>NC_091396.1:28986277-29289308 GCF_032191515.1 Phaenicophaeus curvirostris | reverse complement strand
GTATGGAGTTCTGAGAGTTGGGTAAAGAGGTGGGTGTGAACTTTGTTGTCAACATCACTGGCCTCTGAATAAGCTGAGGAGCTGCAAGCATTGGAGGAGGTGCTGGGGCAATAGGAATGTTATTCTGGGCAACTGGTTTAGGTCGAACCTACAAAACCAGAGAAAAATGAGAAAAAAAAAAAGAGAGATAAGTCTATCAGTATTTCAGATGAACTTTTTTACTAAGTCTTACAAATCAGCCTGTATAACCTGCAGAAGGTTGTTTTATTTCTTTATAGAATGTAATTTTTAGCCTAGTGTTTTAAGTACGCTATGAGAAGGAAAAGCTGCATTTTCAAACCTATTTGCATAAAACCAATCCATAACATTTGCATATGGAGTCACTGTCCCTGAAATGGTATTTGGAAGCACAGACGCTTATACTGCAAGTTTATTGACAAGTGCCTTATCTGTATCTAAATCAACATGTTGGTTTTGCAAGCCATAAAAATCATGTAATATTTACAGGCACAGCTGAGGCGATCATGTTAAAAGTGTGTCTCAGGGCTTTATACTGACCCTCCAAGAAATCATGAACAGCTGATTGTGCCTTGAAACAAATAATTAACTTTTTCAGTAAGACCCTGTTACCTTTATCAACACTATGTATTATTTAGACACTTGCACAACCATTTTTGCTAAGATTATACATTAATGCCTCATTGAAAGTACTAAAGGCTACAGGTAAACACAGTCATTACTTTCTCCTTCATTCACCAGAAAGAAAAGAGGCACAAGAATCTTCCAATACTCCACCTCCAATAATTGCTTATTTCTTGCCCATTGTTAAGTATGTACTTATCAGATCATTACAGAGTATGGAAGTAGAATACATTACCCTGAAAATGAAAGTCTTTTTCCTTATTTGATTCCTATTGTCCTATCCACTTTTAATCCTCCAAAATGCATTTTATCATGGAAAATTATGTCACATTCCAACAGATCTCACTATCCCTGAATCTTAACCAGATACCAGTGTATACTTTTGTTTTTAATTTTATAAAAGATTTAGACATCTATTCACAGCACCACATATTTCTTACCACTGAAACAGTTCCTCCTAGATGTTCATTTTAAATCCAGCAGCAATCTGTGTCTTTCCCAAACCATGAAAAAAAAAGCCAAACCCAAGTTACACTGCTCAGCTGCAAACAGAGGTCGCTCTCTGTTGGAATAAAGAAATACTTGGAAAAATCCAGGTATGTTTCATTTTTCCTTTTTTTTGCTCATAAGCAGCAAACACTTACAGCAATTGGCCTTTGGTGAAACTTTGATTTTGCTGACACCTGTTCTATGGTTTCATTTCGTTAGATGCAAATAGGATCGTACATGAACATCATACGTGAATTTCATAATTACAGACTGATGCAGGTTGGGACACAGCTCAGGAGTTCTCTAATTCCATCTCCTGCTCAGATCAGGCCAACACTAAATGTAGACCAAGTTGCTCAGGGCTTCGTCCAGATAGGTCTTCTAAACTCCAAGGATGGAGCTTCTACAACACCTCTGGGAAGCCACTTCCACTCCTAATTGTGCTCAAAGAAAGAATTGTTTCCTTATACACAGTCTAATTCTTCTCTGTTCCAACTGATCATCAGTGTTTATAAATCTCCTTCCAAGCGCGTATGTCTCCATCTTCTTGTTAATTTCCTTTTTGATATTAGAAATAAGGCTGCTGCCTTTCTTCCCTGGGGTTCATTCAAAAGTATCAGCCACGGGGTCCAAAACTGCACGCTGTGTATCAGAACCAGTTTTATAACTCCTGAGGAAACACGGAAAATCTCTTCTCTTAATCTACTGGCTGTGGTTCTGTTGGCACAGCCCAATATGCAGCTAGGCTTCTTCGCCAGGGCACACTGCTAGTTTAGCTACTGTCAAGCAAGACCTTTTAAGGAGTGCTGCTCCCCAGTCAGTACCTATGCAGGGGACAGGCTATTCCAGGTGTAAGACTTCGCCTTTTTCTGTGCTGAAGTTCAAGAAATTCCTGCTGCCCCTCTCCTTTACCTTGTTTAGGGCACTCTGAATGTCAGCACTGCCCTCAAACAGGTTGACTGCAACCTCAAATTTGGCATAATCTGCAAACTTGTTGAGGCTGAATTGTCTCCTTGACCATACCACCAATAAAGACAGACAAAAATTATGTTCACAGAAAGTACCTCCTGTCTAATTAAGTTTCTTCTTCGGCTGTTCTCTGTACACTCACCTGTGGAAGAAAATTTGGACGAGGAGTAAGTCTGGGAGGAGGGATGAACTGCGGCACTTTTATGGGCTGAGGTGTAGCCTGAACCTGCTATGAGAACACAAGAGAGCTCAGTAAAACGAAAGCAGTTTGAAGTTGTTCCCCAAAATCAACATCCTGCGCATATTTTCAGACTTCATGTCCCTGGTTTTCCACTCTGTAAATAATTTTTCACAAGAACAGGTTCCTCATTAGAAATGTCTTAAAGACAGAGCTAATCTTTCTTTCCAGTTCCTACACACCTTGCTTCATAAAACAAAGGTATCTTTCCTTTTAGTTGAATTGTACTAACTACTGTGCTCTGCAATCTAAAATCATTTCATACCGAAGATGCTGAGAACTCCTGTTTGTTTTAATAGTTAAAAATTGGCTTTACAGGCAAAAAAGAACAAGAGACTTGGATGTCGAGCTATATGAGCCGTTGTTCTTTCATACTGAATTGTGTGCAGAAGAATGAAAGAGCATCTCACTCAAATAGAAAAGATCTGGTAGTTACCACTCTTTTAGCCATACTAATGACACTATGAGTGGCTTAAATACACAAACTGAAAATTTCAGAAGTAGGCCATTCATTTGAAACAATTAAGATCTGATTTTAAGGCATGTTAAGTACACCCCTGTCTAACTAAAATCAGGTGGATAGAACTGCCACTTGATTACCCTCTGAATAGCACTGCTGGCTACCCTAAGTTGAGTATCCAGTGAGGTTCTCTGACATTAATGGCCATGTTAATTTCCACCCTTCTGTTCACCCACATAAAACTGCAATTTACTTCAAAAAGGTCTCGTACTGATTAATTAATGCTTAGTAAAATATTCTGAGATCTTTGATGGAAATTGCTACAGAAACATAAATCATGGACTATTATTAAAACAGAATCGCCTTCTCAAGTTAAGTTATTCAGCAAAGAAATGAAGCACAGGCACAAAGGAGAGATGACAGTGGTGCAACGGATGACATGGCAAAAGGGAACAGTATAAAAAACTCCATTAAAATAGTTTTCTCTGTTCTGATTGCAAACATATAACTCACTGAGAAGCAAAATTACTCCCATTTGCGTTATTGGACTGTATTTTTAATAAAGATAAATAGGATTTATGTTTAGTGAAGCCTTAGCCTTTAGTCCAGAAGCAAAATCTTCTTGCCAAGATGCTACACAATGCCTGGTTTCCAGACCAAGAAGCCTATATAACCCAATTCTGAAACACTGCTTCTTCCTAGGTGGGTAACTATTCTGGAAAAGACTATGTGATGTAATCAAAGCACTTTCCAAAATATATGCTTAGAGAAACAGGATCTGTATATGTGTATGAAAAAGTGGTGAGTGAAGGCATGGTAGTGGGCAACATTAGGCGATGTGTCTGACACCAGAGATTTTATGGACTTTATCATGCACAGGGAATGAGACAGATGGATTAAAAAAATCTAAGATGAAAACCCAAACTGATCAAATGAAGGAAGTCTGACAACTCCTTCACCAAAGAAAAGAGTAGGAATTCTGCAGAACACAGCCATATAGGTAGGGGCAAAACAATTGTTACTTCTCTGTGACTAATAATTACTAACAGGGGAAATTATACACAGAGGCAATCACAGCACTGATTTAATTCTATAAAGTAAAACAGTAGTAACAACCCATGTAGACAGTAAAGGCTTTTCTCTTAGATCATCATTTTAACAATGTCAGGTACTGAAGACTCATGACATGTCCCTGCTATTCTCCTTTCTGTGCAAAACCCTCACTGTTTATTTATTTATTTTTTTCCAATAGCCCTCTTGTAAACCAAACCCACACGTACCTGCAGGGCAAACACATGAAACGCTTACCAAAGTCACTGTGTTTTTTGCCACTATTTGGACTGCCTCAGCTCCTGGCCCAGTGACCTTATTTGTTGTCTGGAGGTTGACTGGTGCATTCTGTGCATCAGTGCTGAGGACTGCTTTCTGATTGTTGTTGATAGCAGTAACCATGGCAATGGTAGGTCTCTGACCCACAACAGAGGCAGGCATGGTCGCAGTTGCTGCTTTCAAGACGAGAGGTAGTGTCTTAGTGGTGATCATAGAAGCCGTAGTTACAGTTTTCTAAGGGAAAGAGAAAATAACACTGTAAGAGACAGAGACACTTCATATCAGACAGGACGTGGGTTGGATAGTCAGAAACAATAGAAGGTAAAAGAAAGAAAAGGCAGAATTGAGTCTATCTACCTACTGTTCAGACAATCACATTATCTTGGTCTCTGAAAACTGGATAGTTAAAAAGCACTGTCATTTGAGGCACCTGTTGGATCTTTTAGTTTCAAATTACTTCCAAACATGTACAGCTAATGTCAAACCTGTAAGGTGGAGGTTATGAAACATACCAGCAAACTAGCCTCTTACCAATTGAAACTCAGATTTTCAAATGGCAACTCCAGTTACAGAGATCCTCTCAATCAGAGGAAGAGGAAAAAAAGTTCATAACTTGGTTTCTTGAAGAACAAAACCAGATTTTTCATATCCCAAATCTCAGTTTTAGCCACCCATACAGTAATTTAGCCCTTAACTAACCTTCCTGAGAATACCAAAGGAGCTATCCTGAAGTTGTAAGAGCTGGCTGTTAGTCTGTCCAGCAGCAGACAATTAAGTTAAACTTCTGTGTAATGGGTTTGTTTTGGAACATGCATGGGATGCATGATTGCTCTTGGCTTGTTTAAAGAGAGTGATTTTGAATGACTTAATGCTCACATTTATCTGAAATACCTGAAGAGGCTATGCCCACAAATTCCAAAGTTAAAACAACTATAGTTTCATAGTTTTGTTTCAAAATGTACTGTCTTCTAAGACGTTAAAGGAACTGGACAATTACAAACCTCATTCAACAAGCAACAAGCCAAGAGAGCCTCCATATAAAAACCAGAACACAAAGCCCACAGAAAACTCATGACAAGTGAGACTCAACAGAATGGCAAGTGAGCTCATTTCTTTTCCCTTTGATGTAAAAAAATCCATTGTACTGCATCTTCAAAACAGCATGATCAAATTCTCTTAGTATTAAATAGCCACCATTAAATAGCCACCATTCCCTCCTGAAATTGGTGCTAGGCTCTACAATGGGGGCTGGAACTAGATGATCTTTAAAGTCCCTTCCAATCCAAACTAGTCTATGATTCTATGAAAATGGAGAACCAGACCAAGCAGTCTATTTCATGTTCTGAAAATGCCTGATTTAGGCTGCTGGACTTTAATCACACAAGATCTTTTTCTTCTTTCTAATAAAATAATATATTTCCAGTTGGATTCTTCAACAATTTTATTTCGCTAAACAAAAACACAGTTTACCATCAGACCTCTTATAGTGCTTAAACTACAGCCCCTAAGTGTTAATTATGCACAAGTGTGAAAAAAATACACTATATAATGCCAAATCTAAGGATAATTCAGGCTTCAATTTTATACATTTATACAAAGTCCAGAACCAATTAACTTTTCCTAGTTGCAACACGAACAATTCTCTTAACTTTTTATCTGAGATTCAAGAGTTTCTTATTGACCTCTGCTGCACCTTCTCCGAAGCAAGAAGCTCTGTTCTCCTAATGCAGTAACGTTATTCAAGCTTTTCCAATAAGACATAACATGGTATCATTTTAACAAGCGTTACATTCATCCACAAACATTTTAAAGAATAGTGCAATCAATCATGTAATACAAGACTGTGACTTTTTCAAGGGTTCTACTAAGTCTGTAAATACTAAGAGTACGGTTTCAGTCAGCAGATCGCAGAGCTTGCATATCCCTGTTACTTTGCTGGGCATTGACTAAGTCGGTTATCCTAAAAATTTTCAATGCATGAATCAATATCGAAGTGGCATTAATAGTAAGTCTACATTACTTTATATAATAACATTGCAATAATATGACCTTTTCACAGGCCCTGTGCTTTATGAAAATGTAAAAAGTCCTTCTTACTTGACTATATTAAGTATATTAAAATGTCAGTATTAAGGCAGCATATATACCTTGATTCCTAAACTTAACTGCTGTGAAAATAATCACTGAAAGCATTCACTTTACTAGCACAGCCTTGGAAGATATATTATCTACAAAAGTAGGCACCAAAAAGCTTTCTAGACAGGCATAATATTTCACTTTTCTTTGCTGAAAGAGATTGAAGGGCACCAGGACAGAGGCAAAACCTTGGATGCAAAATGTATACAGAAGCAAGTGGGGCTACTTCAGAATTATATCAATGTAAATAAAACTAGAGAAGCGTTAACAATAAAAGCTGGCTTATTTTTTTCAAATGAGAGGATGACCTGCCTTTCAGTTCATAATTACTTTCCAAGTACAACTGTACCAATGACAGTCAGAAGGCTGTAGCAGTTTTTTGACAGTTTCACTAGAGGGCTCTTTAACTTTGAACAAGACCTCAATTTTCACAACCCCAGAGATGACCTGGAAGTTAATGCAAGAACGCTAAAGTGTGGAATATGGAGAAACATATGAAACTGCTTTTGCCATCATGTTTCCTGTCTGAAAAAGAGAAATCAGTGATGGAGCACAGAGTGATCTATAAATATTTTAGGGCACAGCAATATTGATTTCTTTATTCTGTTTTAGCTTTGATATTGCTGCTGCTGCTCAGAGATGCCTTTTCCTTAATTAAGTTTGCTTCACTTTCTTCAAAGTTCTTTTCTCAAAAATACAATTGTCTAAGCCTCATAAATACATTTTTACAGTGCATCCAAAACAACTTGCTGAGTCAATGAGTGAACTAACAGCCCAACTGTTTCTCTCTCATCTTCTTCCAGGAAAAGGGAAGACAAGAATGACTATCAGTGGGTCAAAGCTCTAGCTGTGATTCACTGCAATGTGCATGAAGTAAACTTCACAGATTAATTCTGTTATCCATGTGAACATGAGCTGCTGAGATTGCATCAACAGGAAAAAAGGCCTCACATATACTTCCTTTCTACAAAACACCTCCCTGCACTTTCTAGCTGTTTTATTAGCGTAGTTTTGGGATTCTCAGTATTTCAACAGGAGAAAGTTGGAATTCCTCTCTCAGTAGAAGCAGGTCACTTTCTCTGGTAAGTTCTCGGATTATGTCTCTAATGCTATACTGCACTAAAATTCAGTCTATCTTCCCAATAAAGACACTTGTTTCCAAAATTCTGACTTTGCAAATGAAACTATACACTTCTAGATGAATCTTTGCAAACTCGGGTGAGTATTGTTTGATATGAGTTATATCTGTTTAAAAAGTACTAAGCAGAAAGAAGAGGGAATGGTTTTCTCACATTTTGATCACAGATGCAGTGGGCACTCTGCTAGTGTTGTGAAAATAAGTATTTTCGTCATACACCTCATATAGTGTGTGTAAAGCCTCTACTGTTTCTTGAGACCTACTGGACAGTTACCCATTCAGTCACCTATGGAAAAGGTAGGTTCATTTGCTGAACTTTATTTTTAAGAAAGGTGACACTGCCCCCCTTCTTTTCTCTGAGGTTATGATTCAATGATTCAACTTCTAAACACTACATAATTTTTTTGGACTCAGATAGGAGATTATTGCCACAAAACCCCACAAACCCATACGTGCATATCCACTGAAGGAGAAATTCATATTGGTACACTAATAGGCAGAAGTGAAAGCTTGACATTTTCTCTCTACGCTTTTCTTCCGTATGTTTTTTTAGTGCACTTCACAGTTAGCAAGTAAAAAAATTACTGTAGAGACTTTACCTGTGATCCAATCACGTTTGGGGAGGGTGCAGTAGACTGCTGCTGCTGTTGATGGTGATGTTGCTGTAGCTGTTGTAGTGGTTGTGGCTGTGGTGTCTGTAGTTTGTTTTCTGACTGTGACAATGGCTGTATTTGAAACTTACTGTCTGGCTGTTCCTGCTTCACTATCAAATTCTTTCGAAGCTGTTCCACTACTCTTTTCTACCAGATAAATAAAAACATAAACAGAAACGATCACAGTTATTTAGCTACACATATTAAGGTAATAACACCTAAAGTTACATTTATTTAATGTAAATTAAGAACTGATCAGAAGCTTAGTGGGATTAGTTCGGAATTTTAAATATTGGTATAGTCTAATAGGCGCAGTGTCAAAATCGGCTGCCCAGCAAGGTGAGCTTGCTGTCCTTGCAGAAACCCACCGATCAAAATTCAGCCTATTCATCAACCACCGCGAGACCACATTAACCTATATTCACTTGAGATGCCCTAGCATTTTGATTCCAAAGTTTCTGACTCCTTCAAACATCATGCACCATTCCTAAACAGTGCCAAAAAAGGACTGCAGGTCAAAGCCTCAGTGTTGACTTCAAGGCAATGGGGCTGCCGTTTTGTACTAGGATTTGAAACCGACTGGTGGACAGCCAGTTTTGAGTGCAAAGTAGGGAATAGGAAGGGCATGGATCATTCTGTTCAATATACTTGTCACCTGAAACAGGGCTACCTATATGGGAATCTTTAGATGCTACCTCAACAGATTTGAGAGCAGACCAAGTGACCTGCAGGATAAGATACCATGGGGCCACATGGGTAATAAAAGCTCACAATCCATGTTCGTATCATACTTTAGTGTAAACAAGGGTGAAAATACCACAAGACTTCTTTTTACCTTTTGCAGGCATGACAGAAAACAGACTTTTTTCCCCCACATCCCAACCACCCTCAAATTAGGACAGCTTTTAAAAGATTCAGATACATACTTAAGCCCCTTTAATCAAGTGCATACGCATACTCGAAAACAGCTGTACAACAAAAGGCTGGCTCTGGAAGAGAACAAAGTCAACGGACATAGCAGGGGCTCAACTGAGAAAGTCTAGTAGAAACAGAAATGGTCAGGAAACCCCTACCAGGGCCAGGCACTGACAGCGAGCTGCCCCAAGCAGCTCCACTTACAAGGAAAGGAGAAGAAAACATATTCTGACAATATCAAATATTTTTATCTTCATTTTGAAGCATTACTATTAAGACACTGTATAAAACAGCGAGACGAAGCAAAAAAAAAAACCAAACCTAAAAATCCAGCTATTTACAACCAACTAAAATAAATTTTCCCTCAAATTTCTTTCACATAAAATTATGAAATTCTGAGCTGACAAAATATCTGTTCTCTATGTATTTCTTGTGGACACACTGTAGACTTTTGATTTCAGGTGTCTTGCCTCACACAGTGAATGTGTAACTCCAGCCTAGAAGAAGATAACAAAAGGTACAGGGTCCCAAATCAGCATATTTGAGAATTGGAACTTCAAAAAGCCAAATAAAACACATAAGTGACAAAAACCCCCTCACCCCTGTTTCATAAAGTTGAAATATGTGAGCTCACACGACTGACATTTCTGCAAAACAACTCAGCAACTGAGAAGTGTGCACAAGGATGACTGCCTGGCTTCTACAAACCCCACAGCCCTGGCTGGGAATGCACACTCAGCTCTGAAAACAAGAGAAACACAGGCCCAACCTCACTGAAATTGCAGGGAGTTGGTACTGGACAGCAGTGGGAAAGCACTATTTTACACTGCATCTAGAGAAGTGCTAAATGCTGTCAAAGTCTGAAAGCTGTAAATTGCTCGTTCCCTTGCACAAGGAGAAAATAATAGGAGTGTAGAAGGCATTTTTTCTAATTCAAATATTTTACATTGTTTTAAATGGCCTGTGTCTATCAGTTCATTTAAATACATGATACCTGAACAATCATTAAAAGAAAAGCTTTCTGAAAAGATCAACCACGTTAACATGCAAACCAAAGCGCCATGTCAGCAAGCAGATACAAGAGCTGAAAAAATACTTCCAGAGAGTAACCCGAGGGGGAGAAGAGGAGAAGAGAGCAAACCAGCAGAGGAAATAAGGCAACATGACTATGGAATACCTGCCAAAGAATGCACTGCACATACACTGTACAGGAGGCTAAAGAATTAACTGTACCCGGCATGAAGAGGAAGGGAGTTTTTGTCTTCCACAGCTGCCTGTATAAAATTCTGTGATAATGATGCTCTTCCACCGATTCCCTAACTGGAAGAAATTAGCAGCAATGGCCCAAGAATTCATTTCCATCTTGTTCTTTACAATCAGAGGAACACTAGTGAAAGGATTTAAAAAAAAAAAGAGAGAGAGAGAGGAGAGGGAGAGGAGCCTGGAAGACTCCTCTGCCATACTGCTACAACAGGGCGAGAGCCAGTAAGGATGGAGCAGGAGTGAAGTGAGTCACATCCCATCCACATGCTGCCTGTTACACCCCCAGGCCCGAACACAGCATGCAGGGCTGGGGAAAAACAGGACCAAAGTACAACTTTTATTAGTGCCTTGTGCAAAACTGAGGCTCAGCGTATTTGGCACAAGATGGATAACGTGAGTGGAAAAATGCCATTGCTCTAGAAGTCTACACTAGCCTGTTAGCGGCTGCTGAGAGCTGCCTGGCAGCAACGTATCCTGCTATCCATATCCATTATGCAGCTACTACATTGGAAGAAACTTCTAATGCTTTTAGGATTCAGAGAGTAAAACTGCATGCCAATTGCTTACACAGTTTATTAAGCTGCTTCTACCAACTGTCAATAAAAATACCACACTGAAACTACAGAAATAATTTTGCTATCTGCAAGACTGTTGGGATTATCTGCTTGTTAGCAGTAAACAAGAGGGAGACTCTGAACAATATTTTCCAAAGTTATTTAGCTTAATTAGGAAAACCAGACAAGACTCTCAGGGTTCCACTACATAGGAACTAAGAGCAGTTCTACACCCATTTTCAGCGCTACCCTCTGCTGCGTCTGCCTCTGCACGGCCTCAACCCACACTGCTGGTGTGACACCACAGGGCTCCTTCATGCATGCTGCTGGAGCCGCTGCACTGCAGCCACACAAGTCCTGGCATATGTTTGTCTGCAGCAATGTTAGCAGAGCCTCATTTTGAAGTGGATTAAAGAGGAATGAAACTCCAGCAACAGGCTCAATACTTTGTTAAAACTGTATTTTTAAATTGTTCTTCAGTTATCTGACTGTTCTTAATCAATTTTGAAGGTGGTTTGTGCTGCAGAAATTACAATCTGTATGACTGAAATTTGCCAAGGCTGGTATAAAGTCCTAGCTATGTGACTTAGCAATTTAGTGCCAGTGAGACTGATGTTATCTGAAAGTACCACAGAACTCTTAAGAGATGTTTCTAATTCTTTAAATGTAATCATCACCATTTTCCTTCCCATTCTTATTTAAGAATATTTAATTTAATTATATTCTTACTGACAACTTCAAAATTTTAAATTGAGATTAACTCAATCATAAACACATCATTATAAACACAACATAATAGTTTTCTGTATGGCAGAAAGCTCTGACTCTCTGTACATTCCTAAAATAGGAATTTTAGGAACACTACAAATGTACAAAACCAATTTGTCTCTCATGTTTATGGAATTTTCCTCAAAGCTGAATGCCAATCCTCTCTTTACATCCAGAACTTAAAAATTACATCCTTTCTTCTAAACTGGCTTCCACCCAAAAAGTAACTCCTAGCCCTCTACATGGTTACTATCAGACTACTTCAAAATCCATTTGCCAAACAGTGCCCTGTAAAGCATACTACGAGACCTTATACCTTTTGCTGTCTTGACATCTTTATCACTGATTGCATCAAGAACTGTTCACAGAGCCTTAGACATCTAATATGACCCTTTCTTAACAGTAATAATTGTAATCAATATTGTGACATTTGGTGATACCACTTCCTCATTCATGCCACAGGCCAACGCAACATTAGAGGATTATTTTGATTTGAGTAAGCAGAAAATCTGCCTTTACATCTTGTTGTCCAAAAGGTGTCTTCTCTGCACTTAGCTTAGTAGCACTGAAGTACAACATTGATTAAAAGGGAAATAATTCTTAGCTAATAATCAATCACAAAGTAGTTCTCCAAGTACAGTAATTTTTTAAATACTAGACCATAAAATCATAGAATGGTTTGCATTGGAACGGACCTTAAAGATCCAACTCCCCTGCCATGGGCAGGGACACCTCCTACCAGACCAGGCTGCTCAAAGCCTCATCCAACCCAGCCTAGAACACCTCCAGGCATGGGGCAGCCACAATTCCCTGGGCAACATGTACTACTGCCTCACCACCCTCATCATGAAGAATTTCTTCCTAATTTCTAGTCTAAATCTTCCCCCCTCCAATTAAAGCTGTTGTTAGATCCCTTGTTATATTTGCAATGCATACCTTTTATATCACAAAACCAAAGCTGATGTGGTTTGAATTGCTCAGCTGCCTGCTAGTGACCCGCTTTCCTGCTCCACCAGCTCCTGGAAGTCAGCTATTACAGATCCTCTGTTACTTACTCCCTCCAATGACCAAGAAATGCTTTCTGGGATATAAAAGTTGCCAGCTACTGCGAATGAAATGGTAACAGAAAGTGCTGATTTTAAATAAGCTCCAACTTTGGAGTGGGGAGGATGGAGGGAATTTCACTGCTCAGCATCTTCCTTTCCAGCCTCCTTCCCCTTTCCTTGGCAGTCCCATCTCCTGCTGCTACCCAAAGAGAAGTGAAATACCTCTGCTTTTTGACAAAACAAAAAGATACCAAAACTTCTGTGGCAGAAAGAAGCTAAAAGATTTTGAAGTCCTGGCATGATTAATCTTGAACCTGCAAAGAGGGTGCATTTGGGGAGTGGAATCTGGGAGAAGAAAGATTATAAAGCAAGGAGAATAACTGTATGCTCATCTACTGCTTTAAGATAGTATCAAAAAATTACAATAGCGAAATCCAATTATAGAAATTGATGATGCAGAATCTACACCAGTGAGGAAAAAACAACCTGTTGTACGAAACAACTGAAATTAAATTCATTTGAAACAATGACACAGAATCTACACCAGTGAGGAGAAACAAGCTGTTGTACATAACAAATGGAATTCAATTCAATTGAAACACTGATCAAAGGACTATAGAAATACTGTGGTTATCGTGAATTTTGTACTTCTGGCCGTGCTTCGCTCATGCCCAGATCTTTTTAGCAATAAAAATATCTAAACCAATTAAATTAGAAAGAATTTTATCCCAAGAAAAAGAGAGTGGCACAATTTCCTACTCCTTAAAAATGATCAAAGTGGCACCTATATCTTTCAGTTAGAAAAGACCTCTCAGGGCAGAGGTGCATGTGTGCTGAACGGGAGCGTAGTAGTGGGACTGGGAGACTACCACCACCTCATACCTGAATGCCTTACTGGGCATGATTATTGAAATGTGCACTATTTCACTTTGTAGTTCAAAAACATAATTATTTTTTCTAAGCTTTTGTTAAATACACCAATATCTCAACCACACACAGCCAACGGCTGCATCACCAATACTCCAGTAACTATCCCAAAGAGTATGTGCTGCATTCAGCCACAGAGAACATAGCTAAAAGCTGTACAAAAACACATGGGCAACTTCTGAATGTCTCAAAGGGGTTGTAGAGCATGCTGGGAGAACTGAAGGCTTCTCCTCCCTCTGCCTTGATGGTCCTATGGGATAAACTAAGCAATACACTCACGATACCTTTGAGCACTAGAGATGGACAAAGAAAGAACGATTAATTTTGGTATGCCCTAAATTCTTGAGTGTGTTTTGCAGTTTTACTATCTTTAATACAATTATTGAACATGGCATAGGGTACCTTATGTAAAATAGAACTTATATAAATCTTTGTTCTGCAAAAATCTCCTTTGACATTTTGTCAGGTGAATATTGTTATACAGCATTGACATGATGTGAAAAGTATCTTTGTCATTAAAAATGATAGTAAACTTATTACACTTGACTATATTTTATACTACTTAAAACCATTACTACAGGTGTGATTCTGAAACAAATACACAGTTCACACATGAACATATGTACTTTGAAAAAGAATGTGGGATTTTTCCTTTATGATAAAGAAATACTACTTGAGGTTGCTAGAAATCATTCAGAAGTGAATTATGTAAGCTCTGAAAATGATGTTCATTCCTTCATTCCTAGCGAGAGAGAACATTTATAAGTTTTTTATTTTATTTAAAAATATATCTAGAATTATAAATTAAAAAGACTAAAAATAGCCGCTGTGCCATTCTGCTTTATGTGACTTCTTGATTTCTTTATTTTCAGTACAATATCTTTTACTGTTTGCAGCACCGCAAGACCAATTAATTTTTGGAAGGTAATGTTGTACTGTGAAATGCCTTATGCATCACTGTCTTCTCAGTTTAGGATTTTAACTCTTGCACAAAGTAGGGAACCAAGACTGAACTAGAAGGAGCAGCACATATTTAACACTTCCATGCAGCCTGTATATCAAATTAATATAATACCTACCTTCTTACCCCAGTACTTTTCTTAATGGAAAAAGTTGTAAGAACAGCTACAATAATTAAACAATGAAGCAATTAATTAATAGAGAATTAAGTGCATGACAACAGGCAAAACAGTTATGTGCAGTGCTTTGAATGTAATCAAGAAGGAATGGAATGAAAGCAATTAAATTAATTTTTATAAAATTTGTCGAAGTTTGACAAGGGTTGTTTTGGTTTAGGTTTTTCTGCTTCCCAGAAATACTTCCGAGTGCAAATAGTAACTGGTAAAAAGATATGGATATCACCTCCACAGGAAAAGGCTGAAGAAATAAAAAATTTAAATTGTTGAATACCACAGAAAAAGCACTCTTTTTAATTGTATCTTGCCCATCTCTGTACTGCTCTATCTCCAATTGTCTGTTTCAAGGGGGAAAAAAATCTCCTTAGGGAAAAAGAAGCCACCTAGATTGTGCAGAAATGAAACAAGGATTCTTTTGTACTTCAAGGTAAAGCGTGTTTCTATGATCTATTTTCTAATCTGGAAAGTCCTCATATTTAGAATAACCAAAGTGGAAAGGATAGTGACCAAGTAATTTCACAGTGCACTACTGCACAGTAACACAGCTCCTTGACTAAAAATGAATCAGCTTCAGCAGGATTCTTGTGCATCCCACAGCTATTCTCACAACTGAATCACACCTCCTCTC
Organism: Phaenicophaeus curvirostris; assembly: GCF_032191515.1. Classification (NCBI taxonomy): domain Eukaryota; kingdom Metazoa; phylum Chordata; class Aves; order Cuculiformes; family Cuculidae; genus Phaenicophaeus; species Phaenicophaeus curvirostris. The sequence continues at coordinate 29,274,017 of NC_091396.1, read as the reverse complement.
CTCATGAAACACACACAGTTCATGGCTCACGCACTTCATGCATGATCAGAAATATCAAGCATGATGACTAAATTTATTTTACCACAGAACACAAACTTGTTCTTTTGTGAACAGAAAGATCTGGATGCTCTAACTACATTGTACAACCACCTGTTGATTACACTGATGTTGTTAACAGCATCTAATATCTCACTTCCACAATTGCTTTACAAACACCACAAACTAAAAGCAGCAGACAGGCTTTTCCCTTGTGTTGTCAACCAATTCAATTAGCACCAATTCAACTAAAATCCATTGCTAACAACATCATACCGCAATTCACTGTTGGTCTTCACTTCATATGCTGGACGAGTTATCAAAGCAAAAAGTTGGTTTCACCTCACCCAAATGAGAGATTTTATCTTCCTAGCCACTTGAACAGTATATCAAATATAGATATCCTTTCCAGCATACCTGCTGTTCCTTTCTCTTTAGTTAATCAAGCACAATCAAAACCATAAAAAATGCCTGCTTCACAGAGAAGGCATCAAGTTAAATCACTGCAGAAGACCCAAATCACTGGTCTTCAGTTGTATCATTTGTGTATTAGCAAACAGTGACTCCAAAACCCAAAGGAATGTTTCTTCCTTAGACTCAATTTAAATAGCATAGGTCGCTGCATTTACTTATCTCAGCACAAAAAGCACTTCACGAAGTAAGTCTAAAACTACTCAACAGCTGAAGATCTGGTGAACTTCCACCCCTCTTAAAAGCACCCAAGAACCGGCATTTTGCCAAAAGAATGGAGAACTATCTTTTCCACCAGGGATGCAGAGCTACTGGAAACAGTTCAAAGGAAAGCCACCAACATAACCAAAGACCCAACAAACAAGGCTGTGTAATGTGAGGCTTTCTGAGGCTCAGCATATCCAGTTTATTGAGGTGATGTCTCAATGAAGATAGATTCTTATACATGGAAAAGAAATCTGATGATGGAAGGGTTTTTAGTTTCTCTGAGAAACGTAAAATGATGATTCTGTGCCTGCAAGTTAAAGGTAGACAAAGTCAACCTTGAAATAAGATGCAGAGATGGTTAAATGCTGGAACAGTCTAATATGAAACGTAATGGCCTACTATGGTTTGAAGTCTTTAGGACAAGAGTACACAGCTTTCTAGAAGAAATGTTTCATCTAAGTTTTAGAGGGATCTGGAACCTGCGAAGCCTCTGCTCATTCTTGTCCCATAGCAGGGACAGTGAAAGTGCAAGACCTTTTCCGGGCACACTTCTCCAGTACTGAAACTCCACACAGACAGCCTTACTCTTCAGAACATGTCCAGAGGCACAAATAACCAAATATGCTCAAGGTTGTGTTTTACCTTATTCTGAAACACAGAACAACAGCTGTTGGCCACAGCTATGAGAAAAGAAGCTAAGCAGAGCAAGCTTATCTTGTTTCTTTGATGCCTTTTACTGTATGCTTGCTTTACATATTTAGATTCTTACTGATTTTACACTTGGAATGGGAAAAAAATTTGCCAGACCAGACTCCCTGGGACATTGCTTTTTTCCCTTCCACTGTGATGCAGGATGTGGACTGCATGCTAGGACCAGCTGGGCAGATTTCTTCTGATCAATCTGCTGATATTGCAAGGGCCTGCAGAATAACTGGCAGCCTAATCCACCACTCGTTTCCTGGAACACAAAGATGTGGACGATAAAAACTTAGTACACTGATAACCAAACTGTCTCCCTGGAGTAAGAAGACATCACACTGGAGTACAGAGGTAGAATATAATGGCCTCTAACATGTAGGAAGTCAAACTGGTTAGTCTCCTTGCCCTTTTTGGATATAACACTTCTCTCTACTTTGGATGTCTTCTCTCTGCTTCCTAGATGCAGTTTCTCAACTAACATTTAACAGTATCTTTTAAAGAAAACAAAAAATCTGCATGCTAGATGGAAGACAAACATTTTATGAACATGATAGCTCAATAGATGTACGTTGTACCTCACTTAATGAATAGGATAAGGCATTAGTGTCTAATCTTAAATTATGTATGTAATCTCAAATTTCAGCTAGTTCCTGAATTGCAAAGCCTAGCAGCTGTTCTTGCTCCCATAAGAAGTCTTTTTTAGGAAGGCTTAACTTCTTGGTATCAAAATGCCTTAGGATGGTGCCATTGCTTCATCCTGCAAAGTGACAGTTACATGAAGCACAGACACAAAGAAACCAAGCATGGAACACAAAGATCTTTCTGGTTTTAATGGACATCTCGCAGGTAAATGCATTTGAGACCCGTTATATCAATACAGACAACATCCAGCATAAAAAAAAGTACCAACAGAAACTGCATAAGGGAATGTAAACACTCCTATCCATAAGTTCATATTACTTCTTCACAGTATGCCTGCTTGCTTGACAGTTATACTGTCATAATTTTAGACTGTTAAACTTCTGCTCTAGGGTTTATAAGAGATCAGAGCACTTGTCACTCTCAGTGCAGGTAGAGTGAGATAGAGTGGTTTGAAGAGTTCATTTTTCTTTCTAATTACGCTCTATTAACCTTCCACATGAGAGCTTCCCTGTGCTCTCATACCAGCAGCACCAACTGGCTGTGTTTGATAAGGCTCATCAGAGTCTGCAAGACCAGCACGTGTAACTAAAGCAACACTTCAGCACCGCAGACTTAGCAGAAGCTGGGCTGAAGCTCTGTTACCCAGTTGCAGGCATATTCAGCTGAACTATACACAGATGCACACCAACCTCACCCTACCCACATCCCTCACAACTTTGTTCCTCGAACTTTATCAATACATGATCCAGCATTTGAAAGCCAAATGCAGATCCAGGGAATTATTCACTATAGGGAAATTAATAGTTGCCATGCTTTCATCTCACTGCAGAGATCTGCCAAGAGAAATACATTTAGAGCATTAAAGCATGCAGGGCAACAGAAAAGAAGCTGTTACATTATAATTAGATCATGTTAGTGTATACAACCAGAGTACAGAGAAAGAAAATTACTTTTGAAATTTAAATATTTCTTAAATACACTTGAGTATCTGGGGTTGTTTGTTGTATGTTCTGAAGACCCCACTGTTAACAAACAGCATTATATTACCTACAACCTTCTCAACAGTGACCACATAAGTGATAGGCTTTTCTAAAAAGAGAGACTTCTTCAATTAATAATGTATTCTATGGGAGTTTTAAGCTCAGTGCCAGGAAAGCTATCTTCCATGTGCATGAAGGTAGATTAGCATTTGTGTATACTGAGTAACAGTGTCGGCACATGCTTACACAGATAAAAAGGAAACAAATTTGGAAGAAGGGATGTAAACAGTCCGGAATAGAATCCAAATTATTTAAAAAATAATGAAACACTACAAAATCTGCACTTTCAAATAACATTTCATATTACCCATTGGAATTTTTAACTATTTCAAATGACTTCACAACATAAAGTTGTATAGGAGTCCGGCGTATACAAGTGAGTTGCGGTGATACTCTTTTTGCTATTACTTCCATTATCCTTTCCCATCCCTGTCCTGTTGTTCAATGTATTCTGATACTTGCATCTGCGTGCATCTCCATCAAGAAATATAATTTACTTCTCTTCAATGTTAAGTTTCCCAGCTTTCAGCTAATATTTTTAAATGATCTGCTGTTTTCTAAGTCTTAGTAACTTTGAAGTGTCTGAAACAAAATCTGCCAAAAAAATCCAGCACCATCCTTGTTCAGAATGGTACAGGAATTTTATTTTAGAGTTCTGATGGATGTTGTCAAAGATCCCCTCCAGAACAAAGAAAACAGAGGTAGTTCCTCTCCTATAACAGAAAAGTAAACACTGCTACTGAACCCACCTAAAGTACTCAGAAGATACTTAGCTTTCAGAGTGACCATTAAAGATCCTTAACATAAGACCAACTTTCTATGTCTAAGTAATTTTCTGATGGATTTGGATCTCCTCTCCCAAGTTTTCTTAAATTTAATCTAAAGATGACAATTCAGTCTTTAATGTAGTTTAACTTGTGCCATCTAAGCCTATAATATATGACATAAATTCCACATACATAGATGTGACTGAACAGTGATTCCAAAACTGTCAAGCTGCTGAGGCTGCCTCGGGAAAGCTGAATAGTCTGGGGATGGTTAGTTCTTCCCTCTAAAACAGGCTTGCTCAAAGTGCAAACACAAGTACTGCTGCAACAATAATTTCTTGCATGAACAATGAACACTGTTGTTGGGATACATCAACTAAAATACAGGGTGTATTTTTTTCATTTTACTGAAGAGGATATTAGCTCTCAAACCTAATAATTTTAAACAAACATGATTAGGACATTGAATAAAATTATCTAAAGCATTCATATTTCTTGTTTTGCAGAAAATTATCTATAGTGCTTCAATGCTGTAACACAATGAAATCTTGTTTGAGCTGGGACTAAAACTTGTCAGAACAGTCAGGATAGCATTGTGAAGGAACCATCTTGTTTTGTCACACTTAGCTCTTATTTGTTAAAAAAAGCATTTTGAATTCACATACACGTGAATTGTACTTAATGCCTCTATAACTTGCTCTCTCATCTATTTTGGAGTGCATACTAGAATCATTCTGGTTTTACAGAAGTTCTGTCAAAAGGAATGCAAGTACTTACCTTTTTTATTATGTCAATAAAGACGATCTCTTGAGAGCTTTGGGGGGGCACAAGATGGGTGAACAGAACTTTTAGCCTAGCCTATACAGAAATATATAGTCTGGTGAAGAACTGCTGAGCCTTTTTATGGTGTTGTAATAATCCTTGAAGACTGAGGGACTGTTGATACCACAAATACAAATATAAGAACCCCATCTAAAATGGTGGGAAAAGAATCCTAATACAACACGTTAAAACACCCCGTATTCCATTTTGGTTTGGGGGTTGTTTTTTTTTTTTGGGGGGGGGGAGTGTCAGTATTCTTGATAACAGTATTTTGTTAAAACTCTTGAAGACAGACTGAAGAAGCCTTTGATGAATTTCAACAATTCTCTAAGGAGCTGTCTGTCAAAGACAGGCAAGAAATAGAAAATAAGCTCTCATGTCATTCCTCTTTATGCAATATTAAACACTCATAGTAAGTGTATTTTTAGGGGAGAGTAAGATTTCTTCTTTGCCTGTGCAGGAACACATTAGATTTAAATGGCAAATTAACCTCTTTTTTAAAAAAAAACCATTAAAGAGAAACTACTGTATATTTTCACCACATAATGAACTACAAGTTCTTTTTTTCAGACCATATGCTTGACTTACTACTTATTGCAGAGAACACGCAACATATTGCCAGATGAACACATTTCATGTTACAAACCAGTTTGACCAGCTAAACCTGCAGTCAGAGGTATCAGTCTTGGTGAAACTCGGAAGTACTATTTCATTGGCCTTCACTCAGCATTTCTGTGTGACAATTCAGCTATGAATATGTTCGGATGCATTAGTTCAGAATAAATGGACTTCTAAAGCTAGCACCTGCGAGTCTTTCTCGAGCATCCCTAAAGACACCTATCACAGCTGTCTCTAAGAGCTGTAAATCACAAAACAGTAGCTTTCTTCCCCATGGTTTTGCACTGATGGATTTTTTTTTTAAAGGCAACACATGTTGCGCTATTGACAAAGGCTTAAAGATTACAGAAACCTAGCAACTGACATACAGGCTGTTACAGCAAGTCATCTTGCTTTGTGTCCTCAGGTCTGGTAACTTTACTCAGACAGGATCTCAAGCTCTATTATTAACCTAGAGAGCTACCTTAAAGCTGTGCTGCCTTTGCACCAGAGTCGAATTAGTTTCATACACATAATACATATCCTTTTAAAAAAGCAGTCCATAAAAATAAGTCCTCACGTAATCCTCTTTCTCAGATAACCTCCATAAAATGAGAAGCAGAAGGAGAGCTTGAACATTAGGGAGCAGGTTCTCTGGGCTCTGAGGTAGGGGGCCCATTAGAGGAAAGAAGCAGCTGAGATAAATTTTTCCCTTACATTGCCTCTGAACAACTGATGCTGAAATGCAGGGGTGCTCTGGGAAAAAAAGGCTTCAGGGTTTCTGTTTTTTAAAAAATATGACAGGGCACATATTCAAGAAAATGCAACATATTTATCTGTTTGTTTTGATATAAATGTCTTCCACTGTGTTTCATCTGGAGTTGGGACAGAGGAAAGAGACTTTTAAAAGATCTATACTACACACCCACACACTTCTATCAGTAAACACATGCAAGGGCACCTAAGTAACTAGTGATTTAACTTTACTTTAAAAAAAGAAACACCATGACCAAAGGCTGAAAAAAACGTTAACCAATTGTAAATGCGTGATAGGTGTTCCAGAGCTAAAAAGAATGCAATGTGAAGATTTTAATGTGCAAAGAGAAATACTTGACTTCACGCTGTATAGGCAGTATTCATTATGAGCAGAGTAGAATTTTCATGGTAATTGCTTGGAGGATCACATAAATACATTTGTATCAAAATCACACTTAATCCAAAACATGTTTGTCAGTTTGCAAAAGAAGGCAATCAAGCTGTCACTGACTGTGAGAAAGTGCAGAAGAAACCAAAAAAACAGGCTTCTTCCACAAAGAACTGAGAAAGGGGTAAGAAGAAATAGGGCTGCACAAGCAAAGGGCATTCACAGACAGAGTAAACCTGAACCAAAAAGTCCAACAAGCAAAAATTAGTCCTTTTTCACTGGCAAACAAGCATTATGTTTTATAAGAATGACTTGGAAAAAAAGGGCAGATTTCTGGCCACACAAGCCTGTCTTAAAGTCCTTTCTCACTGCCACTTCAGGCCTGTGCCCAGAGGGATGTCCAAGGTGTCACAAGTACTGCAAGACATACTTTGAGATTTTTTTTCAAGGGATTAGAAATAGCTGTCTCACTGAAGAAAAAGTCCATACTTCATATACACATATGCAAAAACTGACCAGTAAACCCTGCTCCATGTAACCCCTGCTAAATGTAACCCCTCAGACCCACATTCTTAATTGTTTTTCCCTTTTTGTTTCCCTGCTGGCAGGTTGCACAATTAGCTTTTTGCTCTGCAGGCCAAAAGCCTAGTCTGCAAAAATCTTCTGAAATATTTAACACATAGCAGTATTATGTAAATAGTAATAATAATTCAGTGGCCTTTTCCTGCTCTGCATTTCAAATGCATTTATTATGAGCTAGACAAATAATGCAGGGTTGTTGCACTCAGCCTGCACATTCCTCATCTTCTTCCAGTTTTTGCTCCAAGCCTTAACACTTTCAGCACAGATTCTCACACCGCACAGCTCTTTGAACTGGAAGATCCATCTTTTGCATAAGGGCAGAAACTGATTTCCTTAATCAATTTAAAGAAGACCAGAAGCCTTGCCCAGTGACCCACACTGCTCCAGAAACTGCACCAGCAGCAGACGCTTTAGAGGCAGCTGCTTTTAGGCCAGCAACATCACGCTCAGCATGAACAGACTGTACTAAGATTTTTCTCCTACACACAAAACCAAAGTGTTCCTGTGTCCCCTTTGTGCTGACGGAGCCTGTGTCTTGGTTGATGAGCAAGTCGCTATTTAGAAAATAATTTCACAACCCATTTTGGAAATCCACAATCACGTATGATTGGCTGCGTTGGTTAGCATTCAGCATTGATTTCAAAGGTTCTTTGTCCTGGGGAGGAGATACGACCATTCACCAGCATGTTGGCAGAACTGCTGAGTACACAGCTGGAGTGCACGTGGGGGAAGGGAAATGGTGTATGATTTTGCAATTATGTCTGTTAAATCCATACAGTTTTGAAGAACGATCACTTGGCATTTCTACTGTTTTGCAAGTAAAAACTTTTAATGCATTTGCCAGAATTATTTGGCTGTTTTTTCTTGTAAGAGGATAGAGGATCAGTGCAGAGAAACATTAAGCGACAAGTATGGGCTACATAATTGGTTCTTCCAGCCCCTTGCGGTGCAACTGATTTGCAGTAACATGCTCTGCACCTCCTTACTAGATAGCAGCCCAATCCAAGACAAATAAATCAAGAAGAGAGAGAGAGAGGAAAAAGCTGTGGACAAGATTAACCACATAAGCTTAGCTTTTTCATGATGCTCACATTTTTTCTATTACTCAGCTGCCAGGTAGTCAAGAGAAAACAGGGTGTACTATAACAACTGCTACAGCAGGCCACAAGAGCATAAAACCATCAAGAAACCTTTCTGTTTGGCTCTTCACAGGGCTCTCACTTGTACAAGAAAAACGTCACTTTGATGCCCTGTTTGCATTCCATTTCCAACAACAAGGAGGAGGATGGAGGTCTCCAGTTTCTATGGCAACCCAGATGGGCCACAATACAAGATGTTACAAATGTTCCACTGCAGTGATGCCAGATCAAATTAAGCTAGAGTTTACACTACTCCACAGAAACTAAAATGAAAGAAAAAACCCAAACAAAACATGAACGTCAAAGGAAGGATGACATTTCCTTAGCACATTCCAAAAGATTTCTGAAAGCAGATGATACAGAAAGGAGGGATTTTTCCCTACAAAGATAAATAATGTCAACACAAACAAACTGAAACTCTCATTTACATGAATAAACATTTTCATTCAAAATAGACTACTGGAGCATTACCATCAGACATTAAAAGCAAAAGAACAGTTCCCCAAAATAACATGATTAATTTACTTAACTCATCATAAACTGGCAAATTTGTCATCCCACTGTTTTGTATGGCTTGTTTAATGCCATGTGTTGTATTTTGCTTTACAGCTGTTCCGCTGTTCACCCCGATCTGTTCTTTTATGACATGTTACACAAGGCACTCAGATGTAGAAAATACTCCATGTTCTACCAAAAGAAGTGAAATTAGTGAGATATTTTGGTGACACTAACAAAACTGCAAAAGCTTTTAGTGTGTGTTCTTAGTAACTTCATTGGTCAGTTGTTAAAAAGGTAGGGTGAGCTTACTTCTCAAAGGCAATGACTCGATGTGCTGGGAAGGCAGGCAACTGGCAGGAAAGCCAGTTTTGGTGCCTTCTGAAGAAACACCTGTATAAGTTTTTGTTAAACTTTTCAGATACAAAATACATAGATGTGATTCCCAAAACAAATGCCATTGAAGAATTTCTAAATAAATGTGTATTTTAAGGCACATTATTTTGAAAGGGTGTGTTTTTAAAATCTTCTGATATAAGCTAAAAATTGTCTTGCTTTTTAGGCACTGTCCTATTTCAAGTTACTCTCCTCTCTCACAAGGTAATTAATAACCTTCATTAAATGTGCCATAGCTAGCAAGGCTCACAGAAAGACAGATAACTCTGGACTTTTAGAGGCTTATATTCTTTGGGGAGAGGAGAGGCAGAAGAGTAGAGAAAAGGCTTAACAGCTGTGCCTAGTCAAAATAACCCAAAATTAGAGGGACTGTAACATTTAAAATTGGAGCAGAGAAATCTGGGTCTGTGCAGATATCTTTAAACACTTTATTGAAGAATGCAGACGCTCACTGTTCATATATTGTTTCACTTCGCAGCACTGCTACCCAGTACTATTTACGCAAGTACTTGTTGACAGGGCTTGCAAGTGCCACCTCATCAACCAGGAGCATCCGGCACCGCTAGATGAGAATAACCACCCCTTGCACTGGTCAGCTGTGCCTCCCGCTGGCACCCAAGTCTCTCCTGCTATTTAATGTATGAGCTAGGACCTGTGGATTTAGTGGATGTGCCCACAGTGAGGGGACAGGGCTGAAGTCACACATTTGTAACAAAAATTAAAATACCTGACAACTCTGTTCAGCTCATGGGCATTAACTGGAAGTGACAAATTAGGATGAAGAAGTGTGACTAAGGACACAGCTGGGCATGATTAGCTTTAAACTTGAACTATAGCGCTTAAGCGGGCTGTACAGCTGGGGCTGTACAGTCACATCACAGATCTGTTGCCTGTGCTTCACATGTAAAACAGAAGACAAGGAATGGCGTAATGAAAGAGAGAACCTGCAACGTGCTAATGCTTACTAGAATTGTAACAGTTTAATGGGAAGAACAGAATGAACTGCAAATAACAGCAGAAAGGAGTTGTGAGTTGCAAGGAATGATAATGTGGCAATGGAGAAGCTGCTTGATGTCAAACGGTTGAAGTTCTTCCAATCATGATTTGGTGCAAGTATCAAGAGACTGAGAAAGATAACCAGGCCAGTGGATTCCTCTCACATACCCTATTGCCAGTCACATATTTGAGGTATTTTAAAGCACAAGCAGTGACAGAGCACAGAAGAAAGTTCTACCTGCAAATTGCACACCATCTGCCATTTTACCAGGTCATTCCACTATCAATTTCATGCAACTGCAACAGCAAAACTGGTTATGGACTGCTATGAAGAATTTTCTTAAAAAAAAAAAAAATAAAGAGAACACAAACTAAAACTTTGGCATTTAGGAAATTCAATAATGAAAATCTTTATTAACCAGGGGTTACAGCTGCATGCCAGCTATCAAACTTGGTGAAGTCCAAGTATCTGAAACCAAGCAAGTGTTTAGGATCCATGCATTAATTTTTTCTTCTTGGGATCCTCATGCTCTGAATATTGTCAACATTAAATGCATGGTACATTTATTTTTTTGTTTTGAAGTAGCAGGGAACTATCTGCAGTCTTACAATACCTTTGCTGCCACAGCACAGATACTTTCAGAAAAGTTATCTACACTTTAAACTTAGAATAGTATTCAATCTCTTCTAAAACGGTAACTAAAGATTAAATCATCCATTGCCTCCATGTACAGTCAACAGCAACAGACGGATGTTTGGATAAGTAGTGCTCAGTATATGCCACGTCTTCACAAATTCTGGACAATTTAAACTACTTTTTACATAGCTGAAATTAGGAAACCGGAACTGACTCCCTGGACACAACACCACTTCCTCAACTCCACAGACTTCTCTTTTACTGCCCCTGGGTTTGCTATTATAACTTAATCTGTCCCTCATTATAAACAACAATCACACACATCCTCCACTTCGTTGTTGACATCTGCAATCACTTACAGATGCACATCCTGATGCTAACTCAGGCACCTCTGCCCTTGCAGACATTCACTCTGCTTCACAAATACCACTCACCTCTTCCTCTCCCACTGATAGTTTGCAATTAAAACACAGAATGACTGTTCTCAGTGTGTTTGCTTTAGTGAAATGATTCACAGCAATCTCATTGGTACATATACATCTCGCTTATTTGGTTATGAACACAAAGGAGAAATAAATGGGATTATCCCATAAAGCATGTAGGAAAACCCCTCAAACAGCTCTGCCAAATTATCCAGCTGACTGTTTTCAAATTTTGATACTGTTTTGACTGACTTCATGGTAATAATAAAGTATTTACAAATAATTCCTACAGACTAGCTCCAGCATCAAAGGAGCCCTAACACTGAGTTTTGCCAAAGTTAGATTTCTGCAAGGGCCCAAGATACTATTGCAAAACCTGTGTTAAAATTTCTAACACTGTTAGTACTATATATATTAGATAATATATCGAGTCTGAGGCAGGATTGACACACTTTGGCGGAGGGAAGAAACGAAAAAGTAGGTATCTCTCCTGGACTATTAAAACCTATGGGATTAAAGAACTACAAGGACCGCTAGACTTACAGCTTTTTCATCTTCTGGGCTTTAGGACTATATTGAAACACAGAAAAACACCTGCACAAGAAACTAAAGCCGCATGTTTTTTTAGCAGCTGGTAAATGATAATTTTAGAACTGAACCAGTACAATCAGTCTAGAAGATTCACAAACAGTGAAGTAAATAAGCCCACAGTTAAAACTCCCATTCAATAAAAACACATGAAATACACCACAGGTTGTTGAACAGAATCAGATAAAGTGCATGAAAAAAACAGGTATATGCTTTGAACAGACTTTTTACAAACAGCGAAAACCCAAAAATATTAAAATTTATAAAGCCCAAATCAGCTAAAAGTAAGCTTTTACATGCCCCAAAATTTAAGCAACTGCATATGTAAAATGCATCCTTCTTTTCGACTTGACATTTTTCAGAGGTATCAAATCAATGTTCATGCTTTCAATTATGCAAAGTCTTGACCACATTGAGTGAAGAAGTACTGTAAGACAGCTAAATACTTTTCCAGCTCTATATTGTTCAAAACCCAATCACAGTCCCAAAGACTCTTGTCTATTGTTTACTGCTTTTGTACTTCCCCTCCCACCCCCCCCCCAATTTACTCAGTTATACTAAGTATGTGCACCCAGGTAAAACATTCTAAAAACTTTTCCTCTACAAATGTTTCTCTATTAATGTTCAATTAATCATGGGCGGAACGGTCTTTAAAAGTAAAGGAAGCTGAACATTAACAATCTGTCAGTGAAAAACAAGCACTAAAGATAACCTCATGCCGTTCAAAGTAGTGACTGTTCCGTGCATCTGGAAGAATTTGCAGTCATCAAGTGTGTTTGGACGATGAGACTAAAAATTACTTCAACAGAACATGGAAGTTCTTTTAGTAGCAGGAACCCTAACATCCTCAAGAACGACCTATTTAAAGTACATAAACAGGTATTTCACATAAAAAAACCCCACTCACCCACGCCCCAACCAACCACCCCAAACTTGTACAAGGGTTTGCATTCTTTAAAACAAGTTGAAACTGCTACAAAACAATACGTCCTCACCCCAAACCTCACAAATTTATCTCTCTTACATAGAAATAAAAATAATGGCCAGCGCAAAAAGAAAAAAACAACCCAATCCAAACCCGAAATGAGTAAGCGTACACTTTCTCATTGGTTTCACTCTTCTAGCGGCAAACCCACCAGAACGGCTAACAGACCGTTTAGTTGTTAGCCCAGTCAGTGTAAAACTTGTGTTTCCTTGCGAGACTGAAAAAATTCCCGTCCCGAAGAGGCTATGTTCTACTTTCACTTTCTAACCCCGTGACAAAGATGGGCGCCGGCGAGCCCGGCAGCAGGGCTGGCGTGGGGGCGTGGAACCGGGAGCCGCTCTCTGCCCGGCGGGGGAGGAGCGGAGCCGCCGGGAGGAGCGAGCGCCCCCTGCCGGGAACGGGCACCAGCGGCGGAGCCCGGGACATCCCCCCACCCCACCCCGCCCCCAGAATCACACACAGAAGCACTAGGTTGGAAAAGACCCCCATGATCATCGAGTCCAACCATTCCTATCAACCACTAAACCATGCCCCTCAGTACCTCATCCACCTGTCTTTTAAACACCTCCAGGGATGGTGACTCAACCACCCTCCTGGGCAGCCTGTGCCAGTATCCAATGACCCTTTCCATGAAAAATATTTTTCTGACGTCCAGCCTGAACCTCCCCTGGCACAGCTTGAGGCCATTCCCTCTTGTCCTGTCCCCTGCCACTGGCCAGCTCTCTCCTCTCCACAACCTCCTTTCAGGTAGTTGTAGAGAGCAAAGGTCTCCCCTCAGTCTCCTCTTCTCAAGGCTGAACAACCTCGGAACCCCATGCTCAGAACCCCAAACTCACAGTCCCACACTCAGAACCCCGCACTCAGAGCCCTCAGAGTCTGCACTCGCAACCCCACACCGCGACAGAGCTTGCAGTCCCGAGAGACTGCTCGGTTCTTGCACCCTGCCTGCGTTTGTTGCAGTGACACCGAAGCATCGCAGTTACACTGTACACTTCTCCTTCACCTTACTATCCTAACAAAGTTGTTCCCAGTCTCAACTCCAGCGCGAGCACCAAACCACTCCTGTGTGATGTTATTTACTCCCAGCGCACACCATGGTACTGGCAGAGGCTGAAGACCAAACAAGACTTTGGAGACTTCCATTCTCAATCCCACTCCAGCTGTTGTGTGATGCTCCAGTGGCTCCAGGCAGCTGGAAAGGCAGCGGGAGCTACAGCCAGGCACACCACCGAGGCGGGCATCCCTCCCTAGATGTGGCACAGCTGGCATACAAGCTCAGGCACTACTTGCTGCCAGGCACAACCAAACCAGAATTTGCTCTCAGACTTCACTGCTTTCATGGACAATGGACCCATAGCCAAGCAGGTGTCCAGCAAAAGGCTTTCAGGCCCCTCTGTCTTCACAGAATCATAGAATCCCAGGCTGGAAATGACCTCTTAGATCATCAAGTCCAACCATTCCTAGCTGCCACTAAACCATGTTCCTGAGCACCTCATCTACCTGTCTTTTAAATACCTCCAGGAATGGTGACTCAACCACCCCCCTCAGCAGCGTGTTCCAGTGCCCCATGACCTTTTCTGTGAAATTTTTTTTCCCAATGTCCAGTCTGAATCTCCCCTGGCACAGCTTGAGGCCACTCCCCCTTGTCCTGTCACTTGGGAGAAGCAGCCAGCTCCCTCCACCCTACAACCTCCTTTCAGGTAGTTGTAGGCAGTGATAAGGTCTCCCTTCAGCCTCCTCTTCTTCAGGCTAAACAACCCCAGCTCCCTCAGCTGCTCCTTGTAAGACTTGTTCTCCAGGCCCTTCACCAGCTTCGTTGCTGGACACTCTTCAGGACCTCAACATCCTTCTTGTGGTGAGGGGCCCAGAACTGAACACAGTATTCAAGGAGCAGTCTCACCAGTGCCGAGAACAGAGGGAGAATAACTTCCTTGGACCTGCTGGTCATGCCATTTCTGATACAAGCCAAGATGTCATTGGCCTTCTTGGCCACCTGGGCACACTGCTGGCCCATGTTCAGTTGGCTGTCAACCAACACCCCCAGGTCCTTCTCCTCCAGACAGCTTTCTAGCCACTCTTCCCGAGGCCTGTAGCACTGCAGCAAAGACTAGTCCAGTGTGTGTGTCTTGGTTACGTTCTCCTCATCTGAGAACAGGGAACACTTTTTTTTTCAGTTCTAGCGCTTTTTATTGAACTTAGCCACAAACTGTTCAACCTCTTTAAGGGTTAAAAATTATTTATTTTCATATAATCATAGAATGGTTTGGGTGGGAAAGGACCTTAAAGATCATCCAGTTCCAAACACCTGCCATGGGCAGGGACACCTCCAGCTAGAACAGGCTGTTCAAGGCCCCATCCAATCTGGCCTTGAACACCTCCAGGGATGGGGCAGCCAACAGCTACCTGGGGAACCCGTGCCAGTGCCTCACCACGCTCACCATGAAGAATTTCTTCTTAATATCTAATCTAAATCTTTCTCCCTCCAATTTAAAGCCATTCCCCCTAGTCCTGTCAGTACATGCCCTAGTGAAAAATTCCTCCCCAGCTTTCTTGTAGGCCCCCTTCAGGTACTGGAAGGTTGCTGTAAGGTCTCCCCACAGCTTTCTCTTCTCCAAGCTGAACAGCCCCTACTCTCTTCACCCTGTCCTCATACCAGAGGTGCTCCATTCCTCTGACCATCTTCATAGCTCTCCTCTGGACATATTCCAACAGTTCTATATTCTTCCTATATCCCCTATCTGGGGATTCCAGAACCAGACACAATCTTGCCTTATGAATGAATTAACACAGATTGCACAAGGGTATTTCTGCAATTTCAGACATGAGACACAGTCCTAATACAGCAGAAAAAGACTCACACAGTCCAGCCTTTAAGATGATGTATCATATCCATGTATTTGATTACCGTGCACAAAACCACAGCATTGATCAGGTGCCTTCCCTCAAAGCAGGAAGAGATTCCAGGAAATCCAATGCACATTCAAATGCTACTTTAAAAATAGCTGTGCTTTTGGCAAAAACACACACAAATTGCTTTTGTTACTTCTCCCACTGTCCCATTAACTCAGTCAAGACAGACCCATGCTTAGAGCTCATGAAAGGTCCTTGTTTCAAACCTCCTTGTAATCCACTTGCATGAGGACTGAAAGCAGCATATTTATTATGGTAGCCAATAGCAAAATGTGGGGGGGGGTGTCCTATTTTTCTTTCATAAACAACTGATTCAATTAATATGAATCTTTCCTTTAAAAAAAAATCAACATTGACAAAAATACCATAACTGAAATTACAGAAGACAGGTCCGGAAAATTTCAGCTCCTTATCCTGTGTTTTGATGATGTCCCACACACCGTATGTCACAACGTGTGGAGGCTGAGACATGCCGCCCTCCACTGTCCCAGCAGCAATCTGGAAGCAGAAGCCCAAGGGGCTTATGGGTCAGCAGAAACACCAGTGTTGTAGAGAACAAGAACTGATTTATCTTAACTTCATAGATTTGAGATGAATATGTACCTCTCAAACTTGCTAAACGACCATACACACTGAAAATAATCCTGCTTTCCTCTCACTTGACATTTTTGCACTGTTTTCAGAAAAAAAAACCCTACCTGTCTGTACAATTATTTAATATACAAAGACTTTAATCTTAACTAGGTCTTCTGGCTCTTTACATTAACAACCAAAAGTAAGCCTTTGACAGCTGGAAGAGCTGAGCTAAACTAGTAGTGGTGAATGGAAAAAACTGACAATATTAAACTTTTTTCCCTTCAACTTGGGTTTGAACTCCTAATGAGGAATATGCTACAAAAATTTCTAGATAAAATTAGAATCACGTAAAAAGGAAGTTTAAATAAGGAAAGAGCAAGGATGAACTAAACTAAAAATAACTAAAAATAACATCATAGTAATTAAAAAAAAAGTATCAGAACACCTGGAATCAAAGAGAAATTTAACAATTTTTCTGTCTCATCTCCACTCAAGAACATCTCTGCTTAAAACTGAAGCACCATCTTAAAAAAGTGTGGAAACAGATAGCACAGAGGTTTTAAAAATGAGAATGCCAGACACTGAACACAACGCTCTGATGAATTATTTTCCTGGATACCACTGGAAATCACTGATTGAAGAATCTTACTCCAACAATCTTGTTTCAGGAAGCAACCGTTTTTGTTCCAGTGCATTACTGGCTTTCTGAGGTGTTATTAATTATTAAAATTTTCTTTTTAAATTATTCATTAATATTAACTTTGTCTGAAATCTTCCTGGAAGCTAATACTTTTAACGGAAATAAAACAGTAAAATACACTAACCACAACAGCTAAATAAAAGACAGCATTTAATTTGAGAAAGGCAGTTACTTCTTGCAAATTCACTTTCTACAACTCATACTTTGTAATACAGTAATCACGCTGTACAAAAGATGTGTTCAACCTTCATGTTTTACATCTAAAAGAAACTGAAAAGCAATGTCAATTTACCAATCCAATCTCCGTCTTTGCTTGTGATTCCTACAGACTAATAGAAGGGAAAGTAAAACAATGCAGGTGGACCATCGAAGACGAGCTGCAAAAACCGAGTAGGTTAGCAAAGCCTATTTGACACCACTTGCATGCAAAATGTGAGGAGGAGCCCTTAGTACTGATCTGGATCCAAACGAGCTGGCTTACAAGAAAAGCTACTTCTCTAGCTCCAGGACTACTGAGTTCCAAGTTATTTTATTTCTATGTTTTTAACTTTTTTTCCTACTGGCTAGTGCAGCACAGCTCCACACTGCATAACCGAACGCACCATCTTGGATACATACATGCAGACCCAGACGACCACATAAGCCACCGTACCTGATACAGTGCTTAGGGAGAGTTAACACAAAAGGAAGATTTATAACATCTAGAGTGTCATTAGTCCAGTTCTGCCTAAAGGAAACTGAGGAGAAAGAATGCCTGAAATATCATCTCTTCTGCACAGTTAGGCATCTACCCATATTACTCCAGCAGTGCTTGGCTGCACACATCTTGTGGCTGCCCAGAAAGTAACAGATGACATTCATTTCCCCTTTCAGCTCAAGATAATACAAAAGTACACCTCCTTTTACCCAAGAGCTTTCTAAGTCCCTGGTACTGTGTGAGGTTGAGCCAGAGATTCTTCTTACGTCTTCTTAACTACAATGTAGAAAAGAATGTAAGATTACCAGGGATGGAGCGAGAAGGGAATAGGGAGAATAAAGAGGAGGGATTTCCCTGAAGAAAGAATGCTGATCCCCATACTGGCACCTATTTATTTTAATTTTGTGTTTGAAACCACCAGATATCACACATATGAAGTATTCCCATACAGTGTGACTTACCGGAACCTCCCTCTCTTCCACTCCAGTGCACATGAAATATAAAATTCCATTGCCTACAATCACTGCCACATCTCCTCCCTCACAGCAAACAAAGCCCCACAAGACATCCTAGGGGCATTGTGCTGCCCAGAGTTCACTGAGAATCACACTCAAGGGCTTCTGCTGTGTCTTGATTTAGCCTGTGCCTTGGACCCTCTACCTGGAAAAGCTACGTATTATCTACAGGTACTATCTGCTCCATTAGAAGAACCATTTAAGTCAATATTATTCCCGGGTCTTGTATGGATTCATTTATTAACTTCTGTATCAAATATTTCTGGTGTTTACTTTCCTCTTGAAAATTTGTACACAAAGTAATGAAAATCTGTGAAAAAAAATGAACAGAGTGTGCTGAGGAGAACTTGGTTCTCCTCTAACATGTCAGCTCAGAAAGTCTGGTCTGCAAAACCCACTCTCTACAAAACACAGGCAGAAGATGACTGTGCTGCAACAGGTGCAGCATTAAATTGTTTAAAGCTGCTCAGATAACTCTCAGCCTTTTTCCTTAAAAATATTTTCTGCCCTCAGCTGCCTCAGAAAAACAAAAATGAGGTTGTTATTTGGGTGTAACTACACCCTAATTCTATAGATATTCCTCCTGCCTTTCTTAAGGAGAAAAAAAATGCTACAAAAGATGACAGCTTCCAGCAAATAAGCCCTGTCAGATGAGTCCAACAGGCTTTCTCATTTGCACTTTGCCTGTAACAGAGTCACTGAGCACTCTCATGCAACACACGCTGCTAACTCTGTTTCCTCCCTTCCAAAACTTTTCTTTCCAAAAGGAGAAGCTACTGATAAAATCAGGAGGTCTGTCCATACAAGGTGGCTGATGAGGAAGGAACAATACCCTCTGCCACTGAAGCTGAGGAGCAGCAGCAACTCTCCCATCTCAAAACTTCTGAAATGCCTACCACATTCATTAATATCTTTTAAACCTCTTCTAAGAGTAACTTGTTGAGATCATATTCATGTTAAAGTGAACTCCAGTATTGAGCCCGCATAGCATGAGACACAGAATCCCTTTAAATGTTAAAACTAAGAAAAATCCAAATGCTGCCTTTTATTAGTTTATGATACATTTATTTCATGTTTTGGATTCTGAAACACAGTCATACCACACAAAACTCTACTCTCAAGGATTCAACTCTATGGTCAACCCAGACAATGCTGCCACCAACGTGAACAACTTTACCTGGTTTTAACTGCTGCCAGCTAAGGCAAGAATGAGTAAGAGCTATCACTGATTTCAGCTACAGCAGAAGTGACTACAGTTCCCCAAATAATGATAATGAGTGTTTGTGTACTTAAGTAGATGCTCTTCAGGTAGACAATGTGAAAGCAAGAGAAACAGTAACGAAATGCATGAGGGCAGGATAATGTCACACCTTCCTTTTCTTCATCTCAAATAATCTACAGGGGTCCAAGTCTGCTTCTTACAGAAATGGCAAATTACAGTAACAGTGTAATTCAGTGTAGGGCACTGGCAAAAGTCACAAGATTTGACAACTGCAAAACTAGCCTATATCACATGTATCTGCAGCAAAAGCCCATCTTCACTGTGACACGGTCTTAAGTGTAACCTACACCTCATATAGAATCAGAGAACCATTAAGGTCGGAAAAGATCCCTAAGTCTAACTATCAGCCTGACACCACCACGCCTACTAAACCAGGTCCCAAAATGCCATGGCTACAGGTTTTTTGAACGCTTCCAGGGACAGTGACTACACCGCTTCCCTGGGCAGCCTGTACAAAAGAACAGTGATCTGGGATACTTCAACACTATGTTATTTTTTAACTACCTGTTTTCAAAGATCTTCACATGGCATAAGCTGTGTCCCTGATGACTCTATTTCCTTTGTGTGCACACTATGAGATACACATTACGTAGTCCAAGGGCCTGCAATTTCTCATTTTAAATAGTTGGCTTTTGCTGCAGCTTCTTCAGTATAAGAGAAAAGCTACTTCTCATGTTCTTTAAAGCCTTCTAAAGCATTTCTGAAGTGTCAGCATTCTCATTTGCCAGTGGAAGCTCTTTCTGATGAGCTCAGGGCTTCAGCATCAAGTTACATCAAAATGACATCAGCTGAATGTTAATCGAGGTGGCATGCACAAACAGGTGTGACAAAACCAAGCTGTGACTCAAATGTGAAATTCTTATTCATATCGAGCCCCAAAAGAGTCTTTATGTAAGTCCATCCATTAAAAAAGACACAAAAATCTATGGCAGATATTGAAATTACAGAATTGTTCACTAAAAAAGTCATGCGCTGTAGAATCATCCTCTTGACAAATCAAACAGCAAAATGTAAACTATCAGGTTAGTGTAATTCAAATATGGGGAGTTATGCATTCACTCCTGGATGCTGATGGCAAGGCTGTGGTTCCATGCTACTATTTATATGCTACTACATTAGTGATAAATTCAACCTTTCTGGAGGGTATTCATCTCTTCAGCCCTGCTGGTTCAGCTGTGGCTGGAATAAAACACACACGTGGTGCAGGGGAGGAAAGGAGGTAACCTAACAACCAACAGAATAGTAACAAGAAACTGCTACCTACAATGCTGCAGCAAAAGCATGATGCTGTTGACCTTTGCTTCTAACATACCTCTCTCTCCAGGTATTCAGATAAAGAAGTGAAAATTCACTAGTGACATTATAAACAAAACAGATCATATGGATACAAAGAGAAAGCCTCAGACAATGCTGTCGCTCTCCGCGACTTTTAGATGCAGAGATCCATAAGTACCCCTGCATTATCAGATGAGTTAAATCAATTCAAATCTAAGGGTCCATTTTATCCATTAGGGTGCATAAAGAAGCTAGTGAGCTTTGATTTTGATTTTTCCTCTTAAACAGCTGAGTTTTAATCTTTTCTAAATTTGCATTTAACTTTTTTTAAAAAAACCTGGTTCTCACTGGCAGTGAATATGTAAAATACCATAACAAAAACAGTCTCTACAATTTCTGCCTGTTTTTGCTAACCAGAAGGTAGCTCAGATCAATATAATTTAAAAGTAAAGTTAAACATACATTCATTCAAATTATTCACATATAGATTATTATGGTCAAAAATTATCTTATGCTATTAGATCTTTATTCCTTTAATCTCTTACTATAATTTGTGGCAAGAAGAATATTAATATTGTACCACAACACTATACATTTTAAAGAAGATCAGCACAAATACACTGAATGTGTTGTGTATCTGAAGGGAATGGAGGTTTATCAAGCCATGATTTGCATTTAAAACAGGTATATTAAACAGAGAAAGGCCATTTGACAAGGAAAAATTGAACTGTTTTCAGTGAACATGTCCTTCAAGGTTTTAGAATTAGTAGATCTTGCCCTTTTTCAGCTGCTTTTTACTTAAAGACTAAAAAGAAAAAGTTTCCCCATCATTGTTTTTCAGTTCTTTATGAAGTAATAATAAAACTAAATTAACTGAATATGTGTAAGTGAGGAAATACACTCTCTACTTGCAGAAGGGACACACTAATTTCAACAGTGTACGAAGTGATTTCTATCAGGTGGTTTACTTGAGTTCCTTAAGAAGTTCTATTGTTTAATAATATCTTTCTTTAAATCAGATTCATTCAGATTGAAACAGGGCATGACATTGATTTGCAAGAATTTTAAGTAAGTATGTTTTTAAATAAAAGGAGGAATCTAAATTAACCATAATTTTTTTCTTCTTTTTTAAACTATCAGCTGCTAAATACTCACCATTGAACACTGCATATTTACCTATAAGATGAACCATGGAAATACCCAATAAAGCACAGTAATACTACTGGGAACATTCAGGCCTTTATATAATGTTTACAAGCACAATTAATCTTCACAATAAGCTAGCAATGTTGATAGGGAGTAAAGTATTTATTATTCTTTAACTTCACATATGGTAAAACTGAAACAGAGAGATTAATGTAAAAACAAAAATGCAACTTTAGGTCCCCCAAATGTACAGTCGAGGCCTAAGTGAAAAAAAAAAAAAAAAAAAGACTAATTTTAAAGGCACTGAAGTCAATAAAAGCAGATGGGACTCTGAGCTTGTGAAAACAAGTTTTCTCCAGGAATATAACATTAGACATTTGACAGTCTGGGCTAACATTTTTTTTTTACAGTTTGTTTTTAAAACTTTGTTGCATTATTTTCCATAATTAATGAAATGGGTGTCCAGTTCTATAGCAAGATTAGCCAGGTTCTGTCAGAGCCTCCAGCCCATGATTCTATCTAACTTTTTACAATAATTAATTTCAACTAAAAATGAGCATCAGCAATTCTGATATACAGACATAAAGAGGCCTTAATTTAATACTGTGAAAATGAAGAATCATCATCTGAATCAAGGCCACCTCTGTCAGAATTAGGGCAATCAAGTGCCAGCCTGGGCCACCTTTGCTTTGGTTTTAACACAAAGCAGAAAAAAATGTCCAGACTTACATGGAGAGCACATCTTTCTGCACAGGTTTCTATCATACAGAAGCAGAAAGACTACACTTGTCTCCTTCATCTATTCTGATTATTCAGCACAGGAGAACTGACTGTATATACTAAGCCATATCAGTTCAAGGTAAAAAACTTCCTGGCAGGACATTGTTGCTCTTAATTTGGCTTCATTTCCCTTGATGGGACAGCATTTTTTTCCAACATAATTCTTAACCAGTGAACAAGTTTTCTGTCACCTGATATCTTAAACCTACATTTTGATTTTTCATAACAAAACTTCATACTGCTTTGGGTCAGCACTTTCACTGAGGCTTTTGCTTATTCTCTCTGCCCCCACAAACAAAAAGTTCGTGAAAATTATTACAAAAGAAACCCTTCTCTATGCGTGCTGACTGGGGAGCGGTGAAAGGAAATATATTCCAAACCGCAGCCGACATGTGTAAGCACAGGCAAACGAAAAATACGTGTACTCGCCCGTGTACTCGCCCAGAGCTGGTCTGGTCTTTGTTCCTGGGCTGGAACGGATCCCTGCCAGAGACACAAAATCCAATGAGAAAAGACGGTGCAGTAGCAGAAAGACGACACAAGGTGGTGGTCACTGAAGCACTGAGAAACTGAAAAGCCTGACTGGGGAAGGCCATGAAATGGAGATGTTGGCTCCAACTGTGGTCTCTTGACTGTCGGGCATGGGATGCTCTAATGGAAAGCACTCCCTTTGAATCTGAGCCAGAAACCTAAAAGCATCACCACGGCATTATCATTTCGGACAGCATTCAGGGCATGTAAACAAGCCTTACTACTTTAACGTGTTTGACGCATGCAAGAATTCAGTAACAATCTTTTAAAAAGGGTTTCCTGATACAAAAGTACTACATCATTCAAAATGATGTAGTAAATACTACATCAATTTAAAATATTGACAATTTGGTTTGGTCCTTTTATTTATTTAGCATGTGAAAAATATGCATTGCTTTAAAAAATAAAATGCTTAGCGTCTATCTATATACAATCACCGCTGGTATCTGATGTGTTACAGCCAAGCACAGTAATCTAGCTACCAGATTGATTATAAATAGGCTGCCAATCTGGACAGCAGCAGCAGCTGTCTCTCAACATTCTGTTTTCTCCTTCCATTTCTATTAGATTTCTACAGTGATACAGTGATTTCTGCATATTTTCTCCACGCTCTGTAATAGGTGTGACAGGCACAAGCACAAATACATTCATTTTCAAGATTATTCACAATGAACACAGCACTATACTAACCTACTAGTGTTTACGTGATTTGTATGTGTGTACAGATTAACTGGCCTGCACACTTGCATTTTCATTTATAAATGAAGCATTTAGCATTATAATTCAGCTGTCTTTAGAAAAACAACTAAACTGCCTGTCCCACTATACATCGGGAAATAATACATGCACCCAAACACTGCAGCGTGCATTAACAACCACAAGACACAGTCCAGTCTGTGCCTCTATCACGCAAGCAACACGTACATTCCAACTCATTGAGGTACTTACTCAAACACCAACATAATGAAAAGCACTCAGAAGTCTGCCAGCTCACTTTTAAGCTACATACAAACTAGAATTCAAAATTACAATTCAAATCAACATTTCTGACAGAAATATCATAAAAATACTTTATCATCATTAATGTTTTGGAATTATTATATAAAGGATAACTCTCAATACAATTCTTATTACAAAAATTATAACAAGCTATCTCTGGTTTTGTATTCACAAAACACATTAGGTCTTGACACCGCTCCCACTTGAACACTTCTAGTTTCTGTCCTTCAAGTATTTTTTCTTGACCATGGGAAAATTACTTTGTCAATTAAGTATAATTTTTATCTCATCCTGTTGGCAAAAGCGTATGTTCAGATACCACTACATCAGACTACTTCCTTACAAGCAGTAGTGGCATTTTTAATACAAGTACCCAAGTGAAAATGCTCTGGAAGGGCTGTTAATGATTGTAACGCTCCAAGTAATTAAGAATGCATTCACAATTCATCTACATGTTCCTTGGCCGACAGGTTCCAAGTCCAGCTAGTTTAGTGGCTATTTCCAGGAAAGGTGCATAATTTCATTTTGATACACACATATTTTATTAGATGGTTTGTATTTGAGAATTTTCAGTGGGATCAATTAAAGTTTACCTTTCCTGCTGCTTGCTTCTTCTGAAATATTGAAATCAACACGTACAATCCACCTACTGGTGCTTAAAGTAAAGTTCAAGAAAGCTGGAAGGAGATGTTCTGAGCAAAAGACATCAAGCGATAGAACACTGACACTGATCAGGTTTATCTTACGTGTTCCTTCTTTCAGAGCAACACAAGACAGAACTTTTGGCTTCAGATTTTTTCAGAAAGGATCCTACATCTAGAGCCAAAACAGCATTGTACTGATAAAAACAACACACACAAAAACCCCCAAACTGCAAGATTCAGCTACCTGCACTCTTAATACACTGCTAGCAAGATCACGCTAGCAGTAGATGCCTAAATTTTACCCTGACTGTAGCATTAATATAGGGTAGCACAGATGTGAAAAAATAAAATCCTTTCAGTTTTGTCAGTATTAGCATCTAAAGACTCCTATTCCTGCCCAGACACTTACTGATACCACACACCATGCAGAAATTGACTAGTAATCTTTGCAAGTATAATGCAAGTTCTGAAGATACACCTGTTTAAACTCACTGTACAGCACCGACTCACAAACAACATACTAGCTGCTTTCCAGATAGCTTAGGCTCCAGATATGATCTTGTAAGTCTGGCTACAACCTTCTTACAAGTTACTCTTCCCCACTCCTACTCCTATATTCTAGTCCTCTGCAGAGTAAAGCTTGAGGCTACTTCACCCAAGGTTTAGACCCTATCAGCTTGTAAAACATTTGAAGCATTTGATTAGTTGAGGTGCAGAAAACTCAGCTGCTGCTGGTAATGTCTTAAATTATTCCAGACATTCTGATATCTGTCTGGGCACTTAAAAGGGAGCTGGTAATATGAGCAGCATACACTTCGTAGATACAGTAACAGAAGTTATGGAAAGAGGAAAAATAAACATGAAAGTTTATGTTTTAAAAATAAAATCCAACTCAGCTTCATACAGGCAGCAGATATGAAATCTGCTTTTACGGGGGACTTAAACGTGGACAAACAAAACACTTCTACAGATGAGGCTTGGGAGGTCACAGGATGCATAGATGGTAACATGGAAGATGACATGGAACCAACTGCTCAAGAAGTGACAGATGGATGTGTGGGAACATTAAAGAAGTGGAGCGGATGGGGGAGAGACAGGAAACTCAATGAAGAAACATAAGCAAGGAAGGGCAGAATCATATAGAACTTTGGAAGTACTGAAAGGAGCTCAAATCTGATGCAAATATGGGTGGTGAACAGTAGGGGGAATACAAAAATAAGAGTGACAATTAAATCAACAAGCAGGAAGGATTATTTTAACAGCTACATGTTAGGAAGTGAAAGAAGTCTCTATTCCTTCTGTCATAACAGACATGTCTAGAACAGAGCTGAACACAGTGCAATGGTTAAGACATGGCATGTAGTGAAGCTTGCCCATAGGGATACAAAAAATAAAGCATGTCATAAGATGCTAAGAGAGCAAGCACCAGATTTATAGCTGACCTAGATGATTACAACCAATAGAATAAACATACTAAAAAAATATATCTAAAAATTGCACACCTGAATAATATAGAAATTGAAGAGACTATTGTCGGTAGCAGAAAAAGACAGAAAACTAAGAATCTGGGACAGAAAGAGGACAAGAGAAAAAACTTTGGCCCCACTGAAATAAAGAGCAAAATGTACAACAGCTTTTTTGGTATCTGGATTTTACGAAAGCAGATATTTTTTGGGCATTTTTCAGCTGATGACATATCTGAGAAACATCATACAAATGACTGCCTAATACTGGAAAATGGATCAGGAGATATCATGGAGAAGCAGAATAAAATGTAGTTTCTGAACACTTTCATATTAGTAAGGTCTCATCAAATAACTGGGGTAGACTTGAGAGGATATAAAAGGAGCTACATTTTTTTCTGCTTTCCACCAGCTGCATACCAAACCTCAGACAATTTTCACTATTCAAATCCTAATTTAAAGGAAAATTACTCAGTTTTAATTAAGCCATTTTTCCAATGTTTAGAAACAAACAGGACTGCATTTGTATCAGTCCAATAAAAGACTAGAATATGAACACTGAAAAAATTTGCAAAAGGTCTACTATATATATTCTATTCCAAGAACTCTAGAGATTGGCTACAGTTTTACACGCCACTATACCTGCTGCAATCTTTAAAAAAGAATTTAGATAAAGACAAATTTCCCACAATGGTCCAAATGAGGTGAGCAGGCACTTCGAAGTCTGAACCTTCCTTCATGAAAGTCAGCAAGTCCTAATTTCGGAGATTTACTCCATGGCTCCCCTCAAATATTACATGGACAAAGCCAGGGTGACTGCGAACAAAATATATTTGAGAGAGAACCAAGACCAACAAAAAGAAAGATTAACAACTTGTTCCGTGATTTTAAAAAAAAACACTATTAAAAGCAGTTCTGTTTGGACAGCAATTCCTGTGTTTGCAATATATATAATATATTAGAATCAACAAAGCTTATCAGAAACATGAATTATCTTTACACAACTAGGATGCAATACAAAAGTTGGCAAAAATATAGCAAATAAAGTTATTTCATAAATTGTCTGGTTTAAATACTCTTAGGGCTGTTGTTAGTGCTGTGTTTCAATGATTTTTCTTTTACTTTCTCCTTTACATATAGATTAAACCCCTGAGCTACTTGCTTGTTTCTTCTTCCCAACATTCTAAGATAATTTCTCACCAGTTCAGGGGGTTTTCACCCCAAAGAGCATTTTGAGAATTGGCTCTTTTTTCTAACTGACATATTTCCAAATGTGGTTGAGAGTTGCATTTCTGAGTAGGTGAAAATTGAGAGCAGGACCAATAAAACAGTTTAAGAACACATTAAGATCCTTCCACTAAGAGCCTGCATATTTAAATTAATGAAATAAATACAGTACATAGTTAATTCATGCCTTACATGTGTATCTTAAATCAGGTCATTAACAACAATAATTTTTAAATATTTATAAAGTTCTGTGGTTGGGGTAGTGATTATAAGTGTTATGAATGCTGTCACCTTTCTACTATTCAGTATCTTTAAGAGTAAGCTATAAATATTGTTCACAATGACTCCTGGGAATGCTGCTCTGAAGGCTGCTTTGCACAGGCAGTCTGTGGCTGGAGCACGTTTCTCACCTCTGTTTCCATTTCAAGATCTAGTTTTTCATTTTCTCCGACAGTGGAGGTAAATTACCATTTAAAACATGAAAGGAGACATAAAAGTTTAATCATTTTATTTCTTAGTGATATTATTATTCATAAAATACAAAAGCTTTCTATGGGAGGCTTGATTCTGTACCAATTCAAGTGAACACAAAAATTATTGATTTTAACTGATGAGTATCAAGTCTGGTGAGGGGCTGGGATATGCTACACATTGTACTAAATAATTAGCAATACTCTTTGATACATTATTTCTGTAACATAACATAAATATTTTGGCCCATTTAGCAGATCTGACTTTCTGTAAGTTTTTAAAGTTAAAAGTTTTGTAAACTTTTATTGTTAAATACTGCTGAACCCATTCATGTAGAATTTGATTAAAATAATGTATTTCTGCTTCATATAAAGTCAAATTCAAACAATCTTTAAAATATACTGTTCAACAATGTTGATGTATTCTTTATCTTCTGTCATTTCACTTAACCTGCTTTAAAACATAGGAAAATATTTGTCAAAAATATTTTTTGTTCCAGAATTTCTCCTCCTAAATTGAAATTAAGACAACTTTTTAACAAAAAAGTAGGCTGTCCTTTCGTAAAATTAACTCAGCTTACTTTCTGCAGTAGCAGTACAGAAAAAACATTCTTACAATTGATCAGAATTCAATAGTTACCAATGACACAAAGGCAGCAGAGAAAGTGTAATACAATGGTGCTTGTGGTAACTAACTCCCCACCCACACATATTGTGACACACATATGAAGTACAGAACTCTCCCATCATATGCCGGGTAAACAGGTCAGACTTTTAATCAAAGAAACTTTGAGTACCATTTTCTGTGCCGTTTTTATTCTGGTGTTCAGGAGTGGGCTGAAGTAGGCTGAAATTTCCTGAATTTCAACTGATGTGCCGGATTGCCATTCTGGGCATGGCACCCATTGACCTATTATTTTTCCAGATTTACTTTGGGAAAAATAAATCAGCTGACAGAACTGGAGATAACTCTGCTGCTCAACCACACCTGTTTACAGACTGACATCTTGCTGTAAATAACTTATTAACATGAGTCTGAGATAGGACACAGGATTGATCTGACGTAGTCCAAGCATGCAATATGTTCCCTCTACTGACAGGGGAGTAACTTGGAACAGAGAAATACACTGGATACCTTAAGGAAGAGCCCTGCCTGTACAGCCGCCACTCTTCTTTCTTCTTCTGTCCTTCTGACACAAAATGATGAGAGCAGCCTCTCACTAGTGAGTAACTACAGTCTATTACCCATTTCCATTGTCTTCTAAGAGTTTATCTCAAGGCAAATAAAAAAAAATCAATAAAGAGAAACAGAGAAAACAAAAAATAAAGAACCGCTAGAGGATATAGAAATCTGGATTTTTTTCCCAAAGAAGCTCAAAATATTCTAAATAAGATTCAGTAACTATGTCCCAGCAAAGATTACCAGGAGTAGATCTGACCCTATTTTCTTCCGTTCCACACTTCATTTCATAACAAAATGAAGCATGAACGTATGTTCCAGATTCACACATGGAATTACTGAACACTAAGGCCTTGTCCTATACAGGTGTTTATATTTGTAGGCTCATCTTCACAGTGTTCTCCCACCTACATGCATCTAGATGGTGTCCTGACACTATGGCATTATACCAAGCCAACGGTATTATAAGAGAATTTGCCTTTCCTTATGTATGAGCAACCAGAATAGGTTATAAAGCTGTTTTGTACCCATTGCTTATGAGGCAATTTAATACTTCAAAGCACCACACAATCATTAACAAATTGATCCAGAGAGTCTTTTATATGTTATTTTATGGAAGTAAATTCTACAAAGTAGAAATTCTACAAGTGTACACGTTGGAACAATTTTTGCACTTTCACTTCATGCACTAGGGAATAAAATCTTAATTTTTGTGACTTCCAGCATAATTACTTCTGAATGAATTAGTTGAAGTGAATAAGAAAACAGCAGAACAAGGCAAACGATGTCCATACCACAACACATTGCTTTCTCCCATCTGCAGCCTTCTTCATGTGACTGAATGAGCTCTCTTGTCTGCATGAGGGGCGGCTGTCAAGGTATGTAAGTTTCAGCTGCTGTGCAATTCTTCAGTTTTGATGTAGCATTACATACATAATGAAAACTGCCAAAATATTCATTTTTTAAGGAAAACTGACCCACTTTCAAAAATCAGCATTTTTTTGTTCCAGATGAAATATGAATATTTATATCAAAAAGTGATGATGCCAGAAGAAAACATTCCAAACTGGATTACTGATGTGAGCATTTCATGTTAGCATCCTGAAGGACAATCTGCTAATAATTTTCCCGGCCCTCAAAACTATAAATTGTAGACAGGGTGGCTACATGTGAGGAAAACAATGAAAAATTAATCTCTTTTAGAACCTTAAAATGTGCGTTTAATGATTTCTATCAGGCCATTTAATAATGGAATTTGCAGTAAATCAAAGGAACTGAGCAAGTTTGTGTTTGTAGTTAACAGCTTTAAACCTGTTTCTGTTTTTGCCATACATTAACAAAGCCTTCTCATTGGGCGCTATGGTTCAGGCCAGCATAAACTTATCATGATGACACTTAAATTCAGTTCATACCTGAGATGAGTTGCCCAGGACAGATTGATTTTGACAGCTTGCAATATAGCATACTTGAAGAAAATAAGCTGAGAAACATTACCTCCTATCCAAACCTGCGCAAAAAACCTGACATCAAGACACTCTCTATCTAGGTTATGTCTTCTTTAAATTCAACTGCAAGTAAAACTGCTTGTTAGTCTTTGATCGGCCTTCTTCAAACAGATCATCCTGCTGCAAGGAGCTTCCACTAAGCTTAAAACCCGCCAGTTTAATACTAAGGCATGTTTATTTGCAAGTATGTATTGCTAAAATATTGCATCTTACAATGATTAAATTTACAGTTACCTTAGAGCTGGTTTTGCGGGGAGATGAGCATCGTCCTGCAGAAGCTCTTTTTCTTCCTTTCTTTAAATAGGCTGTTTAAGCAATGCCACTCCACAGCACTTGCATGGGATAATATTTATACATAGCTACAGTCTATACGGACAGCAGGGTGCTTCCGTATCCATGCCCATGCGTGTAGTGTCAGATCACTTGTATTTAATACTAATGTAGATCTTTGCATAATCTGGGTAGTTTGTAAACAGAAATTAATGTATTTTCAGTTACTTAGTTACTTGACTATATACTCTAAGCCATGTTTAATTGATAAAGGATCTGGCATAGAGAAGCAAAAGGTCTTTGTAAGTATATCCAGTAAATGACAGAAAAGTAGGAATTAGAATTCAGAGCAGCTTCTAATTTCCAGAATATAATTTTATTTTACTTTTTACCTATTCATTGAACAGAACATCTTTCAAAGTGTTCTGTGAAGACAGAATATTTTGAAATAGTAAGGGGAAAATACAGATGGTAGACATCCTTTTTTCCCCTCTTTGGATAAATATCACAATGAAGATGACCAAAACCATAGTCCCTTCTTCCCCTCTTACTTTCATGAGTATCCTCTCAGTTCCTTCCTTCTCCCAAGCAACTGAAAATCATCCTGTGAGCAGCTGGGATGCTTTAGAGTGAACAATAGGAATCACTGTATCATAAGCACTACTAAATTTTAAACCAGCCTTTTGGGCACTCTAGTTAAAACAGAAAAAAAATACAAAGAAATATAGTAGGCTTTATCATTTCAACAGCACTAGAAATGACACTTTCAAAAGTGAGTATTCCTGCTCTGAAGGCTGTCCACATTACAGAGCATCCATGCGCCTTCTCTACACAACCATAAGTGTGCTGATATGCCCTCTTCCATCCCTAGAGGTATTTAAAAGACAAGCAGATGAGGTACTTAAGGATATGGTTTAGTAGCAGATAGATATGGTTGGCCTCAATGATCTCAGAGCTCTTCCAACCTGGTGATTCTACGATTCCACAGCATCTGAGGGAATACCTCCTGGCTCTCATTACTGAAACTCTTTTGAATCCTCCTCAACTGACTGTGCAAAATCTGGAAGCATTTGCTTAATAAGATAAAGATGCAGGGATGAAGAAAGGGTAAAGAAGCATGTAAGTTACAGGAAAACACTGGAGATGTGTAGTTATTTAGTGTCCATACTCATCTACAGACTGCCACCTACCAGCTCACACTTGAGCGAAGTTCACATTTGATCCACATCTTCAATGAGCAATCTAGTAAAGAATTAATTCATGTCAACATAAGATATATATGCAAGGACTACAACAGGACTCAGAATAAACTTTTAAGTTCAAAGGCCAACTCACATCAAGGTCACAAGCTCCATTACAGCAGGACAGTCAGTCCCTATCTCCAAAGGTACACCAAGGAATCGGTACAATTAACAGATATGACTACCCAGCATAAATGATCATGTAGTTCCACTACCAACACATCAGAGATGAAAAGGAAAGGGTCTGGGGGGATTTTGAAGCATGCCTAAATTTGCACCTCAAGCTAGATGTAAGAAATGCTTTAATTTCTACGTCACCACATCCCTGAAGACAAGACAAGCACCTTGCATATTATCACTGCAGCTTGCTAGAATGACTGGTGTCCAGATTCAAGCTGATGCCTAGGGAGGGGAACTGTATTGCCATATCCCACTTACTATCTCCTCACAGGTAACAAGCTATCCACACTTTGCTAATAGCATTTCAGGCCCTAGCACAGGTCACTCTTGTGCCGTATGCAAAGTTGCATGTCTTTCCCAGTTTTAGAACTCGTCTGCACTTCTAGGCACATGATGGAAAGAACCTATAAAAATCCATTAGAAAACTATCACAATGCAATGGCTACAACATTATTCAGAAGCAGCTGCTTAAAAGGATAAGTATCAAAAGAAACTGCCCATGCTTAACACAGACTCCTAGCTACAGCAGCAAAGGTGAGCTTCAAATCATGCCAAATTCAGTGAAAATCTGGTGTGCACATCTGTATAGAAGTCTGAATGGAAACAGAAGTGTGAAAAATCCTGAGAATGAGCCATGTTAGCTCTACAACAGAAATGCACACAAAATGAACAATTTTCTTTCTTTCCTTGAACCTCACAGGCAGCTTTGCTATCATGAAGTTTTACTGACTTCCCAGAGTTTGCACCTTGTATTGTTTTAGGATTGCATATATCTGTGTTTAAAGGGCACAAGTCAGTCCTTTAACAGTTACTTGTATGAGGTTACATAGTTTTGAGTTTTCAAATGCTTGAAATACTAAAGAACATTTCTAGGTTACTACTGTTCACCATCTATTATGGTTTGCTCCTAAAGTAATACCTTCAAAACTGACGAGTTGTTACCACACAACGGTGAGCCATTTCTGTAGTTATCTGTTGTAACTGAAATCCCCAATTTTTACAAGCTTTAGCTAGCATTCAGCATAGCAGATTACAAAGCCATGTGCTACCACATCATCTTTCTCTGTGTTTCCTGGAGGCTTTCTCTCTCTCTGCATACGCCTGCACAGGAGTGTATGTTCTACAGTCTGTATGTTCACAGCAGGGGGGTTAATTAACTGTACAAGGGACAGAGCTAGCTCTAGAGCTATCCTTTACATGTATATGAAGAATAAACACAGCTGACACTCAAGGGGAAAATGCAGTAAGTTCTGCACTCCTCATTTCCTCAGAAAAAGACACTAATTTTTAAAAATAATATATATAAGTTTAGCAGCAGCTCTAGACTAGACTTGACTAAGAAAGATCTCATCTCAAACACTGACATTGGAATACTCAGCTTAAGACTTTTCGGACTGGAATAAGACCTTGCAGATGGACAAGTGAAAACATCTACCTCCTTGTCATAGTGCCTGCTCAGATCTACTGCAGTTAATAATGGATGGATGCACAAGAGAAAAGCATTGGCTGCTTAATTTCACATTAAGACTTAGCAGACAACACAGTAACAAAAAAGGTTTGTATATAGCATCCCTGCTCTTTGAGTCAGGGCCAGCAAAGCTGCATCAGTACGAATGCCCTGGAAGTGTTCGAGAAAAACAACAGTGTTTTCAAAACTTCTTCCTAAAATGCTGCAATGGAGGAAGCATTCCAGTCTTGGAAAATAAACTATCAAACATACGAGTGAACATACTAAGACTGATGGCACATGCATTGAGTTCCGACAGGGATACCAAGTAATATACATGGGAAAACAACTGTTACACTTCTATTCAAGTAATGCAAGTCCAGGCCTACACTATCTTTTGCGAGACAGGTATCACTCTGTGTTCATTAAATACATGTGTGCTTTGAGCAGAAGGCTGGACTAGATGACCTCTGGAGTTCCCTTTGTACCTCAAGTTTTCCATTTACTGTGCTCCACCAAAACACCAATTATAGTATCAGCTTTAATGCATATTACAAAAATAAAACTTGCATTATAAGCTCTTGAGTGCAGCCCATGCTTGAACTTCTCCATATTTTTCACTCTTCTGTGTCATAACAATCTTAACTTTGAGACATAATTCACTACTGAGTAACATCCTGTAGGAGTCTGTCCATGTCTCTAGAGTTGAACTATGCACTTTATTAACTGCAAACTGTGAGAGGAGTGGAAAACAATAAATGTAAGGTAGGGTCAAAGGATGTTTCCTAATTCCCTCATGTAAAGGAGCTTATCTCTGCCTACTGTCACAGTGAGTGCCTCTGTATGTTTCTCACTGTAAACCGAGGATCTAGGTTGACAACAGGAGGAGACATTTTTTCTTGGGGTTTCTTTTTCATTGTATTGGATGTGTGAGCCTGGTGGGGGAGAAGGGAAAGTGTTGTTTGGTTTGAAGTTCCATTCTGTTAGTCTGCAATTTACAATTCCTTTCTGGCTGACCTGGCTGCTGGTTTGTCCAGAAACAACCTGACTGCATCAGCACACCAGTGAGAAATTACTGAACAGCATGTTACAGTTTCACAGATGCCTTGCCTATCAGACATCCTTACCCATCAACCTACCATCATATAAAGCAGAAGGGGATTTTCATGGGGCAAAGGAGCAGAAAAATCAGAGGTTGCCCTGCTTAGGAACAGCAAGAAAACCTTGTAGAAGTCCCTGCCCCAAACGGTTTTCGTGGGTTTTTTTGTTGTTGGGGTTTTGTGGGGGTTTTTTTTGTTTGGTTTGTTGTTTTTTTTTAAATCCACACCTGTGACCAACTAAATCAGAACATGCTTTAGCATTCTTAGCATTTTTTTAACTTATCAAGTGAAAAATGTCTTAAGAATAAATGCTATGTACAAATCCAAGTTACAAAGATGTCCTACAGCATGAGGCTAAAGAATTCTTAGATTCTCTAGAATTCTTGATTCTGAAAGCGATTTTGTGTAAGTCATACTGCTAGCTTTGCTACAGACTCAGCTACACTTCAAACATAAGTGCAGAAAAGTCTTCCTCCTTAGTAGTGCAATCCCTACATTTTTTTAAAATCTAAAAAAAAACCCAAAAAACAAACCACAAACAAACATATTTACTATTTTTTATTTATGCTGAATTAACTCAGCAGAACTTAGAAGGAAAATCCTTCTTTCTCTTCCAATTCACGGAATGGAATAACACAACCTAACATTCCAAGTACAGGATAAATTCTCATGGCACTATGTCTGCGTAAGACCACTTGAAAAGAGAAGCAGCAGTGGGAAACCCACATACTTTTCAGGGGAATTTAGGGGTACCCTCCTTTTTCATAATTGGGCAGCAGGAGTGAGGATACCCACAGTGTACTATCATTTGGGACTGATTTTCTGTTGTCTATGAACAGTTCTATTCAAATCCAGAGATTAAAACAAAACCAAAAGCTTTGACTGTATGATATTTCGAAGAGACCTCGTGGGTTTCTGGCTGGCCCCGGTATATACGATATATATTGAAACACTTGGGACTTGCAAAAGAAGTTCTCAGGCAGAATTTAAAATTTGTTCCTGACCAGTTCAGTTTGAAATTTGTTAAACAAAAACCACAACACCTTAAAATTCAGACTGTTTTCTGCTGTCAAACAGCTTAAAAAAAAACAACTTCTTATCTGTTCCTTCTATGCACAACAAGTTACACAAATTCAGTTCTTCAAAGTACAATCAAGAACTGGTTCAGATTTCTTTCTGTGCTTCATGTTCATACTTCTTGTGCTAGGTTATACTGAATATAGAATCAATGTTGACAAACAAAATGCAAAGCTTTACCAGATGTTTTCCATGTGCAACTGTAACAATCTCCATCCTCTCTTTAAGACCTGGTTATTCTGATCTACTGTCACACGTGTTATGTCTGCTTCATGCATATGGCCGCTGTGTGGATTAGCTATTCTAGTGGAATAAGCAAGACAGACACGGCCTGCCTTGCTTTCTGCCATTCAAGAGCTGCAGGTATATTTACCATAACTGCACTGCTGAAAAAGGAGACTATCAAGCCACACCAACTGGGTTCAAAGCTGCGGTTACACATCAGTTTAGTCCAGGATAAATAAGACAGCTGTGACATGAAAGCTGTTTCACTTTTTGTTATAAAACGCATTTTCTGCCATTTCCCTTATGTCAAAAGTGGTATTCAAATAGACAGGGACCAGTGGGCAAACTGGATCGTGCTCAAAAAACTAGCAAATCTCACATTTAGTCTTCAGCCACAGAACATTTTGACTACAGTTACTGCACAGCAACACGAGCACTAATTGCAGCACAAAAGAGGGTCAGAAGTAAGCAGTTCGACTAGGCAGGAAGGCAGGTCACCTCCAAGAACAGCAGCCTAATGTGAGCTTAATAAACGTGGCCATATAGTCACAATCTACAAAACCACAAGGTATAGGGTCCAAACTCAGTTTTGCCTCTGAAACACAGTGGATTTGGTGCCTTGTAAGCACAGCGCTAGAACCACTTGTTCCAGAGGAAGACAAAGTAAAGAAGTGCAACCTGACTTTCCTCACTCCTGTGCAGTGCTTCAGTAACTCCAGATAATGATACTACAAAGTGTTATCATCAGCCCAATCACAGGATATTCTTAAAATAGATATTTCTTCAGCAAACTGCTTACAGTCTTTCAAAGACCATGAAGAAAGACATAGGAAACAGCAGGTTTTAAAAAGCAAGCTTGCGGGGTATTTTTAGTACAAGATGAACACTCATTAAAACAGCAGGTACTCCTCTAGTCTGAGTTACTAAAGCCTTGTTGCACAAATAAAAGTAGAACTTAATTTGACTCCTTACCAAAGTAGTCGAAATACAAACATTAAGTTACCTAAAGGATTATTATGAGCAACTTTTATTTCTTATGACACTACATTTCATCCTTTCTGTCTTTGCAGCTTTCCCAGCACACTGAAAGCACAGGTCTGCTTTGGGGACACCACAGGGCTGCAAACCACCACAGCATACGTCAGCAGAAACAAGGTCCATCATCCTTTGAGGTGATGCATCCCACTCTTCTCTCTGCAGTTTCTTCTCCTTGCTGATCTCCAAAAATGACATGTGGGCTGCAAAAAGGGCTTCATCTCCAGGGAACAGGAATTATCTGAGTAGGGATGAGGTGCAGGTAAACACATGGCACAGTTGGACAGCTTCCCTTAAAAGCAGGTATGAAAGCAGTAATGGACACTGGGAAACACCAAGCAAACTGAGATTAGATGGGCAAACAGCACTGCAACTGTTCTGAAGAGTTTAAAGTGCCTTTGGGTGCAACTGCTCTTACAATTCAAACTCATGGACCAAAGGCAAACTTTTCTCTTGGCATCAATAAATATCTCACTTCATACCTTCTTCAATATGGGAGAGTAAGCTACAATCAGAGGTACCCTTCCCCCAGCAAGGCAAAGAAAAGACCATCTGAGCATAGGACATGCCCCTACCAAGTCTTCAAACAGAAATATGCATAGCCCATACCCAGACCTACCGATAAGAAAAAATACCCCAGTAATGCAACATCACCCTTACTAGAAGTTTTCTCCTCAGAAACAGCTGATAACAGGACTCCCCCCGGGGCCTCTGCAGTCCTGCCTTCCTCTTACTTTTGGTTCAGACACACCCCTGTTCTGGCCCAAGTTAATTACACTCATCTTTCAGCCTGACATGGCAGTAATGATCCTGGGTCTTTGTGCAGAGTCAAGTGAGTCCAAGATTATTACAGTGTCCAGTATTTGTGCTTGGCCTTAGGATTTGATGCTGCTATTAGACATTGTTAGAGGAAAATTTAACTTTCTAGAAATTTATCCAACTAAGTTTCATGATATTAGTTGGGGAAAATCACAGTATCATAGAATGCTTGGGGTTAGAGGGGACCTTTACAGGTCATTCAGTCCAACCCCACCCTGCAGGAGCAGGGACATCTTTAACTAGATCTGACCTTGAATGTTTCCAGGGATGGGATCTTCACTGCCTCCTTGGGCAACCTGTTCCAGTGTTTCACACCCTCATTGCAAAAAATCTATTGTCCTTCTCTTCTCTAGGCTGAACAATCCTCTCTCATCTGAACAAAACTCTCTCATCTTGTCCTTGCAGGCAAGGTGCCTCAGTTCCCAGATCATTTTTGAGGCTCTCCTCTGGACCCACTCCAACAGCTCCATTTCCCTTCTGTGCTGAGGGCTCCAGAGTCAGACACAGTACTCCAGGTGAGGTCACACCCCAGGTGAGTAGAGTCATAGAATCACCTCCCTCAACCTGCTGGCCACACTTCTTTTGATGAGGCCCAGGATACAGTTGGCCTTTTGGGCTGCAAGTGCACATTGCCGGCTCATGTCTAGCTTTCTGTCCATCAGCAGCCCCAAGTCCTTATCTGCAGGGCTGCTCTCAACCATACTGTCCCCCAGCCTGCATTGAAACCATGGATTGCCCTGAACCAGGCGTAGGACCTTGCGGCTTTGCTGAACCTTATGAGGTTCACACAGGCCCACTTCTCCATCTTGTTCAAGTCCCTCTGGATGACACCCAATCTTTCAGGTGTGACAACTGCACCACTCAGCTTGGTGTCATCTGCAAACTTGCTGAGGGTGCACTCAATCTCGCTGTCTATATCATTGATGACGATGTTAAACAGCACAGGTCCCAGCACAGACCCCTGAGGGACACCACTCATCACTGATCTCCATTTGGACATTAGGCCATTGACCACTACCCTCTGGATGTCAGGATTTAAACAATTCCTTATCCACTGAACAGCCCACTCATCATATTCATATTTCTCCAATTTAGAGAGAAGGATGTTGTGGGAGACTGTGCCAAAGGCTTTACAGAAGCCTAGATAGATTACATCCATTGCTTCTCCCTTGCCCACTGATGTGGTCATTCCATCACAGAAAGTCACTTCATTGGTCAGGCAGGACTTGCCTGTGGTAAAGCCATGTTGGTTGTCTAGAATCACCTCCCTGTCCTTCATGTGCTCTAGTTTAGCTTCTAGGAGGATCTGTTCCATGATCTCCCCAAGCACAGAGGTGAGGCTGGCAGGTCGGTAGTTCCCAGGATTCCCCTTTCTACCCTCTTTAAAGATGAATACAATGCTTTCCTACTTCCAGTTACAGGAGGGAGGGGGCAACAGCTCTGTTTTCACAGATTTACTGGCTATTCCAGCCAGTCCAAGAAGGCACAGGCACTGTTCCTACAACCCACACGGCAAATGTAACAAGAAACATCAAAACAAGCAAACACCACCCGCACCCCTGCCTGCCTCAGACTGAGGTCAAATTTAAGTCCACAACCCATTTCTCCCCTCATACAGAAGTTTGAGAGATTATGTGATAAATTTGTCAAACCTTGTCTTTTCAAGAAACAGACATCAATTCAAGAGGTCTTGGAATATTTAATGTAGTTTCAGGCACGTAACTAAGTACCAGAAGTGGTAAAATGAACTTTTTGTCTCAGCATTTTCTAGTCTTAACCAGCATGCTGCATGAGCAGATCATTAATATTTTAAAAGCAAATAAAGGACGTAATGAAATTTGAGACATCTAACTCACTAAAATATTTTTGAAAGCTAAGGCTCAAAAGGACTGCATGTGTGTCAGTTAAGTGGGTCTCCTGCTAACTGAGGAGAGGTCAGAAAGGAAGCTATCTACTAAATGCAATAATATACATGCTGTTTAAAAAACACATTCCTGAGTAGAGGTGAAGGAAATTACTACCTGCAAGGCTTTGAATGATCAGCCATTTTCATTCAAGCAACTTTTGAATAATTTGGAACCCTAAAGATTATTGTGAGAAGTACACCAGAGTTAATTCCACATAGCTAAATCCAAATGAGCTAAAATCCATTATGAAATGATAGAATTTTAAAAAAATTATTTACATCACTTAATACAGTGGAAAGAGATAAGCAGGATAAAGAGATAGGAAAGGGTAAACCCTGTTTTATTTACATTTTACCTTCTAATAGTGCTACACAGATTACTTAGTGTGCACTGTATACTACCATTGGTGCTCTGAGACCATGCCTGATTATCGCAGAGGATATACAAACCTAATAAACACAAAATCTCGTTATAAATATTTGTCTCATTTTCTTCTGAAAAAAATAGCCTTGTATCTGACTAAGCTTTTCCACTTAAGCACTGTATTTTGTACCAAAATCCTTTAAACAGTGACTTCTGAAGTTCCTAAAGCTATGTTAAAAGCAGACTTAAACCATTTTTTGTCCCAAATGATAGTACCTTGATAAGTTATCAAACAATAAGGCGGAAGTTCAAAATAAGGGATTAATATTCACATTCAGTTCTCTAGACAATAGCAGAATTCATCTGAACATGGGAATGGAAAAAAAAAGTAATAACCAAACACCCAAAGAACCCCCCCCACATTATAACAACCTTATTTGACACTTATATGATACCTAGCTGCCCTACAGAGGACCATTTTCTCCACAAGATATTGAAGTACCAGTCTGGGGCTAGATCAGAAATTCTAACATTTAGAGCAAGATTTTGCTGTTTTTCATTAATTTGAAGTGAAGTTTGATGCACTAAAGCATCCCAATAATTAATTTCTGAAGAGAGTCGCTGTATGGAAGAAACACCTATCAAACCAGCTGTCAAGTGCAGGATTCCTGCATATTACAAAAACCAAGATATTGAGAAAGTAGTTCTTACATGGCAGGTAGAACAGAGTCCTGGCCAGACAGTAAGCTGTTCTCATTTGAAAAAAAAAAAAAAGAAAAACACCAGAAAAACCAACTTAGAAATTTAAAAGCTGCTTCTGTTTCCAAATTTCAGACAACGAACAGAGAATCTTTAAGCCACAAAACTTTAATTGCCCAGCAGATAAATGTTAGGAGCTTAATGTTCTGGGCTGCTGTAAAATTGCTTCCCTCAAGCAATTCACTCAGAGAATGGGATATTTCTGTCTCTTGAGATATATGACAAAATTTAAAAAGAGTCGTGGAATTCAAGAATGTAGTTGTATCAAACATGATCATTAAAACATTTGTTACCAGCCCAAAGGTGTGCGTGGAGCTTCTCCAGCTAGAAAGCTGCTGACAATCAGGCCCTTCCACCCAGCTCTAGGCTGACTGCTTCTCTAAAGGACAAAGCACTGTTTTGAGAAGCTGCCATAGTGGAATGAAAATGAAGGAACTTATAAAGAGAGTGGACATGGACATGGAGCAAGACTCCACAAGCTTAAACACTGCCAAGTATTCAAATTTTCAGAAGTCTAAAATAGAAGGATAGCCACTTGCTGTTCTGGACATTAAACAGCTCTAAAGCATACACCTTAAATATTCACACGTATATTAAGAGTTCCCAAGTAATTTTTCTCTGTTTACTTTTGAAGGAAAAATAAAGTAAATAAGCTCTGCCTTCTATAAACAGTACAAACAGTAAGACTGAGCTTTTACTTGTTGAGTAAGAAAAAAGCTGGCTCATGCATAGGGAAGCCTGGGTCTAACTCTTTTACACATTAGTGTCTGTTAACTGTGACACACTGCCAACATTTTACTGAGGAAATCTTGAGAAAGAAGGAGAAAAAGGAATCACAACTTTTTAACTGCCTCTAACCCGCCTCACCTAGCCTCAAAGGAAGCTACAGAACAAAGAAGAAATGCTTATTACAGCTTGAGGCCTTTCTCCTGTTGGCTTTCAAATAAACGTTTATTATAAGAAAACACCGAAAATATCTCACTATTAAAAAAAGAAAGAATAGAACAAGAATTCTTTTCCATAGAACACATCAGATAAATGTTGTAGTGAAAACAGGTAATGAACAGACAGAAGTCAACTGAAGCCTAATCTTCCTACAAGTTTTCTGTAGTCAATGGAAGGGAAGCATGGGTCCTCACAAAGGCAACACATGTAATTAGGTTCCCTTTTCTGAACTACCTCCTGGAAAGTGCCCTCTCTCCACCTCTCTATTGACCCCACAGTCATTCAAGCTTCATTCCAGCAAGATTTCCATCAGAATTCTGTCATTCTGTCATCACCGCTGTCTAAATCTACCTGTTAACATTACAAGAAGGGGGGAAAGTTAAGAAAGACACCTTGCACGTCAATACCAGTTTTCACAGACTTAGCATAAAGCAAGGAATAAGAAAAGCTGAGAGAATAATTGACCTTATTAAAAACAAAAAACACACCAAGAGAACCCGCATGCTATCTGGGCTCCACCACGTATCTTCCCTAACAGGAAAACTCCCTGTCAAGCCTCTCTGGTAAACAGTTATTGCAATGCAACAGCAGGTGAAAAGTTGCTCTAAAGACATTATATGCTTTCTGAAGTTTCTAGAAGTCAGAACAACTATTTTAAAAATTTACCAAGAAACAAGTACAATACTGAAAAAAACCCTGGCCACATACAATACCCAAAACCAGTACAATTCAAATTGACTTGACCAACATTCGAAGAATGAGCATTTTATGCTCATACCTTTTCTGTACACAGAAACAATTACCCGGTTATAATTTCAGTGAACACTGCTGCTTCCTGAGGATGAAGACTGCATCCTCTTGGCAATAATATCAATACAGAAAAGAAAGGAGACTTAATGAAACCCCATCAAGGGCATTCTTACCCCTTAAGGTTTGTTCTCTCTTTAAGCCCTTCAAGGCCCAAGCCTATCACGGTCATCACAATAAAATGAGGAAAAAAGATCAGTGACTAGAGCAGTAAGGGCAGGTAACTCAAACAGAAAAGTTAAACCCTAAAACAAACTTTTACATTGCATTTCGCCCTCTTATGGTTCCTTATTATATAC
This sequence comes from Phaenicophaeus curvirostris, assembly GCF_032191515.1. Lineage (NCBI taxonomy): Eukaryota > Metazoa > Chordata > Aves > Cuculiformes > Cuculidae > Phaenicophaeus > Phaenicophaeus curvirostris. The sequence goes on along the minus strand of NC_091396.1, from coordinate 29,230,978 downwards.
ATCTCCTCTTTATCTGTCCAGTGTCCACCACAAAGGACCTCCAGTCCACCTGTAAGGGCCACTACAATTAACAGAAACCAGTTCCGAACTGGCACTAGGACTAGGGAACCAATGTCACATGTCACGTTCACCTCGGTCCTTTTCAAAAATAAGCATGAGGAGCTGAACTGAGTGTAACGTGGAACCTGTATGTTGCAAAATGCCACCTAACACTGACTACCCTCATCAGTATTGTTCTTGGCATAGCACCATTACAAAAGATAATCTTTACTAATAAAATTCTTTAGCCCATAGTTGCTCTAGGCTCCATAACTCATAATGCAAGAAAGAAGAGTCTCAGGAAGTGGTTCATTTTCAAATCAAGTAACAGGTAGCAGATAACAAACAGCAAAGACAAGGTTTTGCCTATATTCTAAGCAATAGACACAGTCTTTCTCTTCCAAAATTCAGAGTTTTCCAAAGAGCTGGGGACCAAACAACTCTAATAGAAACTAAAGACTCATAAGGCTCTGAAAAGCAGATCCCTGGATTTGATTCTCCCTCTAACACTGATACACTTGAAAGAAATCAAAAATACTGTTCTGTGGCTGTGAGGTTGTTCCACTGAGTCATGCAGAGCAGAGCAAAATGGACTCTGTTTTCACTTCTAAAACTTCATTAGTAAATACAATCTCTTTTCTCAGCCTCCACCTAAGACATCTTTAAGGGTGCTATACAAAAGATCCTAAATTTCAGTCATCACAATCTGATGTTTCACCTGCCTTTCCTCCAAGTACAGAGGGGAAAAGGAAGGCCTTGAAATAACCACTGATGTGTGAGGCTATCCAGCAAGTCAAAACAAGCAGGACCACCTAATAATCAACTCTCACCATCAGCAGGTGATTTTCAAGGAAATACTGTAGCTTAACTGCCCGTTTTCTATCAACAACTTTGATTTTTCAAGCAGAGCAGGTTATTTTGAACGGTTGGACTCGGTGATCCGGTGGGTCTCTTCCAACCTGGTTATTCTGTGATTCTGTGATTTTGGAGTTATGCCCTGGCTTATACGAAGGTGAAAGATGTATCCAACTAGGCTCGATCCAAAAAATTCTCTAGCTGCATGCATATCTGGCTTAAATACAGCATGTACTCAAAAATTAAAAGTTGAGCCAGAAAATCAGTGCTAAAGGAAGAGCAGGAGGAGGAAGCTGTGGAAGGTTTTTCTTCTTTTCAATGATATCATGAAATGGTCACTTGCATTTCCTAAATTAAGTTACTCCCACGCTAGTGTATACTACATATGCAAAAATTAGGTTCACAAACCAACAGTGAGAAGTCTAGGTGAAGTCACATTAAGAGAAGAACTGAAAATACACATTTAGAAGCTAGTATGGGTTTAACAATCACAGAATGGTTTGGGTTGGAAGGGACCTTAAAGATCACCCAGTTCCAACACCCCTGCCATGGGCAGGGACACCTCCCACTAGATCAGGCTGCCCAAGGACCCATCCAACCTGGCCTTGAACACCTCCAGGCATGGGGCATTCTCAACTTCCCTGGGCAACCTGTTCCACTGCCTCACTACTCTCATGGTGAAGAAACTCTTCCTTATATCCACTCTTAATCTGCCCCTCTCCAGTTTACACTCATAATAATGATTTAAGCATAATAAAAGGTCTGGGAAAACTTAGCAATATTTCAGTCATATACAAATGACTCACATCAGTTTTGCAAGAGTTCGAGGCAAAAGCGGCAGCAGGGGAGATGCATGCACTTCGCCTATGTACAATAACCCATACAAATTCAGAATTTGTTTTGGCCCATATATCTTCAGAATACGGAAGATAATTTAATGAGAAGTCATTATATTCCAATTTTCACAAAATATTTGGATGCAAATTAAATAAATATCAAAGATTAAAATAGTAAGCTCATGTAGCTTTCTCAAATAAACATCCACCTCCTAAACAGGTGCTCCTCACACTTATCAGAGGGTCTGACTATTCAGAGGCAGTTAACTTACTCCTCCTTACATCCAGATAGACCAGTGTCTTTTCGAAAGGAAAAACAAGTGACTCCTTCAAACTCTCTAAGAAAGGAGTTTATAAATAGTCAATTATGGGAGGAGGCAGTGCTAAATGTATCACTACAGGGTTTCATTATTAAAACCAAGGAAGGTGCAAAATTGTTTTCCCATATATTTTAAGACTGCTTTATAACCATTCAGCATAAATGGAAGCTTGGAAATTAGCATTATCTTTATCACTTATGCCATTTCCTTAAAAATAAGAGAAGTGTTTAGCAATACCAGATAAACCATTGGAACTGAAATTAAGTATCATCTGCCTCAAGTTATTTGCTACTACACATCCATATGGTATATTTGCACACTTTCTCCCAGTATTGGTGTTTTAATATACTCTTGATGGATCTTGAGGAAAGGAAGGATTAGAAACTCCAAACAAAATAGGCAAGAGTGAGAACTGAGAGACTTCATTATTTCCATATTTTGAGCCCTAAGTCCTCATGATATTCATTATTTGTATCCACAATACACAGGTATATCTTGCCCATTTTCTCACGCAGAAGCATTTCAACCCCACGCGTTAACTGTACCCAGTTTCCTTTCTGCTCTGCAGCTTCTTGCACCTACTTTCATCAAAACACAGTCTTTTATCTTTGCAGAACACAATGGAACATGTTTTGGGTATTATTTTCTGATAATATGTTCAAGAAGCCTCCATAAAGATTCACCTTTACTATGGATGACAAATGTTCAAGAAGAACAGTCTCACAGGACAAATTTATGCACGTTACCAATCTTTTCATTATTCAGTTATGGTCCCTGTAATAAATATAGCAACACTAATGCTTAAACTAACTCCTGACAGTTTTTGAAGACTTAAATACATTTCCTTTGTCAGTCTAAACCACATGTTTACTTTTATTCAACCATACAAAATCAGGGTTAAAATACACTACCATACTTAAAGAGTCCCCCAAATCACCCTTCCCTTTACTTCAGGTTATAAGGAGTAAGGTTAAAAGGAGTCTCACCTGAACATACAGGATTTAGAATAACCTCAACTACCTCAGTTTGCTGTAAACTTTAAATACAAGCAAAAGTCACTAGATTTGTCTATTCATAACAACAGAGATAAGCTTGTTTTTATAGCATGCACTTTTTCTGATGATATTCTACAGTTCCAACTATTTTTCACAGTAAAGCGTGTTAAACTTCTTCCCCCACGAAAAATAAAAACATGAGTATTCCTGTGCTACAACTATTTTTGAGTACTTTTTCCTACAATTATATACAGCTCTTCAGAAATCAAAATAACAAAATAGATCCACTTTATTCTCTCCACATCAAAAGCAAATGCATTAGAACATGTCTAGTTTTCAGAAGACTGTTTCCTTGAAGACTATTAATTTTACTGCAATTACAGTAGTAGACATTTTCATTTCATTTTCAAGTACAGGGGAAAGAGACATACAATTTCTTTCATTTGTGCTTACCACCATCACCTTTTTGCCATAACGTCAAAGACTATTCCTGTAAACCTTCTTCCACATTTGAGACAGAACGTTGCTCCAACTTTTCCAAGAAACTGCGATAAAGGATAGATACAGAAATTCCTCTGTATTTTACAAGATCCTGTCTAAACGTGTTTGCTGCCCTCTTCTTCCTTTACATTTATATACTCAAATAAACGTGATCTCTTCCTCATCAATGGAAGAAAAGTATTGTTACAGTATATCTCAATGATGAAATATCTGGAAGATCATATATTTTTTTTTAATTAACTATGGAGGGAAGATACAGAAAAAAACTTCTAAATCAATATTACATCCCTCCTGCTCCTTTATGTTAGTCCTGCTCTACCTCAGTCTTTCACCAGCGTCACTGACAAAAATTTTCACCTCACCTCCCCACAGTTAAAACAGTACACACTGGTAAAAGTTCTCAGGGAAAAATAAAAAAAATAATGTTCTTTATGTTTTTCATTGTAAGGACTATATTTACGTCAGACAAAAACTGCACAGTGGTAAGTAATTGTGGGTAAAAAGTCTACAAATCAGAATGCCAAAAGAAGACACTATCATAGAATATAAAGCGTAGGGAAGAGTGCTGAGACTATTACTTTCCTACAAAGGTGTGAAAACATAATAAAAAAACAGTTCTGCACATCAACAGGCTTAATTCATATTTACAACCCAATCTTGGATTTGGCAATTAAAACTCTTGCAAAGAGCTACTCCTGACTTCTCTTTACTGAGGAGAGGGGTAGGGGAAGAAAGAGGAAACCAGTTTTAAAACCGGTGCGCTCTGTTTCCAAACTGCAGCATTCATTCATAACCGAGAAACAAGGTTGTTAAACTGAATTCACCTTATTGCACTCAGATTAGAAAAGGTTAAACACAGTCTAGAACTCAGTGGTAATAACAAAGAGACTAGCAGAGAAGAATAATCGTCTGAGGGATTCATGCTTACTGCCCTTTAAATGCAAATTATCTTCAAATAAGTTTGTCTTTTTGAAATTTTTCTTCTATATGATAATACAACCAGCATACATTGCTCCATCACCTCAGGTGAAACAAACCAAATCATTTACTTTCACCTCTTTCACATTTTCAAAACAAAACATGACTATACGACAGACCTTACGCTGTAACAGTTTAACCCTCCATCAGATAAATTTCTTTAGGTTCTATATGCCGCACAGCCTACTTGCTTTCTCTTTGTATTTTGCCAGATCTCTTCAGTTTCACAAGCTTCTGAACTGAGCTGTCATCATTAATTCTCATCAAGAAGCCTAACCTGTGATGAACCACTGCAGCGACTGGCAGCAAGTGTCAGCACTACTCTCACAATGCCTCAGCAATGGAGAAAAGTCCTAAAGCAACAAAAAGCTTTTGGCTAACCCATCACTGACTTAGATGAAGACTTGTGCAAGAACCAACTTTATTTAATAACAGAGCGAAGAAAAAGGGTAGGTTAGGCTGACGTAACATTTCAGAAGCCAGAAATATTTCTGTATTCTGCCTGACACCAGGGTCTCAGCTCCATGCCACTGTCTCGACCAGGGATATCACACAGGTTAGAACTGTAGTTTTTCACATTTCATTAAGAGCTTATCAAACAGTGATGGTTATGCTTTCTGTAACTGCCCACAGTGGAGTTAGGCTCTCAGAGTTTATTCCCTGGACATTAGAATCGAGTCTACTTACTTGGCTCTAAATAAGAGTACAGATAACACATTAAGAAACACACTTCACAATGTAAAGCATTTATTTACTATGCAAAACTGCACATTTCTCCATGCTGTGTGAAAACTACATTATTGGATAATATTCTCCACCTAAAGCAACTGATAATAATTATTTTTCCTAAAGAGAAATGAAAATTACAATGGTAAAAAAGGTCTTTGCTGAGCTCTCTAAACTGCTGCTTGACTCTGCATGACTAAGCCACAGATGTGTATACAACAGTTCAACAAATAAGAGGGACTGAGCATTTCTCTGCATTGGAAAGGTGTGGGTTTTTTTTTTTTCTAGCATCCACATTTTCCATGACCATTGCATTTTGGCAGCCAAACTACTTCAATTACTTCTGTTGTAGATAGAAAAAATATTTAAACTTCCTTCACCCAGAAGTTTAGCGTTCTGCTGACAATCAAAACCCATAAGAACACAAAGAAGAAAATTGGACTGTGACTTCACATTGACTGTATTCACTGTGTGCTGGAAGTAAAGTCAGAAAATTATTTTTCAAAGTCTTTTGGAAACTTGGCCCATGTTCATCCCACAAATAAATGTGCTTTAGTACTTTCAGCTGTAATTTTCAGGAGAAAAGATACAGCTGCATTTCTGGTGATGGGTAATATAAAAATGCATGTCAGTATATATCACTCTCACCTAACTTTTTAAAGTTATGAATCCAAGTTTAAAAGTTACAGCAAGACATAATTCTTTCTTACCTCCCACTTGCTGTCTCACTGCCTGTCCCTGCTGATCATGTGAACTGGCAGTCAATACGAGTTGCCTCATGGCATCAAGGCAAGCTAATTTTGAAATTACCACAGGCCCCCAGAGCTTACCAGAGAATTCTGAAGTTGCTTGCTGTGAAACAGCCACATGCAGAGACTCATGCCAGTTTTAGAGAGTAAATAATTCTCAAGAGAGGCATGTCACCTCATCAGCAAAACCTCAGTTTTTGTTGCATTAAAATTCTCATTAAGAAATCATTTTCTTTATCTGTACACATTCCTTCCTAGACTCACTGTTCTACTACTAAAACATAACAAAATTTTTAGTAAACAAAAATTCCAGATAAAAGTTAATTCGTGTCTGCCCATTTCTTTAGGAAAGGTAATTATCAAAACAGAACACAATGCAGATAATGACAGATGACTGCAGGTATCCAGATGTGAAAATGATGCCTAGTTATATTCTTACCTATGCGCACATTATAAAATGTTTCCTCTCGTCAAAAATGTTATCTATCGGCCTAATTTGATTATGTTATTGCCACAATAGCAATACAGAACTGCTTAAATCAGTTTAACTTGGGATTGGGGAATGGCATGAGACCTTTTTTGTGTGCGTTGCTGTTTTGCTTTTTTATAAACATAAGCGAGAACAAGTTTTGTAGATCTCTCATTGTTACTTATTTTCCTTCTTCCAACCCACAAGATGCGCCTTCAAGTTCCGCAATCTTTCTGCTAAGCATTCAGCTGTAATTATTACTCATACTTTAGACCTGTCAAAGAGAATTCCTACCAAATGGCAAACACGAGACATTTGTGGTGCAATTTATCATGGTAAACACACACAAATAATTTCCAAATTGTCTATTAGGTACTGACATGAATTTAGTTAGTCTAGACACAAGATAAAATTCCTGCATGCTCATTCAGGCATACAGTGTGGACCAGCTAAAACAAATCTAAAGGTTTGCCTTAAGCAGAATGGTCTGGTTTAGAATAAGTTTCAAGACAATAACAGAGAAAAAAAAAATAATTCATTTTCCCAACTCCCTTAATACAAAATACTAGTTTTAACTTAAGAAAAAGCGCAATGGCTTCCACTGATTACACTAGTCGCTTGTTTGATAGACTCGCAGTAGCTCATCCTATCTTTTGTTGAGACATCAAACAAAAATCAAAAATGTCTGGTTTCTCACACTTATTTTTGCACTTAGAAACTTAGCAGCTCTCTTGGAAGCTGGGAAAAGAGACATCTTTAGAATAGGGTGTTAAAAATACATCTTTGTTTCCCTACCTGTTTCTCACTCAGAGCTGTGATTTTGGCTTGAAGTTCATGAAGCTGTTTCTTCAAATCAGCGTTCTGATTAGAAAGAAAAAATATCTGTGAGAAAGATATTCCACTTGTTAACAGAGAGTAGTAGCAGGAAGGTGGGTTTGTTTTGGTTTTTTTGTTTGTTTTTTTTTTCTGCATAGCATATGACAAATACAGCACCTCTGGATGTGCAGCCAATAAAATTCAAGAGGCTCAACAAAGCCTTAGTTAAGTCACCGAGTACAACAATAATCAGTGGACCATTCTAGCACTCAAGAGAGACAACCCAGTTTGGAACGACAATTTCATTAAAACATCCATTAGTGCTTAGCAGATTATAAAGCACATATGTACATTTCATTGAACTTACAAATTAAATAAGAAATGTTTGTTAATAAGTAATACAGTAGTATCGCATTATATACAACAGTATGCTATGGTATGTCACCTAAAGCATTCTGACCTATGGTACTTATGCAAAGTCATTATCATACGTTTGACTGTGTAGAACGTCAGCAAACATATGTTAAATTCATTGACACGTGTCAAATGAAGGTAAGCCTACCTAAACATTCATTTCCATGTATGTTTATGCCTTAAACTGTATTTAAGAGAATTACATTTGCCTTAACACATTATTCATATCAGTGCTTTGCTTACAATAGCACTTTAAGATTTGAAAGCCAAAAGCATCAGTATAAAGATGCAGTCAGACAACATTTTTTTCACCCGGACTCTTTCCTTCCCATTAAAAATATAATAAATTGTCCTCAGTTTAAAGCCTGTGAAGCTCTGTAGAGACATGACAGGGAAGTGAACTTCCATACATTATTCTCTTTTGTTGCACTCGTCTATGTTGTAAACTCTTCACATTAGATTATGCAGACTTGCTGTACTATGCAGAAATATTAAAACATAGGAACTTCATGCTCAGGACAACTTTTCCAACCTAGTGATTCTGTGAACTTCCCTATTGTTATATTCCTCCATACAATTTTGAAATTCATTACAATCTCAGAGTTTGTAGATAGTCTTCTCCAACACAGACACAATTCTGGCAAAACCAGATTTGACCAGTCACCCTCCCTTCTTATAGATTCCGCTTCAATAGTAGGGGATAAAAATTCATTAAGAGCATTGGGAACAGGGACCAGATTTACTCTTCTTGGCTACAGGAACTTTGCACGGTTGTTTGCAGCATGACCTTACTTTCAGCGGATACGACCAGAAAGCAAACTGCTCTACAAGCTAATCATTAGCAGACTTGCCCAGCAAGTAAGAGTAGCAGACCTTACCCAAATTCCATCAGAACAAAGAACCTCTAGAAAGCATATTTTCCAATACCCTATTCCCTATTCACCCCTTCCTTCCTCATCAAGGGTCTAACTACCTGACCGTTACAAAAAGCTGCCTTCCCACTCCACTGAGCACAGAAAAATATTTGTTCAGAAAATTCAAAGGTATTTAGTATTGCATCAGGACAGAAGCACTTAACAGCAAGTCTCAAGTGAGCCACCTTTATCATTCTACGCAATGTTTCAGACTGGTTAGAGAACTCCACAGAACTTCCCATGCAGCACACTAGAGTGCTTAGTTGCTGCACAAGCTAATCCAGTCTCCTTCTGCAGTAGTTGGGAAAGGAGAAACTTCTGCTCTCTATGCAAGAAGTCTACCTATCCAACTTCAGTAGCTTTGAAACACCAAGGTCAAGTGCCCACTCTCTGGACATCACAGCGCTGAGGCTAGATATGCAAGACAGTCAGCCCAAACACAGCATTAAGCAACATTTTTTATTTGGACAAAATTTCTTGGACAGACTACCCTACCTCTTCTTATAGAACTGTCAACCCTAATGTTCACACTTACTGACACTCAAAGAAAAAAAAAAAAAAGCAAATTTTATCCACAGCAGATTTTATAAAGAGCAGCTTCCAACAGAAACAGAAACTTACCGCAAGTTTTAACAGCGCCATAGAGCACAAGAGCTGATTGATTCATTTTATTAAGAATACGAGGCAAAAGGCTCCATAAGAGTTCTGGTTTGTTTAGTTTTTTTTAACTATCCAGCAGTCATTGTTTACAGACTTGTTCATAATCGTTTTCTTCTAAACATTTCATCAGCAAGGAAGAACATGATCAAGAAATCTAGAATTCTCAAGCTTCATGCACCATTATTTCCTGTATTTTTAAGGGTAAATAATGCAATATAAGACTAGTTACCTGTGGATCTTGCTTCATTTGGGCAACCAATTTCTAGAAAGAAAAAAGACGCAACAATACAATGAAGATTCTCATTACAGATCTTGAACAGTTTAAAGTTCAACATTTTTAAAGAACCTTTGTAAAAGCAAAATATTCAGTTTACAGCATTTCTATAGCAAAAGCTGGAATCCAGTATTACATAATTTCCAAACCCATTCTTATTAGTATATTAAAACCACCACATGAAGCCACCACTTTTGCTCCTCCTGAACAGCTCTTGAATAAGTGATGCCTTTTATAGACAATTTAAGCCAGCTGGGTAAAATAATCTAATAGCTCTGTTTCCCCTAGAACTGCTGCCTTCTTTGCTTGCAGTCACAAGAAACACAAATCACATAACTGCTGCAGGAACAAAAGCTGTTTGTATATTCAAGAGCAGAACATTTCAAGTACTAAGGGTCTGCTTGTACGCTAGCTTGGCTGGTACCACATGGAAGAATCATGTTAAGAACTATATTTGCCACTTTTCCCCCTCAGAGAGAGGTTGAGATCATTGTAGAAGAGATTCTCTGCACATCCAAGGGAAAGCAGACAGACGGTTACCATTCACTATTCTTCCTCCTTCACTTCCTTCAGGCAGCTGCAGGAGAATGTTCTGTCTTAGCAGTAGACTGCAAAGTTGCCAGACTGCCACCAAAGAAAACCAGAGCCCAGAGTGAAGAGGCCACATAAATAAAAATTCCCCGATTTCTTTCTTTATTACAGCCATGTTCATCATCACATTGCCACGTCCCTTCCACACATACAAATTAAAACGTAGTCTTACTTTCTTTCCCATTTGCTCATCACAACCAGGAAAAGTGAGAAATATAAGGACAAAGCAAGCAACAAAATACATGTTTCATTCCACCTGCACTGATACTGCTCAGAGAATTCAGACTTTGTCAACTAATTCACTTTAGAAATTTCACTTCACATACCAAAACCAGTAGTAATAATAAAAAAAGCATAACACAAAGATAATTCTGCACCTCACCACAGCTGATTTTCTTTCTAATACTAGCCAATAGCAAACAGAGGCATCAGCATGATGTCTGAGTGTTGTCTCCCATCTTTCACAAATTTACATCTCTGATGTCTTCAATAGATTATGTCTTAGGCCTACTAGGTAGTAACACATTTTTCTTCCATTAATTTGCCTTCATTACTTTTTGAACCCAGGAAAACACTCAAGCTTCTGTGACAATAATTTTCAAAGTTAGACTATAACACTCAATGTGTGGTGACCTCCTTTTTCTTTTGAATCTGCCTCCCAGTAACGCAAGCATAAGGGGCAAAAAAGATCCTCTTAAGTCAAGAGGATTTGGAATTTGGACTCTGTGATCTTTATGGGTCCCTTTCAACTCAAGATATTCTATGACTCTATGACTGTTTCTCTCATCATCTTCCTACGTTTTTTCCACATCACACATTCTCCTATCAGTCATCGCTTCTTCAGCTTGAAAGTCTCCTCATTTATGAATCGTTCCATTGCTTTGTTGACTCTCAGCACTCTTTTCTGTACTCCTCTAGTTTGTCTTGGTCACCTGGAGACAAAGTTTAAAACTGCATACAACATTTGAGTACTCTGTATTGCAGGAACTCCTTCCACAGTACTAACAGCCAATTCACAGCTTGCTATTCCAGATGTAAAATTGGGACCGTTTTTCCAAAGTGCATCACTTGGCATTTACCTACACTGTTTATTGTTTCATCACACTGTCATTCGGTGTTATGGGAGCTAAGGTATTACGCTACCCTATGTTACCCACACTTAGCTGATTATTCATGGGTGCTTTCTATTACATCAGTTCTACAAAAAAACCCAAATCTGTCAGTTTTTATACGAAGTACTTGCACAGACTCAGTCATAAGACAATACAGTTAGTGACTGCGAACAGTTCATGAAATATTGCTAAATTTTGGATCACACAATACTGTGTCATGCAATCATAAAAGAAAAAAGAGTGTTCTTTTGCACTGACCCCAAACGCAAGCTAAATTTAAGATATTTTAAAACCTACTGATCTTTTTGCTACAAAATGAGAAAAAAATGGATGTTTTAGGTTCTTTCCACACATCAGCTCAAAGAGTGATCCATGAAGCCCAGTCCTTCTGTGAGGAGAGCTAAGCATAACTCCTTTAACACCTCTCATAATCAAAACTATGAAGAGCAGAGTGTTTCAAATTAACCTCAATTAAATCCACACAGTATCAGAATGGACTATTTAGATTTGAGGCATCTCTGTTCAGGGCAAGCAATATAGCTTGGATATAGAAGATATCTGAATATTCAAGTTGTACTCTGATATAGCAGTCAGACTTCATTTATGGAGGATTTTTTGATCACCAAAGCAAAACAAAAGAAAATCGCTTTTTCTAAACATTCAAACTACCTATTAAAGGCCTAGAGGAGGTGTTTAAGATATACTTTGCCAGAGCAGTAGCATCAAAATTTCATACAGAGTTCTAGAGGTGAATTGGAATAGGCAGGAATCAAGAAGCTATTCTACAATCAAGAGCAAAGTCATACTGAGTGGCCCTTTCTAAAACTAGGTAAGCAGTCACAAGTGACATGCTGCATCATGAAGCTAGAAGGCTTTGCTCACAGTGTGGAGCTGAATTCTATGCACTCATCATAGACAACTGTCCACCACTTACAAGGTGACTAGGAACTATGATAGTATGAGTGTTGGCAAGCTTTTATAAAGAGTCCTCAGAAAAAGAAATATTAGATAAGCAAATGATGACATGTGATACAGTTGAAATAAAATGCCACGGGTGATTTCTGAATTTCCTTACCCTGATAACAAAACTTCACTGAAGTTTTGAATACAAGGGCCTGGGAGTTTGAAAAGAGCAAAGTACTTGTCTGTAGTTCTAGAAATTAATTTTTAGCTTTTTCAGGTTTTTTACCCAGAAAAGTGGTATATTTTTAAAACAGACATAGCTTCCTTTTACTGATGCACCTATTCAAGTCTTTGCCCTATGCTCCTCATTGCAGCAGCTACTGAATGAGTAGTCTAGAAAACTTCTTTAGACATCAGGTAATTTGGAAACATTTTCCAAATTTTATATGAGTGAGTTACACTCATAACGTAACTCACAATACATGTCTTTTATCCATTGTGTAACAGTTGTGAGTCTCGGGTACCTGACACAAATACTTGGAGAACTGTCTTTAGAGAAGGTCTCATTTAATGTTGAGGTTGGCAGCTACTCTGTGCTTATGGCTGTAACAATTTTGTTCCAAGAATTAACATGCATCTGTCCTCTATATTTGCTAATTAGGTGTTATTGTTACTATTATTTTTAATATTTCTCATTGGTATTGTACTGGAATGGCAAACTGCAACACTACTGCTACACAGCATTGGACAGGCTATCAGTAAAAGACACGACATGTAGTGAAATTTTTACATATTGGTTAACAAAACCATACTATTACAAGCTTAGAATGAAACTACAAAGCACTACACATTTCACTTGAAAGTTTCTCGACTGTATTCTTCCATTGCCAACTGAATACTTCAGAACATTAGAAATACCTTCCAGCCATACGTTGCTGAGCACAGAGTTTTCAGAATGTTTTTATCACTGCTACAACATACATATAAAAAAAATTCCACATCCACAGCCTGATATGCAGATTTTTCAGATTTGCTGAGAAGCAACAGGTGGTGGGGTCAAAATGCAGATTATACAATTCTAAAGTAGCTTCAAGCTTATAAAACAATTATTACTATAATTGTACTGCTATTACTTAATGCTACCATGAGCTGCAATATATCAGCAATACTAACGCTGCTATTACTTGAAAATACAAAGCAAGAAAGAATGCAAATTACCTGGTGAACCTGAATTTCCACTTTCAAAGCCTCCTGTAGAGTCTGCAGCTCCATTCTCTACCTTCTCCACTTTCTCTAGAAGTGTATTTGCTGATTCCAGTGCCTTTAGTTTCTGCTTTCCTCTTCAATACCAATGCTAGAGAAAAAGAAAGGCTTTGTTTTAGTTAGTGAAAGAGAAGTCAATTTGAAGAAAAGGAGACTATAACAGAGCAGGAATTCAGTAGTGAACTGCATTCAACAGCAGCTTTCTAGCCTAAAAACAAACAATCTTTATAACATAAGAAATATACAGATTGTACAAAATGTCTGCCTTGGAGTCGTTTAGCAAAATTTGTTACTTCCCACATATCCCAAAGTTGACATACTTGTCCCTTATCTTAGTTTGCAGGCAGCTATTTCCAACCAATATCCTCTTGCAGTTGCATATTAGATTAAAAAATTAAACTACTGAGGATGTTTTAAAAATCCATGTAGATGAGAAGATATTCTGGAGACTAAATTCTGCAACCCAAACAGCAATAAATTGTTAAACGGAATGCACTGCATTAACATACTTCCATGGTACTATAGAGCTGTTCTTAGATGGGATGGTCTGCATGCAATCTGACAGAACAACATTAATATATTAATAACACAAACTTACAGCAGTGGGTTGAGTTAGTAATTTCAGTGGAAACTTATTTTGAGAGAATACAAGACTGATATAAAGCAGCACAAGACTTATTCAAAGATCATTAATTTTAGAACCTCTTACTTCTACCGCAATTCCACTCATAGAACATGAGTTTACTATCTTTACTTATGCTACAGACAAATTAATCCCCCCAAACACTGACACAGAAAAGCCATACTTTAATAGTCAGCCACACTTCTAAAAGCCTCAAAAGTTGGATGAGAGATTTGTTCAGAAATGTTAAAACTATCAGCTTCTAAAACAGGATTAAGATTCCTGTGTCCATCCCATATGCTCAAATTACAATGGAATCTGTGTAAAAATGGATTAAAAAGACATCTATAAATACACACACATAAAAGCCATTGGAAAACATATAGCAATCCTTCCAGTCACTTTTCCATCCCAACACCACACATTAAAAAATTACTGGAGTGTTAAAATAGGTTTGGTTTTGGGTTTTTTTTGAAAATTGCTCACAATTATTGCACAGGTATCTCAGTCAACTCAGAGGCCCTCATAACAGGACTTTATTGCTCTCAAAAGTATATTGACAGCTTAGATCAGACAAGTATGCTGTAAAAGGAGAGTAATTCATGCAAGATAAAGAATTTTATTTTAATGTCTCACTACAGTAAACTGAAGTGCTAGACAAGTTTGTGAACTGAAAATAAGAAGTTTGGGGGCAATGGTGCTTTGTTCTGTTTATTTAAATTAATTGTTTCTCTTTCCAAATTGAAATAAGCTATAAAAAGAGAAGAATATAGAGAGGTTTTAAAAAGTATTATATTTAAACTCATTATATTTAACTCTTTGTTTGTGCTGTCTGCCATTAGGTTGAAGTTACATATTTAAATAAGAGAGGCCTGATCAGACTTTCTAGTCAACACATGCATTGACCTTCCGCAAGGGCCTCTCCCACACGTGACACAGAAGAGCAAAACCAGCTGCCTTCACAGCACTACTCTCTATAAAATTATAATCTGTATCGAGGGATACATAGAAATTGCATATAGATCCCTCTTCCATTACCACAAACAGTAATGAAAAAACAAAACCCCAGATTATTACTTCCACTCACTAATAAGAACAACTCTAGCCTGCATTAGGCCCCTACTGTTGCAGTTTCCAAATAAACCACACTTCAGAAAAGCACATGGGAGAATGGCTAATAAACACTGGAATGCACTGCTGAGGCAAAAAGTCTTTCATAAGCCTTGGAAATTCGATTTTGGGATATGGCAGATGCAGCCATAGTTTCTTTCTCAGTTTTTCTTCAATAAAAGAGAAGGCACTCATGAGGAATAGCTAGTATCACCCCGTAACTACACATTAACTTTAAAGCTAAGGGTGAAACAGTTGAAGAGAGCTAACTGAGAACGTAAACAATCTCTCTGATTTTAATACATGTGATTGTAAAGCCCAGAACTAGTTTCCAGGAAAACCGACACAGTACTTTTGTAAAAAAACCATAATGATTGAGCAACTACTATTAATGCACAACTTAATTAGGCAAGACAGAAATTGTAGTATTGATTGTTCATTAAAAGTAATCCAATCTAATTTCATAGATAGCTTGTACAGCCAGAAAGATTTTTTCAAATTAATTTTTAAAAGGTTTAAGAAAAGGTGATAGTGCTTAATAGAAGGAACTGGTTGCTCAGCCTAGCTATGATTAGAGGTGTAGAAATGAACAAATGTAATTCACTGTTGTACTGAGGAACACATATTGAGACAAGTAAAAAAACAAAACGATTCTAGTAACATATCAATCTTTGTTTCACCCAAAAATAAGGTGCAATTTCAGATTTCTTTCATTGTAATTTTAAAAGTTAACAAATTTTAGAATTCCCTAAAATTTATTCCTTGTACATATAGATTTGAAACAGGTGCCATACTACAACATCCTGAAGAATTAATTTCAATTCATAAGACTGAAATTTCCAAGAAAATGCAAGCAACTAAAACTTTTGAGTTCTTTTTTTGAGGGGTGAGAGGGACAGGGTGTTTGTTGGTTCTCTAACTCTTGATTCTTTTTTCTTCCTTCCCCTCCTCCAACATTCCCATTATAGCCTTCAAAGCAACTCACTCTGCAGGATCATTTACTTCCAATTACCTTCTGCTGGCAAAGATCCACTGAAAGCCATTTTAAACATAGGAAACAACCTCCTCTTCAAAAAACTGTCTGATACGTAAGGAAAGAGAAACCAATGCTGCTCCATCAGTGAAGGTCACACAGAAAAGAATAACCTTCTGCAATCACCTCTGCCAGCCTTTGTAATTGTCAGCTAGCAGCACAAATGTTCTCCTTAGTAAAAGAAGGACCACAACAAGCAATTACAAGAATTTTTTAAAATTACAAATAAGATACCATATATTTGGCAAGGCATCCCAGACAGTGCATACATTACCTCCCCCTTAAAGACAAAGAACCAGGCAAAGGATAACTACCCAAAATTATCACTGTCCAAAATTCCCTCAAAGCACCTTTTAGCAATTACCCAGTGATAGTTTAAAGGAAAAAAAAGTGATCATTCCTTATATCCAACAAATCCCAGGCTGTATGTTTCTGGTTTATGTAGAATAATTTCCAGAACTATCTACAAGGGCAGCTGGTTAAATATTGGTAGTATTCCCTTTGAGAGCAGGTACAGAACTACATAAGCGAGCGGTCACAAGCATTTTGAGTGCAAAAATCCTCAATATTTTCAAACTTCCATTCTTTTAGACTGAAATTCAAGGGAAGATTTAAAACCTTAAGTCCAGTTGCATTATAAACCACCTAGAATACCACATCTGAAGATGTATAAAAACATCCCTGTATTAATCACAAAACATACCACATCTCCATTTTAACTCTTATGACAGCAGAATAGAGAGCAGCTTTCAGTGGATGACTGAAATTGCATGGATGGGTTGGTGTGCCAACATCCTTCATCCCATTAGTTCTTAAAGGAAAACATGCAAATGTCTTTCAATACTAGAATCAGTATTTCCAAAAGAAAAGCAGAGGATTGTGGAGTACATGCATCTCTCTCATATCCAGATGTACTGCCAAACCTCAGCCAGGTAGAGCACTGAAAGCAAGAGGTAAATTTGCCACTCCTTGGACTGATTTCAACTATTGGAGATAGCAGCCCTCCATTCAATTTCTTGCTGACATTATTTGTTATAAATAATACCTTATTTCTCATGTAATGGCTCCAAAACTTAAAAGTTCAAACTCACATAAGTACCTCAATACCCTGCAGTTAAGGTATCAGATGTTTATATACTGTATAAATATTCAGAGACTGAATGAAATATCAAACTCTGCAAAAATCATGTGAAGTGCATTAGCACTTCTCTATTAATTTCCTCAAATACAGTCCACATCAGAACCTCTACAGTATCACAAAGATATTTAAAGAATGGCTATTTTATAAAATATGCTGGAAACATAGCTGATGGGGGGGTGCTGAAGTGCATTTACACCAATGCACACAGCATGAGCAATAAGCAGGAGGAACTGGAAGTTATTGTACAGCAAGGAGATTACGACATAGTTGCCATCACAGAAACGTGGTGGGACGACTAGTATACTGGAGTGCAGTTATGGTGGGGTATAAACTTTTCAGGCAGGACAGGAAGGGTAGGAGAAGTGGTGGGGTAGCCCGCTATGTTCGAGAGTGCTTTGATACCCTCGAGTTGGATTCTGATGATGACAGGATCGAGTGCCTGTGGGTTAAAATCAGAGGAGCCCACAAGAAGGCGAGTATTGTGATGGGAATCTGTTATAGACCACCCAGCCAAGAAGAAGCAGCTGATGGGCTCTTCTATAAACAGCTGGGGATAGTCTCAAGATCACTAGCTCTTGTCCTTGTGGGAGACTTCAATCTTCCAGATATCTGCTGGAAGTACAATACAGCAGAAAGGAAGCAGTCCAGCAGGTTCCTGGAGTGTGTGGAAGACAACTTCCTCGCACAACTGGTAAGTGAACCGACAAGGGAAAGTGCCCTCCTGGACCTGCTGTTTGTGAACAGAGAAGGCCTTGTGGAGGATGTGACGGTTGGAGGATGCCTGGGACAAAGCAATCATGAAATGGTAGAATTTTCAGTTCTATATGAGGTGAGGAGGGGGATTAGCAGAACAGTCACATTAAACTTCCAGAGGGCAGACTTTGGACTGTTCAGAAGGCTGGTTGACAAAGTCCCATGGGAGACAGTCCTTAAGGGCAAGGGAGCCCACAAGGGTTGGGAGCTCTTCAAAAAGGAAATCCTAGCAGCTCAGGAGAAAGCCATCCCTATGTTCCAGAAAAGAAGCCATTGGGGAAAAAAAAAACCAGCTTGGTTGAGCAGGGAGATCTTAAGGGACATCAAAAAGAAGAGGAATGTCTATGAGCTTCAGAAGAAGGGACAGGAGTCTTGGATGGACTACAGGGAGAAAGTGAGATTGCGCAGAGGAAGAATCAGGAGGGCTAAAGCCCAGCGAGTGCTCAACTTGGCCAAGTCGGTGAAAGTTAACAGAAAATCTTTCTATAAATACATTAACAATAAAACGAGGACCAGGGAGAATATTCAGTCCCTATTGGATGCAAATGGAACAGCTGTGACAAAGTCTGAGGACAAGGCTGAGGTACTTAATGTCTTTTTTGCCTGTGTCTTTAATAGTAAGGAAAGTTGTTCCCTCTCTGTACCTACCCAGGAGTTAGAGGAGCAGAACAAAGCTCCCATGATCCAAGAGGAGGTGGTTAGAGACTTGCTTGCCCAGCCAGACACCCACAAGTCTATGGGGCCAGAAGGGATCCATCCAAGAGTATTGAGGGAGCTGGTGGATGTGCTAGCCAAACCCCTTTCCATCATCTCCCAGTAGTCCTGGCTGACTGGGGAAGTTCCACTGGACTGGAGGCTGGCTGATGTTGTGGCTGTCTACAAGAAGAGTCAGAGGGAGAACCCAGGAAAACACAGGCCTGTCAGTCTGACCTCAGTGTCAGGGAAAATGTCATGGAACTTGAGTGATCTTGAGTGCTATCATGAAGCACGTGCAAGAGAACCAGGTGATGAGGTCCAGTCAACAGCAGTTCATGAAAGGCAGGTCTTGCCAAACTAACCTGATCGCCTTCTATGACAAAGTGACTCGGCTTCTGGATGAGGGGAAGGCTGTGGATGTGGTCATCTTGGACTTCAATAAAGCCTTTGACAGAGTTTCTCACAGCATTCTGCTTCGGAAACTCTCAGCCTCTGGACTGGACAGGCGCACACTCTCTTGGGTGGAAAACTGGTTGGATGGCTGGGCCCAGAGAGTGGTGGTAAATGGAGTTAACTCCAGCTGGAGGCCAGTTACCAGTGGGGTTCCCCAGGGCTCAGTGCTGGGTCCAGCCCTGTTCAATGTCTTCATCGATGACCTGGGTGAAGGCATTGATTGTACCCTTAGCAAGTTTGCAGACAACACCAAGCTGGGTGGAAGTGTTGATCTGCTAGAGGGTAGGGAGGCTCCAAAAGGATCAGAACAGGCTGGATTGCTGGGCTGAGACCAATGGCATGAGGTTTAAAAAGGCCAAATGCTGGGTCCTGCACTTGGGGCACAACAACCCCACAACATTATTGTTGCTATAGACTGGCAGTAGAAGTCCGGCTAAAAAGCTGCCTGGAGGAGAAGGACCTGGGGGTGCTGGTCAACAGCCAACTGACCGTGAGCCAGCAGTGTGCCCAGGCGGCCAATAAGGTCAATGGCATCTTGGCTTGTATCAGAAACGGCGTGACCAGCAGGTCCAGGGAGGTTATTCTCACTCTGTACTCGGCACTGGTGAGACCACTCCTCGAATCCTGTGTTCAGTTCTGGGCCCCTCACCACAAGAAGGATGTTGAGTCTTACGAGGAGTGGCTGAGGGAACTGGGGTTGTTTAGCCTAGAGAAGAGAAGGCTGAGAGGAGATCTTATTGCTCTCTAGAACTACCTGAGAGGAGGTTGTAGAGAGGAGGCAGCTGGCCTCTTCTCCCAAGTGACAGGGGACAGGACAAGAGGGAATGGCCTCAAGCTCTACCAGGGGAGGTTCAGGCTGGATATCAGGAAAAAAAAAATTCACAGAAAGGGTCATTGGGCACTGGAACAGGCTGCCCAGGGAGTCACCAACCCTGGAGGTATTTAAAATACAGGTCGATGAGGTGCTGAGGAGCATGGTTTAGTGGTTGATAGGAACGGTTGGATTCAATGATCCTGTCTTTTCCAACCTAGTGATTCTGTGTGCTCCTGTATATATACATAAAAATCCAAAATGCTGAACTCATTCAAAAAGCCATGAGTGCCTCCTGCGTGTACGGAAAGACTCTGAATAATTTAGAATTTTAGACGGAAGTCTCTGTGCACCAGAACTACCTTAAATTTAGTTTACATAGAAAAATAATTTAACATTATTTTTTAATAGATGTATTATCCACTGAACTTACAGAGCCTTGGGCCCAAATGTCAGCCCTATAGTGGTTTTACCTATAGGAATGGGGCTTCCATCAGTAACACTTTTTATGATTTAATTTCTGAATATAAGAATAGATATGATTTCAATTTCTGTAGACATCAAACCTTTCCAGGAGTGGATACCAGCTCTTTGTATCATCTATTCTTAGGTAAAACATCTTAGGCCTGGGAAGAAGTACTTACCAGTTTTAAGAAAGTTATTCCCTTTAGCTCTCTACCTCCTCCTACAAAATAAATACAAACAAACAAAAGATAATTACAAACAGCTTAGTTACAGTTTCAAACAGAAGAAGAAAAGTCAAAGATTTGGAAAGTTGGTAGGGGAGCTGTTTTGGTTTTAGGGAGGGTTTTTGTGTTTGTTGGGTGGGTTTTTTTGTTTTGGGGCTTTTGGCTTTTTCTTTTTTTTGAACACAAAAGCTAAGTATAAAAATACCACTTAGAAAGAAAATCTCTTTAACATGGCAGAGAAAGCCAAGGAGACCTACAATTCTAATCTGGATTAAAAGACAAACTATTACCGTCACTAGGGGAAGAAGAGATTACAGGTACAAGCTTTTCTAGTTCTGTGCAATGCCTATGTCCCCCCACCTCCCCCGGGGGAAACACCTCCTCTCCGTCACATTTATTAACATTTAAGTCCCAAGCCCTGTCAGTTGCCACAGCTAAATATGACAAGGTTACCCTCCCAGACATTTGCCCACTACCTCTGCTCGAGATTGTACCAACACAACAAAGATGGTGGAGCAGGTGGTGTGTCAGCACAGCCATGGCAGCTTAAATCCCAAAGTACTAACATAAACTGAAATCAATGGCAGTTTAAGCTAATGTGTTAGGTCATGAACAGTGGAGGCCAAGAAGATGTGCTGCCCATTACACTGCCTGTGTCAAGGGAAGAACAACATCTAGCAGCAGACCAAAGTAGTACCTTTTAAATTATACTCACATGAATCATAAACTTGTGAGTCAGAGTCCTAAAAAAAGATAGCTAAAATATAAATGGTAAGTTATCTGCTCAATTACTTTGCCTGATGCTAAAAGAGGCCTCCCAAATACTTCAATTTTCTAGTAAAATACTAGAATATTAGCCTATTGTAAGCTTCAACTCCACAACTAACAAGATCTTTGCAGATGCTTCTATACATACACAAGTCATCGCAGAGCTGAAGTTCAAGCCCCAGCCTTATAAACAGACACAGCAGTAGAAAGCCACAATTGTCTTGCTCAGTGGAGTCCAGCACAAGGAGAGTGGTTTACATTCACTAGCCAGCAGAACCAGGGTGCTGATGAACCCCAAGAACAGAAAAGAAAACAGGAAGCCTACTGCTGGTAGTGACTCTAGCTCTCCTAGTCTCAAATTTTAGTGTGCATTTTGAACAACAAAATATTACAGAAGAAGAGTTATTACTTTAATTTTAGAGCAATTTCAGCTAAGTTTAAATAGCATTCAACTGGTAACATAGTAGGATATGAACTGAGGAGGATGGACTGTTTTGAGGCTATATTCAAATTATGTGCATTTGCTCCGGACACTGCAGAATTTGCAATACCCTCATTGTTGAGGGTGCTGAAGAGACAGGTGTGATTCTCAAACTCTAGTTGTCATTTCTTCAATATTAAAACCTTTGTTGTTACCTCCACAGCCCCCTATCAATCAGTTACTTCACTAGTACAAAAATCTATAGAGGAAGCTCTTTCATCATGCAAGCACAAACTGTTCCTCTTAAACAAGCAACTACAACTGCATCACCGCTCCGTTAATAAAAAATAATAATGAAAAAAAATCTCACTGCTGTATGTGACCAACTCTGGAAAGCTAAATCAAACAGTCAGTACTACATATCTGCAAATACAGTCTTGGAATAAAAAAAGCATGACTTTTATTTAAATCAGAAAAATATCAATTTACTTGTAGCACAAGTAAACACAAGCTGGAGAGAACCGTCACTTAAATAACACCATGAATAACTTTCCTTCCTTCCTCATTCCATTGAGACTCACCTCCAGAACAGGACCTCTGCTTCATCAAGACTGAACTGTGCAGAAAAAAAGCTGCACAGTTACAAACCTTCAGATTGCACTTAACCACTCTGAAAGCTGCAACCCCAAGCTGCGAACCCAGGGGCTTCTGAGGACAAAGTTAGGAACACCAGGAGTTAAATCATGACTATTCCAAGTGATTTGCTGTGTTGCCTTGGAGAAGTCACTTAAAGAGGACTTAGACAGGGAATGAAAATATATTTGCATCCTCTTCCGCACATAATTTACTACAGGCTTTGTTAAGTGTTTAGAACAAGTTAATGTTTGAAAGTCAAGCCTTCAGAAATACAAAATACTTTAATTTTGCCCTCATGCAAGTCAAGTATTTTTACAGGCATCTCTGCCCTCATTTAGCAGAGGGGACAAGCTTAAAGAATGAGAGTTTCTTTTCATTCCGAGTTTTCAGTTTCCATGTTTTTTTTAATTCAACATCTAAGCTCTACAGCAAATGAAGAATTGGTTTCCACATAAGCAGCACACTAACGAGGGCCAGAGAAGACCTTGTGCCGGATACATGCAAGTTTTGTTAGACAGGGAACTGAGACAGAGAAATTAAAAACAAGCACCCAAGCCTGGTAAATCCAAGCATCTTAAACAGACTTACCTTTTCCATTGTTCCTAACATTTTTAAAGTAGAGAAGAGTTTATGGCCAACTAAATCTGTAGCTTTGGTTCTTAACAATTATCTGCATTTGCAATTACTGGGAACCAGCACAGAATAGTGTTAATGAAAAAGGTACCAGATAAAATCTCTTCTATAGATGAAATGAGAGAAATGGGAGAATTTCTTGTTCACAGCAAGAGTACATACACAAATTCATACTGCCTCTCACTTCCTCTGCAAAACACACTAGGAAGTTGAGATTAGACAGTTCACCATCACTCACATCTAAAGGTATCACGAAATCTTAGCTATTCATTTTACTGAGGTTGCGCTTTGTAGGCTCTTGAAACACATGTTATAAGCTGTCCAGGGTACAAGTCTGCAGGGCTAACTCTCAGATTATTACAGTATATTCTGCAATATTTGGGATTTCTTAAAATCCCAGCTATGGGAGTCGTATTTCTATATCCACCTCTGCTTGCTATTAAGAACACCGCCTTCTTCCCAGAACATATATATGATCAGAAGAAAAGCTTGAGCAACACTTAAGTATGCTTAATATACATGAATAATAATAATTTAAAAAAAGCTTTAGAAATATGTTTTTCTTAGTGAGACAGTTGGGAATCTGATGTTAGCATTACCAACAGGAAGAGTACTTAAGGTACTAATCCCCATCCTCCCCCCTCTAATAAAAAGGCTCTTTATCTTTTTAAAAATTCTAGACAACATATGTAAGGAAAAGTACACCACCACTACCAAAACAATCATTCTGCAGATCAACTGTAAACTTTTTGTTAAATTTTGTGAATTAGGAGAAAAGTTACTCATTTCATGGGACTGTTATAAAAATTAAGACCTCAAACACGAAACTCCTATGTTTAAAGCTTGGTAGCCCCTGAGGACATCAGAAGATCTACACAAGGTGGTTAAACACTTTAGTATACAGCAGCTGAAAGTTTAAGCCTATTTAAATGCTAGTTATGTTTATATTAAGATGTCTGGTTACACCAACCAGATATTTGTTGTTACACAATAAAGCTTATGCTACTGTATCTAGAGATTCATTTGGAAAAAATAAGAGAAATAAAACTCCATGATTAGCCATTTTTAGATCACATTTTCCTAACTCTGGAAGTAGCACATTTAGTGTTTGACCATCTAACTTTATTTAGGAACTTCATATCTATATATCACATTACAATATTTAATTATGTAACTTTTACTTTTTGCCAATAGGACCTCAGTCTTGTTCAGTGCACAAGATTAACTCAGATGAGGAAGGACTAATTGTTGTGCACAGGTAATTGCAGGCCTAACATTCTTTCCCATTCTGGAGCCTTGCTTAACAATATTAGGGGTAAAGCATTAAAAAAAAAATTTTTTTTGGTGGAAAATACACTGCACACAGACAGGATTAACAGCTTTCTCTAGACCTCTGTCTAGCAACAGGCTTCCTTCCTACATTTGAAAGGCGAGCACTCTATCAGTATCTTCCAGGAAAACAAGTTTTAACATTCACTTTACTGTGATTTTCAAGTCAGAAATTAAACAGCCCATATTCCCTAACAGGACAGGATTTCTGTAGTCTCAAGAAAAATAGAGGTCAAATAGCCCAGATAGGGGGTACACAGGCTAATGTTTCAATCGTCACGTTAACAGGACCAGCACTGATGCTTCTGTGATTAAAAACGAGCCTTCCATGTGCCCATGCAAGGAATCTCATCTTGCCATTGTGCTGCAGCTGGGAGAATGTTCAGTAAGCCCCAGTAACACATGCCAGGCAGGTGCTAAACATACCAACAGGATTGCCCAAGATAACTCAGACTGCACTGAAGTCTACTAGTCATACCTTCCAGTTTGTCCGTCTGCTCAACTCCTTTATAACTTCTTTTTGCTCCCTATTCCCACCCAAAACCAATAGATAACTTCTACTAAAATGGTCACAGAGCATGGATTTTCCATTGACACACACAGACAACCTACAGGATCCGAACTATAAGCTCCAATTCTGTCTCTAAATTCCTTCTGCCACTATGATTAGCCATAAAACAGAAGCAATTTGGATTTTAAAAACCTGAAGTTCATTTGAGTTGGGAATAGATCACTCCACCTTCTCTGAAACAGTTTAGAAAACCACCAAACTAAGTTTAAATGGAGGCATGCAATACCATCATTTGTCTTTGCAGAAGCAGTACCATATTTAACATGGAGAAGATAACCTGAAAGACTCATAAGAGCTAAAAAGACCATCCCTGTTGTAAAGACAAATACTCTTCACAAACTGGTTTAAAAATATCAGCCAAGACAAGCCATGGCAGTCAAGCATACATATGCAGATGAAGATTACCCTCTTAGCTCTGCTTGTCCAATGACTACAGCTCCGACAGGCATTAATAACTCCTCCTGAATGCAGTCTTTCCTGGCATTGAGGGGGTAGGGAATGAGATCACACTCTAGTAAAATGGAAAACCACATCTGGCCTAGTGGAAAGTTAGCACAAGTGTGTTTCAAAAATTTCCAGATTCTCTCTCTCTCGTGAGCAGATTTAAGGTATGTGG
The DNA here is from genome assembly GCF_032191515.1 of Phaenicophaeus curvirostris. Taxonomy (NCBI): domain Eukaryota; kingdom Metazoa; phylum Chordata; class Aves; order Cuculiformes; family Cuculidae; genus Phaenicophaeus; species Phaenicophaeus curvirostris. The sequence goes on along the minus strand of NC_091396.1, from coordinate 29,205,281 downwards.
CTTTGCAGATTTTACCCACACACAAATCCCTCCTCTCTGAGCAGCCTTAGTACATTTCTTGAATCAGACAAGCATGTTCTAACACCACTTACACTTGAAAGGGAAAAAGTTTTCATAATTTAACTCATGAAGGATTAATCACTTAAGCCATCTTTAAATTAAAACACTCATCCTCCCACTTCTTACACTCATCTACCTTCCCTCTTTCTATAAAGAAAATGTAAGGTGGTGCCATTTAAAGCAAAACCAACTCACAACAAATTCCACTCCCTACTTTTCTATTTCCATCTATAAAATGAATATGACTTTCAGGGAAACAGATTTTTTTAAATAAAAACTAACCTAAAAACTTAAAGAATGCCTCTTTAACTTGTGACCACTAGTAAGTCTGGTAGAAGTTCTTACTAATTTGATACCAAGGGCTCAACATATTCCTCATCTAGTCCCTTCTAACATTCATAAAACTATCATCTGTACACTTCTGGTTTTTGTACCCAAAACCCAGCAATATGGGGAAGTGTTACAGAGAAATATGACTAGAACACTAAGCCTCGCTTTGCTCAGTGAGTTGCTATTCACCAGTTTTAGAAGAACACAAAAACACCTTCTATGCAGAGTGGCTAAATACCTGCTCTTGTAAAAAGCTGGATTACTTGAACTTTTATTTTAGCAAATTACTTTCTTATTCAGAAAGATTGTTTATCTATGTGTACACTAAAAGGAAAACCCAGTCCTAAGTCTAAGTTTATCCTTTACTAACCGTACGATAGGAAAGTTTCATAAGAAAATCAAAGAAATTTTTGCAGGTTGGTGGGGTTTTGGTTTGTTCTTTTTTTTTTTTTTTAATAACACACCCAGAAAAATCAGTTCATTACTCTCTGCTGTTCTTTAGGTCTGTTGCAAATTTCCCATTAGAGTCACTAAGAAGTATCTGCTCTCCTTTCATATTTCAGAGACAGGGGACTATTTGGGAAAAAGGAGACAGAAGAGGGGAGAAGACTACTTTCAAGAAAGAACACACACACAGAGGAAGTTATAGTAATTGTTTTAGCAGCTGAAGATGGGAAGAACAATAAAAAAAATTGAGAAAATTATTCCAGTACCAATTCAAGTATTTTTCCCCATCAAATTCCATTAAGAATGGAGGCATCTCTAATTTCTTATTTTATTCCTTTAATCATGATGAGAAAGTTCATAATGAGTGTCAAACTATTGTTCCATTTCCAGCAATCCATTTTATCTTGGGAAGAACTGGGTTGCAAGAATGATGTGCTAGTGAGGCAGAAGAGCCTTACAAGCTTTGGAAAGAGGTCCAGAGTACAAAAGGGGATTACCTGGGTAGTGCTGCAAGACTGCAGGCATGAAATGCAAAGCTGAAGGTATCTCTGACTGTCACTGAAAGCATCACTACGCTTCTGATGGGGAGAACGTCAGGTACGTGCATGACCCCTGCTTGTACAAACTATCCTTTGGATTTAAAAAAAAAACAAACCAAAACCCCCCAAAAAACTAAAACAACACCAAATAACTAAAAAAAACCCAACAAAACCCTAAAAAAACAAACAACCAAAAAGCCCCCCCAAAAAACCAAAAAAAAACCCAAACAACAAAGAAAAAACCCAAACCAAAACAAAAACAAAAAAGAAAACCAAAACCAGAAAGACCCTCAGAGAAGCAGCCAACGCCTCAACCACAAAACACTGACATTCAAGGACAGCCACGGCCTTCCATTTCCACAGCAGAAAAAAGTGCTATGAACTCCACTTGCCAGCAGGGGGAAATGCCAAACAAGTGAAAAAAAGTTTAAAGAGCAAAACACTGAAGATGAGGAAAGGAATTAAAAAAACCCCAAAACAATGCCCCGCCCATCCCCAATACATAGCCGGAGCAGTTGAGGAAGGGAAAGATTTTGTTCCTGGATAGGGGAGACGGGATAAAGGAAACATATGACTCCGAGTAACAGAGTATCTTGCTCATTTTTCAGGTTTTAGGGAGGAAACAGTGAAAGTCCCAGTCAAAAATATAAGCATTTAAGAATAGGACCAGCAAGCAAAACCCAGCTTTCAGTTTCAGCGTTAGCACAAAGTGACTGTAAATCAATTAAAGTTTGCTCTTCACTGAAACGCTATATTTAAGAGAAGTTTTGCGATTATACAAATGAGAAAACTGAGGTGAAAGAATACGAATTTTTAAAGGACTATCAAGCATGAATATATGAACTACTTTACTTAAAATGAATACATATATTCTAGAAAAAAATATGCATTACAGAAAATGTCTTATTACGCTTACATAGAATATCAAGAGTCTGGACCTTTATTTGCTGAAGGAATTTCAGAACAACAGGGGTCCCACTAGATACCCTGTTTTTCCTTCTACCTTATAAATATTATCCATAAACCATTTCCATGGTTACAAAGTCAGTGACAACTAGTTAAAGGGAGTATCAGTTAAGGGAATAAATCCCTACTCAACACATTTTGATGAAGGAAAACTTGCACGCAACACACAAAATCCTGACAATTACAAAATGCATTTTAAATATGTAAGAAATAGAAAATCAAAATATGAAAAATTGTTGAACAAGATTTAACATGCATTTACATCAAGGAAAAAAAATGCCAAGTCCAGTAATCACAAGGACTTCAGTTTAAAGCATCACAGGCTATGAATCACAAACTGCAACAGGGAGATTTTCAGTGACAGATTTATGGATATTAGCTACACGATCTTCTACTGATGTTACATTCCCACAAATATCAGGGAGAAGGTAGGCACACGAATAAACTTTACAACCTGCAGATGAATTGTGATTAGTAATTAGATGGTAGGGAACCTTACAACAACAGGAAATCTGTTATTCTTCCACAACTATAAAGTTCTCTCAAAATCAGATGCTGTACTTTCAGTAAAGTTCGTCTCGCAGTGTGTCCATGAAACCTGCTAACTGAATGATAGTTCTTCAAGGAAGCACAGGGAAAGATTAGACTAATAGTACCTCAAGAGGTTTTGGTAAATCCAAGTTCTGCTCAGAGTTTATAGTTCTATCTCCAGTTTCTCCACTTTCATTTAATTCATCCTGCAGCTACAACATTCGCACAGGCATCTAATCTATCAGACCAAGGCACTTTCCTTTATGGTCTCTTCCAGCTGTGGTGTCCTACCACCTGCAGTCCCCACTCTTTTTCTGAGAGGAGTGTGGGTAAGGGGGTGTCACACTCCGCGGCAAGTTGAAGTGATTCACAGATAGGTCTGGGGAACACCAAGCACAAGCTTAAGCAGCAGGACCACTGGGCTAGCAGCAGAAGGGAGAGCTCCTTCCTTCAGTCAGTGTGCTATATCAGGTAAGAGACTGAGCACCTTGCCGCTTTTCTTTTTAACTAAAGCAATCGTCAAGAAGTTGTCTTTCACTTCCCCACCTGGTCAGAAACTTGGCTTGTGAGTTACGTTTACAGTGATCTAGTCACGTAGGCTTGTTATTTTCATTTTGAGACTGGAAGACCTACAGGATGACCAGGGAAAGAGAAGCATCCGAGTTTGCCAGGCATCGGAATTCTGTACATTCTGCTTGCTATTCAGACAGAATGGAAATCACTATTATTTTCTGCTTATCATCATTTCGGCACAGGGGATAACAGTTCTTTACCTGTTTACTGTACTGCCCAGGAAAAGATTGTGTAAAGAAAGGTCAAGTAGAATTTAACAATTCATTTCAACACATGCATTAAAAATAAGCCATTTAATGTATACTCAGTACAGCAGTATAAACTTGATATTTAGCTGCTAATGTATGTTCTCGTGTTCTGTATTTTATGATACTGAAAAATACTTAAAGGAATAAAAGAGCTTATTGTACCTTTTACAGAACTTTTGTTTTAACAGGAAGCAAGATGGCTCAAAATGAGAAAAAACAAACTTGCCTTTACAACACTACAGATCACTGGCTCTGATACATCACAGGCTTCTGAATAATTATCAGAAGACAATATGAAAAACATTTGTAAGCAAACAGATGTTTACATGACAAAAGTATCAATCATTTGTTTCTCAATCTGTCTTCAGATTTTAAGAATAAGATGAAAAAGGTAATGCTTCTTACCTGCTAGTAATTGTTTTTATAGAAAGAACAGTCGCAATTTAATCCCACACAGCCCTATGCAAAAATGTCTCGGGCTTCTGTTGGGTGCCCTGAACCCTGTAAAAGGCTGGGATACTATGCTGCTACCAGAAAGGTATCACCTTTTCCTCCACTATTGAATAAACACTGTTCTAAGACCAGTCTGCTAACATTTACTGAAAACATGTTTTCATTCTACATTTGAATTTGATTTGCTTAAAATAAGTCAAACTTACTTTACTTCACCAGCTGTTACCTCGTTATACTACGGAGTCATTTTGGCCCTCCTGATCTCCTGAGCACAAAGGCTCACCAGAAAAATGAAAAGGTCAGTTTAAGACCCCCCCCTTAACAATAATTACAGTATGCTCTGTGTACACATTAAATAATGAAAACAAACAGCATTAGGGTTTTCCTGCATTTATAGTTTTGCGCACTGATAAATCATGATGGAGCACTTAAAGGTATCAACATGCTTTACATGTCTACACAAAAAGACAGTAAACAGAATCAAGTAAAACATGCTTCTTTCAAGCTCTGAACCAAACAGAATGATGAAAGCTCCTTTCTCTCCCCCTCCATCCCAAAATAAAAGCATGATTGAGAAGGAATTTCATTATATTCCTAGAACTGTTATAAGCAAAGTCAAATCCAGCCACTTGCATTTAGCATGCAGGCTGTACATGCTCCCAAGTACGTCACACTAAGAAAACACGCTTGCTGAGCTCTCAGCCTTCCCAAGGCCTCCAATGCAACTGTCTCTAGGCCTAAATCAGGTAGGCTCTGAGTGCTGCTGCAGATGAGCAGAAGTCCCCCATTTCTTTCCTGGTTTAAACTACCAGATCGTTCCAGAATCAGTTTTTTTTCTATACCTCCTTTAGCTGTAGTGTCTGTATTTACAAAGAGGAGGAAATCACAATTTACTGTGCAAGATTTGGTCCTGTTGTTTTTCCTCTCCTTTGCTATATCAGCTGCCCTGCAGGTTCTGAGCCATCATCAGCTATTGGGTTTTGTTCCTTGAATGCAACAGGACTTAGCCTGCCAGGCTGCATCACTGTTTTCACAGCAAACCTCTAAGGGGAAAAAAAGTCCCCTCTTCTCACTTGCTTCCTACAGGGCTCTGTGAACATTCAGGTTTCCCTATTCTCTCAACAGATACACAAGTCCAACACTGGTTCAATATTCACATATTCCTCTTACAATACCAATTCCTTACTCCTCTGTTTATTTTCATACAAAGCTATTAAATAAAAGAGCAATTAAGTGGTGGCCCGAGTACATCAAGTGTTCTCTTAAAGAGAACTTCATTTCTCTGCAGGTGAATCCCATTCTGACAGCTACTTTAAGCCTTTTACTTTATCTAATTCAGCATTTTTTTCTGCTCTTATGATTCCTAATCTACCTCATAGTTTTGTAACATTGAGGATGAGGTGAGGGGCGTGGAGTTCTGTCTATAGCACGAACTTTCTCATCCAGGCAAGATGGAACAACACCAAGATAAAAAACACATTCTCTAATAGCCTAACCCTGAATGACATTTTGAGTGAAACACTTGAACCAATAGTCTCATCAGACTAACACAAAACACTACTGGGGGAACACAACAACATGAAGCAGGGTAGAGATGAAGTCTCAAAATTCATCTCCACCAGGCCAAACAATAAAGGGGTTATATACATATCACAACTCTGGAGGTTATATACATATCACAACACTCCATTAAAAAAAAACAAACCACAAACCAGAGCACTAAAACTGAGAGGTAAGTACAGAAATACAATACACACTTCACCTGTACACTGGAGGCAAAAATGGCTTCATTATTTTTATTAAAAAAGAGCAAAATTATACACACACACAAAAGTAAAAGTAAACCAAGAAAAAAAAAAATCACCACAGTTTGTTCCTTCCAGGGAACAATCTACAATAATTCAAAAGTAAAAGATTTCCCAGGCATAACAGAGTACATGCAAATTTTTAAAAATATATGTATATAATTATTTAAATAGTGATCTAACTAGCTCATTGCAATGGAAACCCTGACACACTCGATACATTAAAAAATTATAACAGAGTCCTAAAGAACTCACTATTAGACAACAACTAACACAAAAGATGGTTAAGTGAGAACACATTTAAATACAAGTTTGTACATGCACCTTGGAACAACCTGTTTTATCTTCCCCATTACAGATGTTTTCTGATCTCCAAATTTGAGCAGCTGTTTCTCCCTCTCAATTCTGCACAATATACTTGAACTAAATCACAATGTTTATTTCAGTCCCTTGTCTTCCAAGAAACATCTGCCCTAGAAGTGAGAAAAAGCAGGAGGACATCACTCTCCACATGCTTTTCATCCTCTCTGCTTCAAGAAAACATATATCCTTGCACCAGGCAGGAGGTACTTAAGCTCCCTAAACAAACACAAGCATTTTAAAGAATTCTAAAATAAGAGGCAATTAATGTCTCAGAATTCACTATTCAGGTATTCAGAATAGTCCCTATTGTCATTTTAACCTGTGCTAAATGGCATATTTTTCAATCATCTATTGGAGAAACATTAAGAATTTCAATTATTTTAGCCCTTTCTATTTTCTCAAGTTGCATTAACAAGCACGTAAGATCTGGCAGAGGTTCTGTGGGGGAAGTGGCTTCTAGATCATCCTTTTGTACACACTACAGGCTCCAGTCCTGGAAGGAGGCAGAAAGCTAATAAGTCCTTTGTTGGGTTTTTGTTTTTTTTTTTTTTTTTTTTACTCTGAAAAGGATAAAAAGAGGATAGAATGGTTGTTTAGTGAACAGACTAGAAGACCCTGGGATCAGCAGTAGCATGTGCTGCCAATTTCAGAACTGTTTCATTTGAACAGCCTCTGTCAATCCACTTCAAATGTTGCATCTTCCAAATACAGATACACAATTAATATGATACCTGGTTTATTACAACACAAGTACTCATTTCCTGACTTTACATGTTTTTAGAAGTGTCTGAATAAAGTTCACTATTACACAAAACAATGCTTTGACCAGGCAGAGACCGAGAACAAAGGAAGCTTCAGCCACTTAGGTTACGAGCTGCAAAACCAAAACACAGTATCCAAACTTCTCATTCACAAGCATCTAAAATAGTCAGTCCTACTTTTTGAAAATTTGCATAGAAGTCCTTACACAAGCAGTCAGGATAATGATTTTTATGAATTGAACTTTCTGCAGTTATTAAATTCCTACCGCAGTCACACAGTACACTAAAGACTGTTCAAATTCCACAACAGCTTAATACTAACTTACCAAACTAAAATTTTTTCCACAACTTGCCAAGTATCACAAGTATGCACCCACACAAGAGCACAAGCTGCTAAGAGCTTCTGAATATAATAATGTAAAATTATAAATCAAATTGCCAAATGCACAAGTAGCAAGGTAGCTGAAATGAGATTGATTCCCCTAATGATAATCTAAACTCCCTAAATACCTGAAAATTTTGTATAATCCATACACATTGAGCAAAGCTGAAGTAAAGGATGCAATTCCTACAATGGGCAAATTGTTGCAGTCTGGATGTCACATCTGCATGTCCATAAATGAAGCATTAGTCTTGTCCTCCAGGCTAGAAGACTTCTGGACACAAGCGTCTGTCACAACCCTTCTTCCTACCCCTCAGATATGATAAGAAAGAGCAAATGCACTGCTCTGTCAGTCTAATTATTTAATTCCCAAAAATCAAACTGAGATGTTCTAGTTAAACAAGGATTAAACCTATGAGAGTTAACATCTACCCTTTGCCTGACAGTCAAACTGCCTTAATACTTACCGTAATATCCCTCCTTAAGATAAATGCTGGGTGATTACAAAGTTTTGGCTTTGAAACTAGAGTTTCAAATAAAAACTATGAAAATCCTACTAAGATGACAAAAAAAGATAAGCAGTAGATTCTTGATATTCACTCAAAAAGTAAACAGCCGGTCATAACAAAAACACGATAGACTTAGTTAAAAAGACAGAGACTTCCACACATTGGAAAAGTAAAGAACTGGAAAAAAAAGAGGCACAGAATGCCACTACCTTCTGGAGGATATATAATTCATAGTACAAGGCTTACAAAGCACTGGCCATTTAAACTATTAAACAACAACAACAAAATCCAAACCCCACACATCTGAGGAACACTCACTTCTAAGCATTCATATAGAAGATTGCAATCTTAATGAAATGAAGCTTTTGGAAGTCCAACTTCAAAGCAAATGAAAATGGACACTGGAATGTATACATCTTGAACAGTCAAAGGTTCATGCACCACATTGCATGAAAACCAAAAGGAAAATGAACTCATTTGTATAATTCACACCACCTTAGAGCAAAATCCAGGAGAGGACCTTCCCCTTCTTAAGAATATATTAAAAGGCCAAAAACAAATAAAAGACTGAACAGTCAAAGAAGCAGGGAAGTTCCCATTACAAGGGTCAGGGTGAACATACTTTTAACTGATCTGGCAAAAAGAGAGGTTGCAGAGTTTAAGATGTTTTCCATTATTCCAGATAGTTAAAATTAAAGCAAACTTCTAAGAGTTATAGGAGATATGATAACATTAAATGCTTGATTTTCATTTGACATTTTATTGTCCTGTGTTGACAAGTGCAAAGTAACACTCAGAGGGAAAAAATAAATAAATACACAATGATGAGTCTAAACTAGGCATTACTACTTACAAAAAAAGATTTAGTTTATTGCAAGCAAACAGCTCAACTCCCAGCAGCAAGAAATCAGAAAAAATCTCAATGTATTAAAAACAGAACACAAAACAAACAGGGAACACACTGCTGTGATGCATGCTGCACGTAATTCTGGCTGCTCCACCTCAAAAAGGGGAGAGCTAGAAATGGTACAGAGAAGAATGACAATTAGAGGGCATGTTTAAAACAAATTAAACTATTTTTCAAACATCAGCCCACCATATACATAGAAAATACGAGATAAACTGTGTGGAACTTGCTGCTGTGGAACACAATGGAAGCCACGGATCTAAATGAGCCAAAAAGGCAGCAAACAAGTTCACCTATAAACACTTTGATGTTGCTATTCACAGTGCAATAGCCCAAATGTAGCTTCCATCTCAGGCAGCAGCTAAACAAGTGTCTGTCAGAAATTTACTGTTAATATTTCAGCAGCTGACAGAATTCACCCTTTTCCTACACTGTTCAGTCAGCTGCTGCTGCTGGCTGCTGATAAAGGCAAGATGCTGGATTAGATGGACATTTGGTCCAGCATAGTATGTTAGTTCTTACATTTAATCACATTGAGCAGCCATACCAGTACATGTCTTCAGTCATTTTGGAGGCTGATTCTTCTGGTAAATAAATCGGGCTATAATTCAAGCATGTAATGTAAAAAGCAAGAACTGTAACTTCTGAAGCAGAAATCAAACTGCTTTATGCTTATTGTGTAACACTGAAATGAAGACATGATCAAATATTCAAGGTGTTTCAGGGGGCAGGGGGGTATTTTTATTTTTTCTATATAACCCATCAGAATGCTGAAAAATTCTGCTGTAAGCTCCTCACTAATCAGGATGTCAGCCCAAGGAGACTTAGGCAGTTAGTCTCTTTTAACCAAGAAAGACCCAGAACATTGGAAAGCAGCATTACACATAAGCCATGGATGTTTGCTGGAAAAACTGCCAAGACCCACTTAAGACTGGCAACAGTTTGGCCTATGCCCAGCTGACCAGAGGAAAGATCTCCTGAACCAATGAATTCAAAGGAAACATGTAGATGAATATCTGACTCCTTTCCAAGAAAACGGAACTTGCCAAAGTCATCAGGTCCTATCTGACCCTGGAGCAGTGCTGGATGCTCTCCTTTTTAATAAAGGAATCTAGTTGAAGAAGTACTACCGTCATGGAAAATGCACACCCTGAAGCTGAGGCCACAGATAAACATCGAACAGAATTCTGCTAGAAAGTACTGCTAATCCTGCTAAAAAGCAATGTCTAAACATTTTGGTGAATGTCTGTTTTCTCATTCACTGTCAGCTTCCTTCTCTTCTGACAGATGAGCTTTTGAAGATAGCCAAGGTGAAAGCCATGTAGGATAAACAAGCAGATCTCAATCTGTGAAAGACACAGAAGTTTCATTTTCTAGAGCCCAATTTAAGAGTCTGGAAAACAAAGCAAGTGTCCAGTATTCACCACCCTTCAATATTGCTGTAGGCAGCAAGATGAAGATGGATGTACCCAATAAGTTCATCATCCTTATCAGGAACAAGCAAGTATCAAGCCTAAAAATATATAAGAAAGAGCAGAAGCTTTGTGACAAGTTTCATGAAGATGCAGGCATTGCCTTAATAAAATTATTGGCCAGCTACAATACAATTGGTGAGAAAGCTAACCGGGATCCAAACCTCTTAAGTCACTCAAAAAGATAACAAAATAAAAATTCAGGCTTTGCTACATTTTGTTTCTATTTCACATAGAGGGTAGTATCATTTTGTTATTTAAATAACCTTCTGCTTACAGAAATACACAAGCTGGTTTGGGGTTCTTTAGTTTTGGGGTGGGGAGTAGGGGGGTTATCTAGGCCAGTAAATGCATTGAAACTGGTTCTGCTGAAAGAAAATAGCAACATGATGCCCTTATTATCCTAAAGGTCATTTGCACAAAACTACAAAGGCAACTAATAACACTACCAACCAACAATTCAAAGAAATTGGCATCCTTATTTGTAGTTGGGAATTTCAGATTTATTAGATCTTTTCTTACTCCATACTGCTGAATTTGCTGAGAACAGCTAGAAGATTTAATTGTAACGTGTGCATGCACCAAGTTTGTTCATGCTTCAGTGCTTCTGCTGACCATCCACAGGGCAACATTTCTCTTCTCTCTTCTCCATCCCACCAGTAAAGCCCATCAGAGATGCACAATTTGTCCACCAGATACATAACTTTCCGTCTCCTTCTGAAGTGCCCCATGTCTCACCAAGAGCAAATTCTAATACTGAGCGATGTATAAAAAAGCTCCAACTAGTACTAAGAAACCTCTCAAATATCATTCACATTTTTTGCTCATAAGAAAAAGCAAATGCTTATCTGCTTGCCCTCATCTTAGGTTCAAGAGGAGTTTCTCCTCTCCCCTACACTTGCTGATACTTCTTCAGGAAAACTTGGATGATTCCAATAGATTCTATAATACAGGCAATAATTTTGATGCACACAAAATTCACACTTGAGGCTACATTGAGACAGAGGAAGACTGCATAACTGTATGGATGTCTCCCAATTTATGCGTATATAACTGCAACTCCAAGCCACTGGTCTTAGTGACGAATTAAATGTTGGTTTACTTTCCACTTTCATGACACTTGCATACAAAGCAGAACTGCTTTCTTTGGCAACACAGAGAACAAGAATTTAAAGTCTTCCCTCTGAAATACTCACTGCCAGTCAACACAACCTCTACGGATCTCAGGACTTTAATACCAAGGCAATAAACCTGAGAATTATTTTAGAAACATCATTTCATTAGGCAATGGTGATTTAAGTGGGACTAACTACACATGAACAGGAGAAGCATGCAAATCCCTAAACTGTTAACAGAAGAAGACACTCCAGGAAGTTTTGTTACACCCATCTATAAATCAAGAGATCACCAAAACGAATTCTACTTCACAGAAGCCATGTCATAGAGTATGAGACATGGTAGTTACTGAAGTTGCCTTGTATTTGGCCTGGAAGCTGACTCTGCAGTTACCAACTCGAGATGTCATAACATAATGCTTCAGTAAAGAGACTGTACTAAACCAACTCACTGCTGAAAGTCAGCCCCAGAACCAGGGTCTCAAAACATGAACAACTCTAATGAAACATTAGAGGGGTGTATGCCAAAGTTCCTGTGCCCCACAAATACTCTAACACACCAGCAGACACCACAAGCAGTGTCATTACGGGCTGTAACTTGAGATACTCTGGAAGATATATGCATTTAAAAGACCATGACTCAATGTCCCACCAGAGCCCAAGAGCCTAATGCCTGTCGGCAGTCCCAGAATCAATCACATGGAATTCTAAGCATCAGACTCACATCTTTAAGTGAGCTATTTACAGTAGACAGTGAGGTGTAACAAAAAGGGAGCCATAACTCTCATGTTTGCATTGGAATATACTGTCCTCATTAAGCAGCACTAGAAAAGTTAGTGGAAGCAATGCTGGGCCCAGTCAACTGGGTCAGATGCAGAAATTTGGGTGCTGCTGAGACTGTTGATTTTCCACTTGGAAAACGGGTTTGTCCAAATTAACAGAACAGTACTCACTTGGGAGGACTGGAGAATTCTGTTCACACATGCTGTACACAGTAGTTTTAACAAATGGTTAAGACTTTAGCACTGACTATGCTAGTTGTTCAGCGCTGCTGTACATTGAACCATTCCAGCAACTAGTTAAGCCCTTTGTACCAGGCTCCAGAAGTGTAATACAGTGACATTATGCAGTAAAGATACTGGAACCTCATTCTCACATTGGTCATAAAGTACATTCTGGAGATGTTTCGGTTTGGTACATGAAAGCACTAGCCTCAACTCTGACACTCTGGATATATTTAGGATGTGTGCTCATGTAACAGTGTCTGTAAAAACAGAAATACAGTGGCATGGAAATATGCAATTTCTTGTATTAATTGTGGTATAATGCAAGGGAGCTAGAAAGGTGGACAAAAATAATAAAAAAAAAAATTAACAGCAACCACCATGTTCCTTCTGTATTTTTTCAGGTTCTGCAGAACTTAACTTAGGACAGTTTCCTGGCACCAGTGCTTATCTATGCAACTCATTTCTCTGGATTTCAAATTCACATGTATTAATCATTATCTCCTCTATGCATTGGGAGGTCTTCTATCCCCAGTCAAATCTCTATTTTTCCTTCAACCCAAGATAACCTAACAAAACAATATATTCAAAACTTCACCAAAGTACCCTATTTATATTGTACAACCAGTTTTACAAGAATCTCACCATCTCTGGGGCAAGCAGTACTTACTGGTACACCACCCATACTTAAAAAGTAGATCATTTTTAAGTTAATTTTTAATGCGGCAATTTTCAGGACTTGAAGGAAGCAGGCAGTTTACTGGATTAAACATACAAGTGAGGGCCTCTGTTCCTAGCTTAAGGTGTCAAATTTACTGCAGTGCAGAATAAATCAATTTCACTCTGCTTCAGTTTCTAATCTGAAACATGGGAATAATACTGCTTACCAGACTGACCTGTTATCTTTCAAGTGGAGCAGATTCTCAAATAATAACAGACACACCTATACCCAAGTGAATAAACTATGCTGATTCACAACAGCAGATTGCCTGCGCCAAATTCCATGCACTATTAACAAGTCAACAGGAAGCACTCCAAAATTATTTCACTGATGTGCTCTGATTTTCCTTCCCCTACATTCCAGTCAGCTGGCACTTTCACTGCTCCCTGTAAATATCTAGGCACAGGTATCAACCTCAGGTTCTGTCTTCTCTTCCCCTTTTATTATATTCTCCCTCCTTACCCCTCTAAAGCTTTTTTCTTTTTTTTTTTTACCTTCCTTCTCCTCAAAAGCACACGAAAGGGAACTGTAGCATCTGGAGAATGGTATTTGTAACTGGGGTAGTCACACTCAGTGTGGGAGTACTGATGGTAGTCACTAATCTCAAAGGAAGGATTCAAGTAACCACATACTTAATAGAAGTTCCTTTCTTCTCAAAACCATGATTATTCAATATAAGTAAAAAGATTTACATGCTATATCACATAAACACAACACTGAATCACCATGTCAATCTAACATGGGATCACATGAGTGTACAGTTAGTGTTTAATGGCAGAAAAGCTGAGTGCAAGACTATTGTACAATGAAAGCAGACTTCATCTATGAGAAGAACAAAGGGTCTAGAACATTTTTACTCACACCGATTGCCATGGATTTTTAACTGTTTGTTTATTAAAGTAGGAAGACTGAACTGTAGATTTATCCACTTTTAATGGTTCTTATAACCAACTGAAAGGTAATACCATTTTCAACTTTCACAGTGCTGATAGACTGAAAGGGTATCAGGGAGCACAGTACAATTATGGTTTCTAAAAAAAGAGGATCAGCAGCTTGAAGGAGACTGCTGCTAGCAGCCAATTTTCCCTCTCCCTTAAATTGTCAGGAGTCAGGACCTATTCCCCAGGGACTTCTCCCAGAAAAGGTGGCAGAAACGTGCTGCTGAGAAACACTCCTCATTCACATCCCCTCACATCAACATCATCACATCCTCCATGTGCTCTCCTGAGACATACTGATTCCACATACAATACAGAACCACTCCAACCTTGTCCTAGGAGACGGAGACTGCCACCACATGGCAGGAAGGCTTACCGTAACAGTAGACACTAAGATGTGACAAAACAGCGTGGGGCACTAAATTAGTACTGCACTTGCCACAGCAATATCAAGCAAATGCTCATAATGAAACGTTTACAATGACAGCAGTATTGCACTATCAGCATAGTGACCATCATTTGAGTAACTTCTTTGCAAAGTTACTATTTAAACAAATTCTGTTCTATAAAAGTTAATGGTCATATTGCTGTGCTAGAAAGTTGTTTAAAATACACCTCTCTCCACACAGAGAAATTCTCAAGCACTCCTTTCATTACACTGTCCTTATATATTCCTCTCCTTGCTGTTTCAAGGATGGCTTTTATTTTTTTTCCTTTTAAAATCCATTCAAGAAAAATCCCAGCACCTCTCAATTCAGACTCTGGTTATGACACAGTAGAGGGGGAAGAAAATCCATATAAGGACCAGAAACATACATGAAAGTTTATTACATGACATTAAGTCACTTCTAATACAACTTCTGGTCCCCAAGAAGCCTGTAAGAGTCTTACTGCCTACTGAACTACCAAAGATCACAGTATGGCAAGCAACGTAGAGAAAACAAAATCTAATCATAACACAATGGAGGCTGCAGAGCTGAAGGCCTAAAATGTATCCCACACATGTGGGAAAATGACAAAAAATACGCAGATAGTATTTACCACCTTTCCCGTACTATACAAGAGTTCCTGAAGATGCTGCAGGAGTTGCTGATATGCCTATATTTTTCTCTCAGGTATGTCTCACATACAGTACTTTCTACACAGAAACAAGCAGGTATTTAACAGATACAGTCTGATTATGTATATATGTCTCCTTTCTTAGTTTAAGTTTCAAAAGCCTTAGAGTAGACATCTTATATACATGATAATTAAATCATGCATTAAATTAACAATATATTGGCATAAGGAAAAATCAGCACTAAAACAATCATGGGCAGACAATGCTAGATTAAGTTAGAAAATGAAAACAAGAATGAGGGTCTCGACTTTTGAGGAATCATACATGTTTATCATACACCAGGAAGAAGCAAACCTAAAATCAGTATTTTCACTCATGCAGTTCTGTAGCAACGACAACATCAGTGCAAAACAACAACTTGAGGTACTGGTACTCACACAGTGAAAGACCTACGCTGAACTAATCAACTCTGCAGTGAGAAGATACTGTTACTACACTAAGGAACTAACCTGGAGCATGCATTTAACAGGCAAACATCATCAGGTTTTGACTGGCTGCAAATACTGCAGCTCATCATCCCAGGAAAACCCAATTGATTAAATGTTACACAATCTATTAGATCTCTGCATCAATAGCCAGACACCCAAATATAATTCCTGCAAGAAGTAAGGTAGGAGAAGATACAGCAAGTTTTAAGCCAAGAAGAAAATGGCATGCAGGGATGAGAATCATGTGACAGGGGAAGATTTCTCTGTTTACTTTAGAGCACAAAATTCAAAGGAAAAGAACTGGTAAAATGGAAACAAAGTCTCCAATTGCAAAACAAGTTTCATCGTGACAAGTCCACTGGTATCACCAGGACTATTTGTGAATGTAAAATAAGGGGTATGGTATGATGGGATTCCTCCTTAGGAGGAGAACTGCAGTTGACTAAAGGACAGCTACCTGCCGTTCAGAAACAGTGCAGACCTTGCCAGTGCTTCCCAATTTATGCATGACCAGAATGTACTCTCTGAAAGGGTAATAAGGGAATCTCAGGTAGCCACATTCTTTCTGTTTGACGTCACTGACAAGAGAATCCTTAATACAGCAAATTCATACTACACACAACAATAGATTTACATGATAAACATGTTTATCAGAGGCAATTACTGCAAGCTAAGCAGCAGTGGAACAGTAAGGTAACTAGAGCTGCAGCTAGATGCAAATCAGCAAAAAGCTTCGTTATTAGTAATATAGGCCTTCCTTTATAAAAGTAATGAATAAGGTTTGTTAGCTGGGGGCACTGTGTTTTTTTTCTTGGGGCTTTGTTTGTCTGTTTTGTGTTTTAACCCATCAGGAGTCAAATTATTCAGATTTCAGACTGAACACCTCAATTGGGGCAGTTTTGTCCCAGTGGCACGAAGGAAGAAACACAGACAAAACGTATTCCTTGGATACATCAATGACTAGTTTCTGGCTTTCATGTAAAATTTTGTTGTGTTAGCAAATTAAGCAAAAGCCCTGAATAAAGAGATTCCAAGTTCTCCCAGTGCATTAAAGGATCTTGATTTTACCCACTTTTTAAAGGAACAGCAAAGACACTAGGAGTCACAGTACCTGGTGAAAGATCCCCCAACGGCAAGCAGCAGCATCTCAAATAGATGCCAGATTCTTCAAACTTTGTCAGTTGCCTCAGCCCTGCAAAACCCGTTTAAAACTACCTTCCTGGGGAAAAAGAATGAAATCTTGGTACTCTCAATGCAACTGGGAATCTTCCCATCAACTTGAGCAGGGCCAGGATTTCCACACAGATCAGGACATGTTTGCTCTTACGAGATAAGAAGTACTTACAGTAGTTCTTTACAACTACGGATCAAACCCTTTTGCACATCCCTATTACCCATGTTCCTTATCTAGAATACCCCAATACAGTAGTGTTACAAAGGGCTCTCTACAGAGGATAAAATGTCCTTGAAGGACAAGATACATCATTGTTCCACTACATATAGATTTATCCTGGTTTCTTCTGCCTGTTGTGCACGCCCAATCAGTCAATGAAAGGGAATTTCATCCTTGCTGGGCAACAATGACAGCCTTCTAATCATGTCAATATACTAATAGTAACTATTTCAGTTAACCATGTATCCTGTCAGCAATTTGCTCCACATGGGCTGTGAAGGGGCTGGGAACACTCACAGAAAACTATGTTACTAATTATTTACAAACTTTATTAGTTACAGCAGATACAAGGCTTCAGCTGAATCTCTTGCATAGATTTACCTCTTTGCATCAGTTTTAAACCAAAGCAATGTACAATGCATACAGTGCATCACTGCTGATGAAATATATTCCCTACCTCAAAGAAGCTATTACCGCCTAAATAGGTGTCATATTAATAATATCTACAACTGAAAGAGACAACTTTTTGTTGTTTTTTTTTTAATTAATATTTTTGCACAACTATCAAGCAAATATGAACTCTAAATTTATATTGAGTGGAATTTCCAGACACTTACTAAAAGAAGAATTTTGCCACGCAAACAAGATAAGGTAAATGCAGTGAATACAAAAAAGCTACTTTCCCATATTAGAAGTTCGGAGAACTTGATCCTACTACTACTACTTATATAGGTTGTGATTGTAGGCCTTCAGATATTCTCCTTGACTTTTACAGAACCAAGTAAAATACACAACTTTTCATAAGACTGAAGCTCTAATTAAAGTCCTCCAAGACCACCAGAAAGCTTTATTTCATATTGTTTGGCACTTAAATATATTTTTTTAAAAAGTTACTACCTCACACAAACTGAAGAGCAAAGAGATTAACTGGGAGACATTAAAGTTAACTGTTTGCTCACTTAAAAATTAAGACAACTGCAGTATCCAAAACATGGCATGTGAGACTACAGAGAACGCTAAACTTGCAGCTGGCCTAACAATTAAAATCAAATTAACATCCAGGCTAACTTTAGCAAATCCCACTGAACATTTTTAGTTAATGCCTTGTGTGAAAATACACACTTCTTGGGGATATTAAAAAAAAAAAAAAAGCATTCTGAAAGTCTTCTACCCTTACTCATGAAACGCTACTTCTTCTTCGACATGACTTCAATGTGAGGTCAAGCGCAGCAGCCAGGGCTCAAATGCACTGGACAAGAACCGTTAAATGCGCTCTGTTTCTGGCCACACCTGCCATTACCTGAGTGAGACCCTCCATCTCCTTGGTAACCAGCAACATCATCACAGACCCCAGAGCAGGAACAGAAACCAACTCCCTTGCTCTGCTGCATAAGGTGACTACGTCATCACTTGGCCTCCAGAGACAGAGCAGAGGAGTGAGATCCCGGCAGGTGAAAAGCCGCTCAAATCCCTTTTCACTTTGATGGAAACCCAGTGTGACAGTTGGGCAGCAGTGTGAAAGGAGAACGTGGCAGTCACATTGCCAGTAACAGAAGCCTCCTTCTGCCAAGCTTTTCCATCCAAAAACATTCCCTTGAAAGATTAAAAGTTTCCTGAATATCAAACAGGATACTTGCAATCACAGATGAATCAAGGTACTAGTGCAATTATTAATATATTCTTTGTCCAAAAATACACAGGCACTTAAAAGTCTTTAATCAACTGTTTTTCCCTAAACACACAACACAGCTATAAACCATCTTCAACTTGTAAATAAAAATACGTGCTGCTGCACAGTAATACCAGCACAGGATTAAGTTGACCAACCGAGAACCACATAAGGTATCAACAACTACATTTCCAGAACATTATAACATCCTTCACTCGTCACCCTGAATCTCCAACTCTGTTCATGAAAACTACAGGCCCCAGGATGCATTGGTAACTTGCAAGCCAGGCAAGCAATTAAAGAAAAATAGAGCACTGCATACTGGGGCTTGTAGTTTCTACGAGCCACAGTTTCACTGACGATGAGACCAGATGTAGGCCACATTGCACACTTCCACATGCCAGCAAACAACGTACACGTACCGTACAGAGAGATGGCTGCCAGGAGTCATCGGGTAAGCTGGATTAGTATCTAATTCTCATATGTCAAAGCTAAGAGGACAAACGTTTCAGTAAAAAAATTCCCTAAGAATAACCAGCATTTTAGCCACTTTCAAACATGCAGAACGGACCACAGATTTTTAACATCTTTGTACTAAAGTGCAGTAAGATTCCCACCCCCCAAACATTGCTACATTATAGTATTAAAGAGTGTCATCCTGTCCATCAACAGGAAACGTATGTTTGTTGAGAGGGATATACTCCCTGTCCAGAATTTAGTAATCTAGAAACAAATTACTCTCTTCCTCCATTTCTACAACATCCTGATGCAAGAGCTTGCCTCTCCCCCAAAAGGAAGCAGAGCTCAGTTGAAAATTAAATAGCTGTTATCTCAGCGTAGGCCTCAGAGAAGAATATGCTGCACATCAGTTCAGTATAAAGGGAAGGGCAGCTCCCCCTACCAGTCTGTTCTAAGAAGGGTTTAATCGAGCAAGGAAACAGCCAGGGATCAAAATGTGTAAGCCCTCCTTTCTTCTCCCTTTTCCCCAAGTTCTGGATTAATATTACTAAGAAACAAAAATATACTTAAGCATTTCACTGGTCTTTGTACAACAAGAGAGTCTTTGCAGCGTTTCCAGGCCAGCAGGCAGCACCCACAAAAACATGCAAAAGAAAAAGGACCAAGACTCCAACCCAAGAGGAAGCCACTGTCCTGTTGCAACAGAAAGACAAACAGTGACACTTCAGTCACCTGAAAGACATCCTGATGCACTTCCCTACAGAGGCAAGAGACCTCAGAGGCATCTAAAGGTTTTGTCAATACAGCAATACTGTCCATAGGCCAAAGACAGCTGTTGCCATAGTTACTATCAGCCAGCTTATCAGAAAATAATTATTGCGATTACTCAGAAGTTTTGTTAAAACAATTTAAAGCTTCAATAGGACACCACTTGATCTCTTCAATTAGCTGTTTGAAACGACGTTGCCTTTGGGATTCACATAGTTAACTATGCTTGGACATACAGGGTTGGAAGGAAGCAAGAGAAGGAATCGATGTTCCTTCTCCCTTTCACACTCTCAGTTTCTATTTTGCAGGCAGAAACAATGAAACCGAATAGACCATAAGCTCGGCTGCTCTGCTAGAGTCCTCCTTCCGCAGGCCTGGAGACCGAGTCCAAGCACAGGCCATCTTAGGGTCAGAGGCTCAAATCTGGCCTCAGCCGTCTTAACCATTCAGGAATCCGTACTCGCACTGGCTACATCTCCACAACCTATTTCTAATTACATATGCAATGGTAGAGTCCCTCACTGACAAGGCACACAACACAATTTCTGCAGTAACACACATTTTAAGAAATCCGACATTAAAAAAAGCATAGAAGCTGTGTCAACAGGGCCTACAGCAGAGCCATACTCTTTATGTACTCTCTGTAAACCTACTCTCACTAGTAACAACAGACATGAGCCTAGGGCTGGAGGGCAGCAGTATTTTGGGAGGAGGGTAAGGGCGGTGTCTGCTTTTTAGTGCATTGGTTTGGTTTTTTTCAAAGCATGCTCCGAGTGTAAAAGCTCTAATCAAAGACTGAATCCTTGCAGTGACAGCAAACAAGAAATTTCAGGTAAAAGGGAATGAACATTAGGCCAAACTATCTACACAAAGAGCTTTTAAGGCACAGGATACTTCATAGTTCCAATAGAGATATCAAAATGATGTAAACAGTAAAAAAGAAAACTAGTGTTGCAGAGAAGCCTTTAGGAAGTGGTACATTTTTTCTTCGAAAGCCTGAGATGATCAAACTATTAAAACAAAAGACTCTGTGGTAAAGTTGGGGCTTTGTTAGGTCAGTAGGCATGGCAATCCTCGCAGACGAAAAGAACTTTCAGAACTTTCTACAGCTTTAAAAATTATTTAAATGATGTGTGATCCTAACTTTAAAGTCTGATCATCACGCAAGGGCACCATTCCTCAGCATGACGTACATTTTTTAAAAGCTCCTTTGATTTTTGTATATTTTATAGCTATTCTATATCTAGATTTGCAACTTTGCTATTGTGAAGTTTTGACATAACAGAATTAAACTTTAAAATCACACTTTACCAATTATAATCCAGTGAGAACTTGGTATGGTGCAGGAGCCACATTTAAAACTTACAGAAGAAACACAGGGATTTTTTTTTTTCAAATAAGACTATATTTGTAACAAGAAAATACAAACTTCCCCCTCAAACTTAAATAAAAGTTTTTTTGCCTGCATAATGCACACATCTACCAACAGCGCAAGCCAGACAGTGGCTTTGTACTATACTGAACATGAAATATTAATGTAACTTACCTATAAAAACTATCCTTCAGTTCACCCTTGCTATTTACAGGGTACAGAATCTTGCCCCCCACATTCGGCAAGCACCTCAAAACCCTTCTGTGCACTAACCACCTTTTCAGTACATGGTTTGCTCCCAAATAACCTTTGTGCAGTTAAAATACATCAGAAACAGGATGTGAGCTGCTTTCTGGCACAGAGTAATTGAACAAGGGCAATTCACAAACATACAGGAGCCAGGTCTTTGTGCAGTCTTAGACTTTAGTATACAGCTATGCATGTGACTGCACAGTTGCAAGCACAAAGGGCGAAGTGGGCAGTGAAGAAATACTATTAGAAGCTTAATAATAGTTTTTTAGCACTGCCCCTTCTACACAAGGAGCTTCTCCTGAAGGCTGGTCTACTTTACAGCTCACATCACCCTGTGATGGCCCCCCAGAAGTGTCCTATCATGCTATGAAGTTCTTTCTGGAAGATTTTAAACAAGCAAACCCAACAAACAATATACCCAAAGCAATAGTAGAAAGGTTAAGTCACGAGCACGCATTTCTCCTGTGATGTTCATCTTCAGTTTCTGGTACCTGTGCAAGATGCCCGTAACACATGAAATAAGGCAGTCCACCACAGTTCCTACTACTAACTGGTACTGAAATGAAAGAGAAACCTCCCTTATAAACAAATTCCAGTAGTATTGATTCACTTGATGGAATAAAGTTCTTCATAGTTCCGAGAACACATACATACAAACTGAATGGCTACTATGTGTTCATATGCAATTATGACCATTATAAACTAACTGCACGAACAATCTAAGTGGCGGCCAGGCTCACTATTGAAGCTTTCCAACTGCACACAGAATTTCACAACTTTCTAAGGCACCTTTAAAACACACTTTATTTTCCTAAAAGAAGGGGGGGGGAAAAAATGTGAATTGTCTCCTTTGTATGGATACAGTCCAAGGATTTTTAGTTTTTTTTAAATTATAATTTCTACAGTGAAGCTTAACAGACACATGCAAAGCCTCATCTCTAAAAACAAGAAAAGCGAAGTTGCAGTTAAGAACTATTTAGGACCAATACTTGAAATACGGCTGAAGCTGAATGGCCTAGGACGAAGAGAGATCTTTACAAAACCTATACCAAAAGCAGAGATCTTACTGTTGAAGCTGGAAAACAACAGCATTTTTCTCTAAGCAGCATAAGTTTCAGTTTCCTACTTTTGCTTTACTTAAGTTCTTCGAAGGCAAGTTCTTTATTATCACCCCCCGAAGGAAAAAAACATTTTCAAATGCCACCTTCTGCCTCACAACAAATACAGTTCAGGATGCACACAGAGAAGGGGAAAGATGGAGAGCTTTCAGGTAGAACTCATACGATGACTAATGGTAAAGTAATTATTAATAACAAAATACTCCTTACACAACATTTTGAATTATACACCATGTTAGCTTCATTAGTTAACAGAAAAATCCCTAAACCCCATAACGGGATCCCCTCCAAGTTTCTTGTCACTCAGGTGAGTACAGTTAAAAATAGGGGGTATGACACAGTTGGCATCCAGCTGGTGGTAAGCACCCAGTGAGCAAGCACCTACCTTCTGTTGGACAATCAGCCTCTCAAGATCTTGAAATGATACTCTCTACATGCTACTACACAACATGAAATCAATGGATAAAGAGGTTGCTTCATAATCCTTCTGCATCAGCTCAAACTTCTTTATTATCATAAAATAATCTTAATTTCTCTGCCACAGTAAGGCTGAAACAATTAAAAATGCACAAGAAGCATTTCAAGTTGTTTTTTTTAAACCATTTTAAAGTTTCATTTACTGATCTACAAATTCCTTTCTAGAAAATAATAATAAAAGAAACAGTTTAATTCAGCTATCGCGAAACATGCCCAGATATAAATAAAATTCCCAAAGCCTGTGATCTTTCTACCAAAGTGTGGTAATTAACTTCTTCAGCTACTATGAGCAGCTATGCACTTTTTTTTTGTTTCTTTCTTCCTTTTAAGATCCGGTTCTTACTAGCAATTTAATGTCACTATGTAAATATAAATTACAAAGTTATACACACTCACTAACAAGCTTCATGTAAAAGTTTTAGCAGAATACGTTAACTGGGAATAAGTAATGAATTTTACATTCTTTTTTTTTTTGGGGGGCGGGGGGGGGGGGGGGCCAGGGAAGTCAAAGGCTTTGAAAAGCATGTCATTTTCTTCACAAACTAACCCCGCAAATAAGCCTCCTTTCATCAAAGTTAAACATTCCCCGGCTACATATCCAGCCACACCAGCCGCTTCGAGCAAGCACAGGAAAGCCAGTGTATGTGACTTACAAAACTGAAACTAAGCAGGTGTCTTTCATTATTAGAGGTGAGCACAACTGGCGGGCGACAACGACAACACACGATGAAACAGACAGCCAAATCCTTTTCATTTCCGATACCTGAAAATCTACAGCTAAGCAAAATATCTGTATGTATCTATCTATATGGGTGTTCAGGAATGTCCATCCTTTAATCCGATAATAACCAACTGCATATCTAGTTAAGAAAACTTCACTGGCCCAAAGGAGCCTTCTCCTTACTAGAGCCTTGCCATTACTGAGCCCAAGTCCCCACCTGATTTTTCCACACTCGGACCTACCATACACTACAGCACACAACCTTCTCGCGACATGCAGGTTATTATCCCCAGTGGGACCGTTTTACACGCAGTCTCCAGAAAACAAACAAAAAAAAAAGCAAACAAAAGTTCATTGTCAAGCTCCGCACTTGGGCCCAAACAAACATCCAGGGGGTGGGAGGGGGAGAAAGACGGGAAGCACTCCTATCCACAACTGTAATATTTGCAGACAACCACCGTTACTTACAATTAAAAAGTGGGAACAGGTGTAGCAGATATCACACTTTGATAGCTGAACAAAGAATATTACAGCACGTGACTGAAATGTGATGACATTTGTTCACCAATCGAAAACAAAAGCCACTCTCCAATGGCACTCTTTCCTCCACCCACAAGAATTAGGAACTTGGAAATCTCCCCATATTGAAACACATCTGTTCATAGCCTCATTTTTTGACACTTGAGAAGTTGAATGAAGAGCTCCATACATTAATCCAACACGAATTCTCCTACAATCCTCAGTGTACAATCCTGCCAGCTTCCACCAAACTGCAGAGGTGCCTGAGGGAAAAGCTCCGCCAACTGCAAAGCTCAGAATAATACCGAAAAGGAAAAAAAAAAAAACAAAACACAAACACCCAACACCACCAAGAAAAAAAAAAAGAAAGAAAGAAAGAAATCCCACAGGAAGGCAAGTGAAGAAAGGAGCACGCAGCAGAGGACTGTACCAAATGGCAGAGTCCCACACAGACCCCCACTCCACCTACGCAGACGCAGGAGGGAGGGAAAAAATAAAAATAAAGTAGCCGTCCTCAATGCCGGCAGCGGTGCAGAAGCAGGAGTGGGAAACCCCACCGTGCCACGGCCCCGAGCCCCGTACCTGTGCGGGAAGGGCAGCCCCAGGGCGAGGGGGGCAGGCCCAGCTCCAGAATAACAAGTTGCAGAAAAAACGGAATTTTCCCGGCGCTGTTCGGGCCACAAAGACGAATGAAAGGAGAGGGAGGAAAAAAAAAAAAAAAAGAAGAAACAAAAAACCCGCAGCAGCGGCTTTACTACGAATTATCCATCAGCGAAAGCGACATCATTTCCCAGATAATAATAAAACTTCCCCGACGGCATCGCGGCGAAGGGCTCGACCGAGAGAAAAGGGCCTGGAAATAATCATCCTGAAGGAAACCGGAGGGGAGGGGATTAGCCTCCCTCCCCCACCCCATCCCCAGTGCAATGTGTCATCTCCTTCCCCTGCTCCTCCTCCCAACCCCAATGTGTCACCTCCTCCTTTTACCCCAAGTGTCACCCTCCTCCTCCTCTCCCGCTCCCGCTCGCAAACTTCTACCGGCGCCCGCGGGAGGGGCCGGGGGCGCCCCGGGACGCTCTGCCGCCCCACAGCCCCGCCGGGATGGGGACACCGGGGGGACGCTCTGCCGCCCCCCAACCCCGCCGGGATGGGGACACCGGGATTGGGGGGTGAGGGGGGGGGACACACCGCTAAGTTGCTGCTCCAAGTTGTGGCCCGGGAGTGCGGGGCGCGGCGCCGCCAGCCCAGAGGAGCGGGGGGGGGGGGGGGGGGGGGGGGGGGGCAGGGAGCAGGAACAGGAGGAGACGATCCGAAAGGTGGGATACTACACCCTGGTGGCGGCGGTGCGGCTGCGGGCCGGCCGGGGTCCCCCTGGCAGGACCTGGCTGCGAGGGGGAGGGCTCTTCTTCATAGGGGAGTGCGCCGGCGCCGCCGCTGCTCCGGGCGCCTCTTCTGGGCGCCTCTCTCTCCCTCCTCGCACTTTCTTTAAGCTAAGCGGGGAGTGGAAGATGGTAGGTTGCTCCCTCCTCCTCCTCCTCCTCTTCGCTCGCTTTCGCCTCTGTGGGGTCCTGTTCCTTCCCCCTCTCGGCGGGAGGCTGCTCCCACGGCGGGGAGGAGGGGGCAGGCGGGGCGGGCGGCGCGGAGCCCGCGAGACGCCGGAGGAGAGAAACTGTGACACAAAAACAAGCCGAGAAGCTGAACTCTTCTTCAATCCCATTCACCCGGCCCGGCCGCAGCACCGCTCCGCGGGATCCCTCCGCCGCCGGCCGGCCTGCCTGCCTGCCTGCCCGCCGCCGCCGCCGCCGCCGCCGCCACCGCCGCCGCCAATCCGCACCACAACGGGGACCCCTCCGCCGCGGAGCCGCGCCCACCCCCGCTCTCCCACACCCTGCCCCGCGGCGGCGGCGCTGCGCCCGGAAGGGGAGGCGGGGGGGGGAGGCGGGCTCGGCGGTTCTTCCTGAGAGGGACTACTTGACGTGTCGATGCGGCGAATTTATTTCCCTTTGCCTAAGGAACGGGCTGTGCTGCGGCCCCCATTGCCTAGGGAAAAAGCCCGGATGTAAAGTGAGTGAAACTAAAGTAGAGTGAAGTAGGGCACCAAACTCTGCCGGAGCGTCGGCGGCGACGCGGGGGGGACACCGGCCGGCCCTCACGCCACGGCCCCGCCGCCACCGTACGAGGGACGGACCGGAGGAAAGTGGACACGCACACACAGACACGTTACACGCGCCCCTCGCCACCCCTCCCCCTTTCCCCTTCATCCTGGTCGCCCGCCCGGCGCGCGGGGCTCGGGGGGCGCGCGCAGGAAGCCGGGCCAGGAGGGGCCCCCCGCCGCGAGGGGCTCCGCACAGGAAGTTGATGCAACAGGGCCACGCGCGGGGCGGGGGGAGGCGGGGAGCGGGAGAAGGAGCGGGCGGGTGGGGGGGAGGAGCACCGGGCCCCCTCCCCTTGACCCCCCCCTTCACCCCCACTTCGTTCATCGCCCCCCGCACCGGAACGGTGCCCGCCCCCACCCGCCCTGCCATGTTCTTGCGCTGTCCCTGCATGGCAGGGACAGCGCAGCCGCGCGGCCGAGGAGGGGTTTTTCTCTTGCTCTCGCCGCTGCTTCTCAGCTATTTATTTATTTATTTATTTATTTATTTATTTATTTATTTATTTATTTGGTTTCGTGCGAGGTAACGGCGGCGCAGCAGCAGCTCCCCCATCCCATCCCATCCCATCCCATCCCATCCCATCCCATCCCATCCCATCCCATCCCATCCCATCCCATCCCATCCCATCCCATCCCTCCTCCTTTATTTCCCCTTCCAAAAGGAAAAAAAAAACAACGGTACGGTGTCAGAAAGTTTCACAGGCAGGTTCAAAGCGGCGAATGGATTTAAATTGGACGGGGGGAGATTTAGACGAGACGTAAGAAGGAATTTCTTCACGATGAGAGTGGTGAGGCACTGGCACAGGTTGCCCGGGGAAGCTGTGGCTGCCCCATCCTTGGAGGTGTTCAACGCCAGGTTGGATGGGGCTCGGAGCAACCTGATCTAGCAGGAGGTGTCCCTGCCCATGGCAGGGGTGCGGAACTGCATGGGCTTTAAGGTCGCTTCCAACCCAAACTATTCTGTGATTCTTACAGACCGGGATTTGGAACGCCCCCGCGGTGCCCGTTGGCATGGGAGGTGAATAAACGTGAATTTTCTTTAGGCAGGGGGGAGGTTCTTCTCATCGGAGAAAGGGAGGGCTGCTCGTTCCCTCGGGCTCGGGGTTCGCTTTCCTCGCTGACCGCACGGCCCCACGGGGGTGAGGTCGGGACACGGGGCGCATCCCGCTCCTCTCCGGCTTCCCAGCGGCTCAGAAACGCTGAACACCTCGCCTCCGTGTCAGAACCACCGTTACTAAAGCACCGGGACGTGTCCTGGGTGCTGCGGGTTTCTCTTTCGAAAACCGGGGGGCGACGCAATGCAAAACTGGTGGTTTTTAACAGCCTCTCGTATAGCTTTATTTCTTCAAAATGTGCACAAGTTGGGAAGAAAAGTCTCTGCTTGTATTATCTCTGCAGATGCTTCAGGAAGCCACGATGAACTCATTATTATGTTGTGAAACTCAGTCCATAACGCAGTCGTGATGAGTAACTCGGGGGCTCGTCAAAATTGGGCAGTAATGCACGGCTTCATCATCGGGAGGATGCTGGTATGCTCCGTGTGAGCAGCGATTTACAGCAAGGGTCCCTCTCGACTGTCAAAAAAAATCGGGCTACCGAGCCGTTGTTTATTTAATTACTGCTAATTTTCCACTTCTTTTTCCATCAGTTGGTTGCCAAGTTGAGTGTGTGATTTCATTGTGAGCTTTACAACAGTTGGTGTGTTTCTTAACGCTGTAGCTCCTGCACTTAAACAATTACGCAAGATGCTCAGGTACATTTTTTTAAAAAATTGTTTCTAGTCTGTGGGTTTGTAGACACAAAACTTAAAGGCACAAAGGGAAAAGATATGAAGCAAATCGAGTTAATGCAAAAATGCCCCTTTTAATGTCACATTGTTTGGCTTTTTCTTTTTAAGGCAGTATCCTCTACTTCCCCCCTCCCCCCCCCCCCTTTTTTTTCTTTTCCTAGCTTTTTTGTTTGGTTTGGGTTTTTTTTCCTGAACAGCATGGTTGATGGAGTACTAAAAAAATGAAACTAAAGAAAATATCAGGGTGCTCATCAAATAGTTACTGATACGTGCACGGTTCCTGGGTTAGCAGGTAAGGTTACGTGCATGGGACTACCAAAAAATCTAACAGCAATCACAGTAGGTTTTCTAACATGTCCAACTGTGACAAGAAATGTTATGGTTAGTATAATTAAAATATTACATAATATTTAATAAATGTCTATTTGATTTTTATACTTCTTTCTACTTTATTTCTGCATCCGCTCCATAGGTAAAGTAATACAGGGATCAGGTTGATTACTGTTAGATTTGCATGTTAGTTTACTGAGCCTTCTTTTGAGGCTGAGGACCATCCAGCTCCCTCCCTCCTCTCACCCCTCCAGTCTCGAGTCGTTAACCAATTTTTAAACCCCAGCTTCAAAATCCCAGCTCTGATATTTGGATTTACCTCCTTTGTGTAAATTTTTACTACTGGCAGTCCAAGTCGTGGAGGCCAAGTGTTACAACCCAGACAACAGCCTGGATTTTAATTTTCCTTCCAGTTAGGGTTTGAAGCAAGAAGAGGAGTCGGCTTACTCTGAAAACAATCAGACCAGATTTGCTTTTGTCCTTCAGAGTTTTTAAAAGAGGCACCATAAAAATAAACACCCGGTAAGGCCTGTTTATTTCACTGTTTTTTATCTTTATGGTTAACAAGCCAGGTAAAAGAAGGTACAATAAGTGATAAAGCGTTACTAGAGATTCGGCATGTTTATTCTGCTGAGGAGTCAATACATGCAGTTTGAGTCAAGTTTGTTTTAGAGATGAACTTTGGACAAAGTTCAAAGAAAAAAATAATCATTAGCTGTTACTGTAGATGTGCAAAGAAATTTTACACGGTTTGCTTTAGAACTGAAAGTGTGGTGGGTATCTCGCAATACCAGCCATATTCGGTGCGTGCTATCAACAGCGATCTTTGGGTCACAGCTGGGTAGAGTAGCTCAGACCATCATATACCCTGAATTCAGCAGTTTAAGCCACAGATACTGATTATCACAGACATGCTGAAAGGTTTTCCTTTAAAAATGCCGCACATAACACAATTCCTTTGTTCAGATTTGTGATGATGAAGAGGAGAGATCCCTGCCTTCATGCTACTAAGTTTCACTTCCACATCAGCAAAAAGGGCCTCCGCAGGTATATGTGTAGCATTCAACCTCAAAGTGGTTTCGTGGACAAAATTGGAAGCAATGGTACCATCAAATGCACAGCTAAATGCTTGAATAAACTGGCTGCTTTTGTTTCTTGGTTTTATACTGAAATACCTAGGACACGTTCCTTGCAGTGAAAGGACACCTTGCTTGAAGCCTAGGGACATTTCCTCCTTTGCTTTTTGAGTCTTTGCATAGAAAATTGCCCTCCATACGTCTGCCTCCAAAGGGGTATTTGCACTGCTCAGCAAAAGTCATAGTTTGCTTTGTCCAGATTTTACACTTTCTGTTTGATCACATCACCCTGGATACTTACCCAGCCCGCTCTTCCAAGTTTGTTTCCTAAGGGCACTTAAAAGTACAATGCAAATCTGAAGCCTTTCCATAGTGGAGAACTCACAATAAGCAACAAACTTTTGATGAGAATTTGCAAGCAGCTGCTCAGTCATGATGTTTCTCATCAAATGTTATTTCACCAGTTAGGGTGAATTTCAGAGAAAGCAGCAGAGTCCATGTAAAGTAATAGTGGAGGAGCATCTTGGGAGCAATCGTCATTACTGACAATTATTGTAGTAAGTGTTGTAACAAGTTACATCCTAGCATGCTCACTTGGCTGTTATCCAGCCCATCTTAAGTGTGGTTTGCTGAGAATACTTACATCAAATCTGAGAACACATGAGTTAACAGGCAGGAACAGTCTTGTGGCAGCCTGGGTTAAAAGGAATTAGCAGCAAGTGCAAAGGCTCCTAAACTACAGGTCACAGATTAGGCTAGCAGCGGAATAGCCACATAGCACTTTCTCTTTCCCTAGTTTTCATTAACAAAACTACCTTAGAAAATAGACCATGAGTTAGTTGCTTGCCTATTGTTGGTTTTCACTGTGCTTTTGGCAGGGATGCTGGATGGTTGCAAGTAAGAGGGGAGATAGCCTGTGCAGCCATGCTTAAAGGAGAAAGCCACAACATCATTTCAAGCCAGACATACCCGAGCCTAAGAAAACAGTCAGGAACTTGCCTGTTTTTCTCATTGGTGCTTGAACACAAGGTTATCTCTCCTGCAGGATCCAGGCAAAGAACTCCTTCTACAAGCAAATTCTTTCCTCTTTCGCAGGTTGGGGAAGGATAGAACATCAGTCACTTCCAGACGATAAGGAAAATTAAGCAAATAGTTTAGACCACTGGCTGTTAAGGACATCAGGCTAAGTATAAAGCGCATTACTTAACCCAATGGCCTCCAACTTCAGCCACGGAGTGTTGCCTTACATAGGAGCTATTGCTTACAGCAGCCAACAAAGCAAACCCCTACTTACTCTGGCTCATCCGAAAGGACTTGCTCACTTGGCAGCTGTCAGTCGGCCCAGCCCGGAGTGGTGAAGCCACAGATCCTGCTCTTCTGATGCTCTGTCTGGGAGGAAGCAGTTGACTGAGTGTGCTAAAAAATGTCCATAGGAGTGCATTGCTTGGGGTCTATATTTCAGGAAAGGTAATTCGGCCTTCAGGCTGCCCTGTTCCTTTTGCAAAATTCATGTTTCACTGCGGTCGCAGGCTCTTCCAAGGTTAACCCTGACAGGATGACTCCATCTCACTTTCTCTTCCCCCGTTCAGTTACTGTTTTGCTTACAGGAGATACCAGTTCTTTTGTACAGAAAGTAGAGGACTGTAGCTCAGAGCTGGTAGCCTGGCCTGCACTAGAGAGCAGGGGGGACCTGTGAGAACCCACCATCGTCTCATATCTGCCAGCAGCTCTCAAAGCTCTCAGCGTTTCAGCATGTAAAGTCAGGAAGGTTGGTGGTTCCTTATCTAATCTGACCTCCAGCAAAATTTCAACCAGCAATTCTGTATCAGATCTGCAATTTAGGGAGGCCAGAGCGTAGCTTACCCTTCATAAGCCATTGCTCACTGCTTCTGGAGGTGCATCTGCTTTCAGAGAGTCTGGTAGTCTGTCCACTTCCAGATTGAAGGAAGATCTGAGCAGTGATACTGTCTCCAGGAAGCAAGAGGAATGGGTTTCCTTGACCTTTTTAAATCTTTTCTCTTTAAGTAGATGTGAGCAGTCATAAAGGGGACATTGCTTATGGCTCTCAGGTGGCTGGCCAGGCTGACTAAGCACACTTACGGATCTCATACAATGGTTAGAATCACAATGAGCTAGAAATTGCAAGCCAAGATGTGAACAGTCCAGGAAACAGTTACTCATTTTTAAGCCAGCTGTGTGAAGTATCCTAGGAGAAATTGAAGCTCCATAATCAAGTAAAAGTAGCTGATTTAGACCCATTGCCCTTTTTGTTAAACAAAACAATGCCCCTTAATTCAGGCGATTTGTTGTGACCTTGGTCACCCCACTAAATTTTTCATCAGGAGATTGTTTGACCACTAGTAATTGAGAATATCTAGTGTCCATCAAACTATTCTTTTCCAGGTGCCTTCAACTGAATTCTCTCACTTAAATTTTTGAGGAGCTTAGAAAGGAGAAAGCTTAGTAGAATTGGAAACTGTGGATGGAAATTAAACTGCTGAGTAAGTTTTCAAGGACGCACTGAAAGGAAATCATAGAATCATTAAGGTTGGAAAAGACCTGTAAGATCATCAAGTCCAATTGTCAGCCCAACACCACTATGCCTGCAAAACCATGTCCTGAAGTACCACAGCTACATGTTATTTGAACATCTCCAGAGATGGTGACTTCACTGGTTCCCCGGGCAGCCTGTGCCAATGCTTCACCATTCTTGTGGTCAAGAAATTTTTAATTTCCAAGCTAAACCTGGCTTGAGGCTATTTCCTCTCACCCTATCACCTGTTACTTGGGAGAAGAGACCAGCACTCAGCTCGCTACAGCCTCCTTTCAGGTAGTTGTAGAGGGTGATAAGGTCTCCCCTCAGCCTCTTCTCCAAACTAGACAACTCCAGTTTCCTCAGCTGCTCCTCATAAGACTTGCTCTCCAGAGGGCTTTGTTGCCTTCCTCTGGATGCACTCCAGCACCTCAATGTCTTTCTTGCAGTGAGGGGCCCAAAACCAAACGGTGTTCGGGGTGCTGCTTCACCAGCACCAAGCTCAGGTGCAGAATCACTTCCCTACTCCTGCTGGTCACACCATTTCTCATACAAGCCAGGACAATGATAACTTTTGTAATGGAGCATCTCAGTGTCTCACTGACCTGATAAGGAAATAGAAGAGCAAAGTAGTAACCCAAAGGCCCAAGCCACAGACCATGACAGCAACTACCAGGCTGTAATGCAGGCACATAGACATCTCAATAGACAGACCTCCCACATACACAGAAATCAGACACTGCAGCAAACAGCATCCACAAAAAAATGTCCAATCCTATAAATGGTACAACACCAATAGACAGGTTATCATGTCTTTGTAGTCCTTTTAAGTGTTAATGTTCATTTTGACACCTCACAGGAGAGACATGATAAAGCAGAACCTGTGCTGGAAACATGCAGTTTAAAAGGTCACCATAGGGAAGCCAAATTGCTTTAGGAAAACTGGGTGATGTTAATAATTTCAGGATACTGGTTATAGTTTTCAAAAGTATTTGCATAAATTTGCCCCCTAAATCCTTCCATATCACTAGATACATAAAGAATCTAGGCTTTGAGTGGAGGGAGCACCCTGAAAGCAATTCAGTTCTCTTTAACAAGGCATGTGAGTATACTTGAGCTGCCAGTTTGGGACTACCAGATGAGTGGGATCTTCTTTAGAATGTTATCAGTGTTTGAAAACCATGAGGAAATAGTAAGCTTTGGGAACTATTAAACTACTGGGATGCCATGTATTTATCGTGTGTTGTCCTGTGCTGAAAAGTAGCCCAGCATGGGCACAGAGACAGGGGAGGCAAGAGGAGCTGTGAAACAGTTGTTAGTAAGGAGGGATGGGGAAGGGGAATCCAGGAGCGGAGCTGTGCCTAGCTTTGCATGTGATAATAAGAGTTAACAGTG
The DNA here is from genome assembly GCF_032191515.1 of Phaenicophaeus curvirostris. Classification (NCBI taxonomy): domain Eukaryota; kingdom Metazoa; phylum Chordata; class Aves; order Cuculiformes; family Cuculidae; genus Phaenicophaeus; species Phaenicophaeus curvirostris. Next base: position 29,171,586 of record NC_091396.1, on the reverse strand, counting down.
ACTCAGTGGACAGAGAGGTCAGTGCCAGTGCAGGGATTCAGAGTGGGTTTTCACGGCCTAACAATAAATAGTGTTAGTCAACTATTATCTGGGGTGAAGTGTATCATAGGAGCAGATACACCGGAGGTGACCGATGCTGAACTGCGAGCACTGCTGTACTCATGCAGCACTGTGTCACATGGCATTGCATCTTCTGAGGAGCTGTGGTCCCCTGCCCTTCACAGCCCCTGGAGTCACCAATCCTTCCTGATGGTGTGACAACCCACTTCTCTGAGCTTTCTGAGCTATCTCCGGGTTTCTTCTTTAGCTGGTTATCTTGTCCTGCTGCATTCTTGGATAATCCTGAGTTGAATGCAGCTGTGTTTTGAACAGAGTGGGAAGGGGCAAAGTAAAGATCAAAAAAGAGGCAATAAACCTGATGGACATGGAAGGCATCTGCACAGCAAGACGAACCACTTTTTACTTAGGCTTACAATACTGCTACCACATCATAAATTCAGAGGCACATGTATGTAGAGGGAGGTTTACATGGATATTTTATTTACAATTGATTTTAATATCTTCCAGTTGAGTCTTCTGTCGTTTGAGTGATAGGCAAGTTGCAAAATATATCACTCAAGAGTTAGGGAATTCGGCAATTAAGCCTGTTCATGCATTCATTGTGTTCAAAATTGATTAATAACAGTAAGATACACCAACATTATGCTTTTCAGCTAAAAGATAGTTAGATAATGTCAATATATTCACAGACCTCATTGGCATTGCTTTCATATATGAATAGTATGTGTGAGCAAAGATATTTTTTTCTCACTAGGAGGGATAGAAATAAAGGCTTTTTCTTTCAAAACTCTGTTAGGCAATCAAGTGGAAACATGACATAACTTGATTAGTTTCTCTCACAGTGGACTTGGAAATGTCATGGTGAGTTTAAATAAAAGCCTATGATCGTTTGAAAGTGTTGCAAAGTTCCTGTTCACCTTAGTCTCACTGGTAATATTGGTGGGCCTTCTGAAAGCATCAACCCAATGCTTCCTGTCAGCTAGATAGTTAAACAAGGAGTTGGAAGTTATCTGAAGTCTATAAAATTCCATGGAAGCTTCTATTCTGCCTATTTACAAAGCCATTGCATGCCCACTCCTTCCAAGCATGCTGAAGGACATTGTTTCAAAAAAGTTAAAGTAGAATTAGAAAGGCAATAGAAGGGACAGGGAGTAACTTTCACCTTGAGTAAAAAATGTGGGGACTAGGACGTTTCTGCTGAAATAAGAGAAAACTGGGAGGGAACACAAGAGGCCTGCTAGATGGAGAGTAGGCGTGGGGAGGAGAATAGGTAGCGATTGTTCACTATTCCTCATGATGCCAGAGTAAACGGCACTGAGTGAAATTATTAGACAGTGCTTAAAACAAACAAAAAAGCAATACTTTTTCGCTCAATGCATAATTACATTTGGAACTCATCGCTGCAAGATGTCATGGAGACTGAAAGTATAAATGCATTCAGAAAGGCATGAAAGAAATGTACCAAAGGATGCCACATCTGACTCAGCCCTTTTATCATTGATTGCCAGAGGCTTCCAGGAGGATAATCCTTCTGGATGAACCCCACTTCTTACAGTCCTCCTTAAGAACCTGAGTCAGAACACTGTCACAGAAAGGTTGGGCTAGGTGATGCATCTTTGGTCTTCTTCACTGTTGTCACTTTTATGAGTTTGGAAATAAAGAAAGTAGCAATATTTTGGTGGAAGAGAAAAATAATCAGTGCAAGAGGCCTCTTCTCACATGTGCTGATGGTGTACAGACTTTGCTTTTTTCTTGAATAGAGTGAAACTTCTTTCACTGTGGGCTTAGGTTTTCTATTCTGAGGATAAATACTGGCCTTATATTGTCATTCATATCACATTTATTGGAATGGGAGGCAGTTTGTCTTTCAATAAAATCAGATTGTTCAAATGAGAATCATGTAAGTGGGCTGCTTGAAGGCCATTGAGGAACTATGCTACACAATCCTGCAAATTAAAACAGTATCGTGACCCTCCACCACTTGAAATACTGTTCGCAGGCGCCCAGCGCTAGGCAGAAGCCAACCGGGGAAACTGCCCGGTGGTGCCCGGTGTGACTTTGCTGGTCAGCCTCTTTCTTGGAGAGATGGAGTACAGGGTCAACCCACCCAGCAGCTTCCACTAGGGGCCACTGCTACACAGAGGAGAAGAGGAGGAGGAGGAGGTGGAGGAGGAAGAAAAGAGGGAAGAGTTCAGAAAACATTGCAGTCTTGCGGTTTTATTTCCAGGCATGAGCACATTTGTTTGTAAACTCCTTGGCAAATATGTATGAAGTACTCCTATTTCTGTTGAGGTATACAACAGAAAAGCGATGGCCACTGGGAGCTGCAGGGGCTGGTTCGTTTCCACCTCAGATGTTACTGGCAGGACCCTTCAACCCAAACCCTTCTCCCTGCACCGTGTGAACTTAGAGGAACAGCAGATCCCTTGTTCCTGATGGGACATCTGAGGTCAGGAGGTGAAATGTCCTGTGCAACAGCACTTCAGAGAGGAAGCAATGCATGTTATAACAACAGTGAAGTTTTGTTTACAAATATCTATGTGAAATTTGCTGCTTCCAGTTTGGACCTAAAGAAAGGCTTGTATGCCTAAAGGCTTGTTTGTGTTTTCCAGCAGTACTGCTTGATCTCCTAGTAGATATACATTACTTTCAAGACTTGCCTTTCTTTATCCTTAGACCCTGGTAACTACAGCACTACTAAATATGAAATTGAGACTTGGCAAAATATATTTTTAACTTCCTAATTTTGGATGCACTATGTCTTTCCTCACTTGCATGGGATGCTTGCTGTTTTTTATGAGCAGTATGAGCAAAACTGAGCTTACAGGGCCAGGGAGTAATTATATCAATGGATATTTCTGGAGAATTCATTCAGAAGTTTAAAATTCTTTAGGGAATCCCTTGCGGCAGAGATTAGAAGACTGTATGAGGAATATTAACCTTGATGGATAAAATGAGAGACCTCAAACTTCTTCATTCCAGGTTTAAAGAGAAATGTAAGGAAAATTTCTAAATACATAGAGGTACTACAACACCATTTCCAGACTACTACACTCCTCAGCAATTCTACTTTCACCCAGATCTGAAAGAAATTAATTATTCTCAGAAACAAATGTTTTTCTGCTATTTGTAAAGAGCTAAGGGATAGGAAGTTACACCCTTTCTACTGTAGAGTCCTTAGAGGAGATCGAATAGCTTGTGTTTATTTATCTTTACTAGCATAACTGGCTGTCAACAGATTATCTCCTTCTGGCATCGAGATGGCTCCTTTTCACCATTCAGCAGCTGCAGAAGCAGCAGAGATTTTTTCTGCTGATTTTTGGCTTCCTAGTTTATTGTGTCTCTTCCTTTGGTTGCTGGTGTGAACTGTTTGGTGGAGAATCTGCCTTTGAGGCTAGTCTGTCCTGCTTCTCTGCTACACATCTGAAAAGTTTAGGGACTCTTTTTTTGTTTAAATACTGAAGATAAAACAGTGTGATTAGACAGATAAACAATAGTGTCATTCTGCATCCTCTGGCTGAAGATACAGCTGCCCCCTAGATGTGCTTTGAAACGATACAGGCATAGGAGCTTGTGGGGGGATTCTCCACTGCAAGGTAGATTGTCCCAAATGTACAATGTTTGTGATGGTGCAGCAAAACTAACACTTGATTTACATAAGAACCATGTTTTCTGGGCACTGTGCAAATAGTTACGGAAGAGACTGACTATTTGCACCTCAAAAACATAACATGCTGCATTGCCATTAACAAACTCCAGCTCTTATCTCAGTCTGAAACTGCATGCAATGAGAAAATGTGCCCTTTGCCGTCACCTGCCACCCCTAACTCCAAGCTTAGCATCTGCAGACAGAATATACCTGTGCCAGACCCGAGCATGCAGCATTAGGATTATTCAGATATGGTCCATATCTTCACCTGGAAGAAGAAACTGAATATAGTAATAAGGAGTCTTTTACAACCGCTAGCTGCTTCTTTCTGTGTTGCCACAGCTTAGTGCATGCAGGAAGATCTCTTCTATTGACTTCAGATGTGAGCATCTCAGGATATGTCATTTTGAGGGAGACTCCAAGTGGTGTGGAGTGAGGAAGGTCCATGTGACACCTTTGTCTGTCGGGGTCTGGGATATCTCAGTAGCGTGTGGGAAGGGGAAGGATGGTTCCTGGGGCCTAAACTTGCATCTGGAGTGGTCTAGGGTGCTGCCATGCAATGGGGCCCAGAAGGGAGTAATTTGGAGGCTGAGATTCGTCAGCATTTTAAGGTGAGAAATGGTCACTTCAATTACGAGGGGTCTGAGATGCTTGCTTTGGGACTACCTCAGGTTCCTCAGTCTCAGAGATATGCTTGATGCTCCAGAAAGAGACCGCAGACTGCCACAATTCAGAAGTGTCCCTTAAGCCTCCCTTTGGGGTGATGTGGGACATATCAGTTTGGCATTGACAGGACACCTTGGATTTGCTGCAGTGCATTGATTCTGTCAGAAGCGTGCAGGGAGCACTCGACATTTGTGGAGGTCTCCAGACCTCAGTCCACTGGCCTCAATATGCTAATACTGAGGGTCAGTAGACAACCATCTTGATGGGTATCACAGGAACAGAGTTTGGAGATCTCTGGGTATCTGAATTTGGACCAGGCAAATCAGCTGGAAGGAACGCGTGGTGCTGGGTATGTCCACTATGTCAATGGCTTCTTAATTTGGGAGGATCCATTGTACCTTCATCCCCTGTGAAACTGCTGGTTCAAACAGTACTTTTTGGTGATATTATGCAGTTGATAAGAGGAGTGTAGAAAAATTTACAAGCTCATATATATATGGGCTTCCCACATCTACATCCAGGCCTAGCAGGAAGGCTTGGCCAAGGGATGGGATACACAAGGCTAAGCAAAGCTCTTGGGTTTGACAAGCACCTGCATGGTCAAAGCTAAGAAGGTGGCTGCTGTGTGCTAGTCCCTGTGCTGCAGAGGAAGGTCGAGGCTTGCATTGCAAGCTAGAGTGAGGCTCAAAAAGTGCCCTGGTGAGGCACATTCCTGCCTGACTCCTGATCTTCCAGCCTTACCATTCATTGCAATTCAAAAGCATGGCAGAGCACCTCAGGGTGGGGGAAGGTCTGCCAGTAATAATGGGATAAAAAGAGAAAAAGGAACATGAACTTTTTTCTTATTCAGATAAAATATTTGGATCAGAACAGAAGGTCAAAAGACTTTAGGGGTCTTTGAATATGAAGCAGAAGGAGCCACAGACCATGATGTCAAGTGTTGAAAGCAAATAGAGAATAGATGTGTGATGGGCCTATACATGGTAGAGGGGGATATTCCTTTCTACTGATGTTCAAAGAGTAATGGTAATGGTTTAGATATTTCCCTTTCATGAGAAGGAATGAAATACTGAAGGTATGCTTGGAAATTGCATGAGATCATCAGGGAGAGTACCCAATTTTGGTGATACCTGCGGGGCACGTGCTTTGGCAGGGGTAGGTATGAGATGGCTTCTAGAGGTGGAGTACTGGAGAGAAAGAGGGAGAGACAAAGAGGAGGCAAGCGCAACAGAAGGACACCAAGTAGGCATCAGAATGGGGTGGGTGAGGAAAATGCAATCCAAAACTAAGTTGTTTGAGAGCAGAAGGCAGAAAGCAAAATTGGGTTGAAAAACATGAAAAGGAAAGATAAAAGAACAACAAAAGAACCAGGGAGAAGGTGAGAACAAAGAGAGAAACCAGACTGTAAAATCCACCTGAAAAGATAAGTGAGTTCGTCACTCCATATCTCTCACTGCAGTGAATGTTTGGAGGATTTGACTTTCTGCCTGAGGCAAATTATGTTAAGTAATGGCGACAATAATGGGGTTTACACACGGAGGGATCTTCTTCCCTCCCTACTGCTGTTTCAGTAACAAGTGTGCGGCTTTACATCGTGTCCTTTGTATAGGGAAGGGCTCTACAGTACATTGAGGATTTTATACTGAAGCACTGGAACCGGGGAAATGTGACTGAGTGTGCTTGAGAACATTTCAATGCTTAAGAAAGTATGTCTTCATATTATTGTGATATTTTTCACAAATACTCATCTCAGAGCTCTTTTAGGGAGGAATTCTGAAATATTCCAGGGCTCTTCTCCTTTTCTCCTCTATTTCTGTCAAACTGTCTTCTCCTTTTTTCATGCTGTATTTTAGGATTACTGTTGTCTTCTGTTTTCTAGCTCCTTTTTTCCCCCTCTTGGACTCTCCCTCACCCATTCTAGGATTTTAATTTCTTTGTATCGTTCGTTCCTTCTTTTCCCTCTTCCTTTCCTTTCAGCCCAAAGTGCTTTCCTCATTGCAAGTGTAATTTGACCTTTAATTACTCCCTTCTTTGAAATCTCTCATCTCTCCCGTCTCTAATGCACAGTGTCTCTCATCCTTCTACTTCCCCTCAATGAGCACTCTTCCCTAGCTCCCCTTCCTATCCCCCCATTCTTCTTTGACATTTTCTTTCTTCTCTTTATCCTGCCTGTATCTCAATGATTGTCCAGCCCTGTCTTCATCTCCCTCCATCCTCTTCCCTGTTTGCTTGCAACTTCCCTAGCCCCCAGCTTTCCCTTCCTGCCAATGCTCTCCTCCAGCCCAAATGTGTCCACCTCTCCTTTTCCTTGTGGGAAGATGGGCTTGGGATAGCCTGTGAGAGTTACAAGCCTGAAAAGGAGCACTTACAATGCGAACTTGAGAAGAGCAAGCCATGAGGAAAGCTGAAGAGGAAGCAAAATGTGTAGGAAGAAAGTAAAGGAAGGGAAATGAGACCAGGGAGGCAAAACCAGAGAAAAGAACTAACATTCATGAAAACACTCAGACATAGAAGGGGGGCAGAGAGACAAAAAAAACCCAAACCAAAACCAAAAACAAACAAACCACAAAACAAACCAAAAAAAAAACCCACCAAAAAAACCCCAGCTGGAAAATGCAGTAGAAAAGATAAGGGTGTTCCTATGACTCAGAATCACTGAGTTTCTGATCTTCTATTCAAATGTAAACAAATATTTCTTCATCTGTATTGCAGTGGTGCCCAAAGAGTGCCAATCAACCCACAGCATGGCAGGGTTATTTGCACACACGAGAGGCTTTGCAACCCCAGCAGCACTTTTGCTGTAACGCAAAGGCAAAGAGCAAGGGGGAAGGTACAGCATACCTGCAAAGCTGTCAGGTGGGTGGTGGGCAGGGGGATTAATAACTAGTTGGGTCTTCTTGGTTTTTTCCACCAAACCTGAAATACATGAAGATGCTTGCCCGCAGATGAGCTGGGATAACCCCTCTGGTAGGACAGCCCGACCCTCACCAGCTCTGGTACCCCTTGTTGGCCTGAAGAGATGTTCAGCAGCTACACATTCTGCTCCACTGTCATTTGCTTTCCATGGCTGAACACTACAAGCTCCCAATAACTCTTTTCTCACGTATTCAGGAAAGTCCAATGCCTTTTTAGGTACATGAACTGGAGAGAAGTGCTAGATTGACCCTTGTTGAAAATCACCCTATTCTTGTACGACGATGTTTGTAAGACCTACCCAGTTTGCTCTTCCCTTTGGATGCATAACTGCATGGAAACAAATAATTATAATAAAGAGTGGTTATCTTTCCCAGGTATGTTTTGCTTATATCTGGCTATATGTGTGAGACTGACTCACCCTTTACTTTATATTTGTCAGGAAAAGCTAAGTAAAGGTTCTCTTAACTGCTCTTTGCCCTGGGCCTGTGGTATGCAGCCAGTGTAAAATTCAAAGACAATTTAGAATGCTACTGCCAGTCCTACTGATGGTATTTTGCACTCCCTTTATTTAGTACAAAGCAAATTGTACCCCAGGTGCTTAATTTTCTTCTAAAAAAATTAAGACGTTAAACATATTTGCTTTTCAGCTTGTGAACACTCCATCTCTCTGCTGCAGTAGTTCTCACTTCCTGGGGACTGCCTGTCTAGAAATGTTTGTGCAGAGATGCTCACCGTACAAATACACCTTTAGGATCCACTGTTAGCAAGTACTCCCTGTTTAAATGCACACAAGTTAGTTGTGTCACTGAATATACCTTAGTCCTTCCAATTGCAATCACTTTCTACAAAGCAGAAAGTTTCCTCACGCAGCAAAAATATGTTCATTCCATCAGCAAGACGGTACATATTCTGGCTGTTGGCGCTTAATGTATGTAATTTGTCAGGAATCCTAAGTCACTCCTCCAAGCCAGCTCTTCTGAAGGCAATGCACTGCACCCTGTCTCTTTCAAATCCACCACCTTGACCAACTCTTTTGGCCATTTCTGGCATGAACTGGTGGAACTCTTAGAGTTTTTAGTACTGGAGGGGATCAGACCTTTTGTAATGTTGTGTTTCAAACATGGAGCAGATTACAGGAAAACAAGCTGCAAGAAAAGCAATCTACATTCAGATCTCTTTTTCAGTGGCTTGCTGGTGGTGTGCTAGCCAAATCACTGGATTTCTCTACCTACTCTTCCTTGTGCAAATAAGGGGAAGTGATACTTAGTCATTATATAACATCCAGGGATGTGAATTACTGTGTCAATGATTACTATTTGTTCTCAAAATACATTCAGTTTCCCTTTATCCCATTTACAACACTGGATTAGTCACTTCCAGTGTTATAGAATCATAACCATTCATTCCTTTGGATGAAGTACTAGCTTCCCTAAAAAGAAAAGTGACTTTTGGAGGTGGGCCACTATTTAACACAAGGTTATGTGGGATCAGGTTGCTTAGATACTAGAGTGATGGAGACTGTTAAGTACAGAGGTGACCAATAAACAGCACTGAAAAGTGCAGAGTGTATTGAGGATATAGCGAACACTTCTCTAATATAACATCTGACGGCTGATGAGGGTTTGTAAGTCATTGGTAAGAACAGCTTTACTTTCTTGCAATGATACTGATTGCATCAGGAATTTCATAGTAGTTTGGAACAGTACATAAATTAAAATCATTAGACTGATGCGATACACAACTATTAGCACACATCAGCATGCTTCCTTGAATGTGGATTTTACAAAGAAGGAAATATCTTCAAAGATCTACCTCCATCTTTGTGGTTTTGCAGAGGAGGTTTTCACTGCTACGTGTATATCAGTACCAAATTCTCACTCAGTGAATGTGCGACTGTAAAAAAGTCTCTGATCTCTGCCTATATATTGTCCCAGCAAGGGAGGAAAATATTCTATTGAAGCTTGCTGGAATTCTGAATGCGCTTTAATTGCTGAGATACTGGAGACAATTACTCGAGCTATGGCTACACACAAGATTGCAGTGACTGAAGTGAAGATTGGAAACTGATAAAAGCAGTTCAAGCCTGTATAAAAATACCTTTCTTGGCTTAGGTCAGTGTAGGCTTTGTATACCCTTCTTCGTAGGTAAGGAGGAAGTAACAGTTGATGTACATCTTAATTCTTAGAAGGTTTTGACACCATTCCACATGTCATTCTCTGAAGCAAACAAAGAAAACATAGTTTAGATTAAATCCTCATAAAGCAGATGGTGAAAAAAATAGCTTAAAAACCCAGCTATAAATTATTCTCTGTTAGACTTAGTGGAATTTTCAAATGGGGTCCTTCCAACATCTGTGAGGAATCCATTTTATGCAGTATTTTCATTAACAACCTGTGATGAAGGAATAAAGAGTACTCGTAAAATCTGCAGACATCATCTAGCTGGGAGAGGATGCAAACAGTTTGGTGGATGGACTGAGAATTCAGAATCATCTTGCTAAACTGGAGAAAATCAACAACTCAGTAAAGAAAAGTGTGAAGTGCTACACTTAAGAGGAGGAAATTAAAAGCATGAAGAGAAAATAGGGAATAAGCGGCCAGGCAGCAGTACTGCAAAAAGGCAGCTTGGCGTGTAAGCCATGAACTGAATAGGAGTCAACAGTATGATGCTGTTCCAAAAACAAAGGCAGAGCTAATATGAGGTGCTGGGTGCATGTCCCAGCAGGTGACCGATTTGCTCTTCTTGGCACAGGGAAAGCCAGACACAAACTGAAGGTTTCACAGCCAAGCAGTAAACCTGAGAAGAGACTTCGAGGGTCCAGCAAAGAAAGTTTAAGAAAGTTCTTAAGAAAGGCAAGACTAGAGAATGATGTTGTAACTGTTGGCTTGTAAAGATGAAATGGTCTTACTGATGTCTGGGAGTGCGACAAGAACACATTTCTTCTTCAAAACAGAGATCTCGGGAAGGCATAAGGGAAGGAAGTCCCAGAGCTACCAAGGTAACCACGCAGAGAGCCCTTCAACACATCGTGATCAGCTTCCTCCAGGGATGCTGTGGGTATGTCCAGGCCTGCCAGTGGGTGGCAAATATAGGATGCAGATGGAAACAAGCTCAAGGCATCTGTCACAGCTGAAGTGGGCTACCCCAGAAATGAAGACAAGATGACTTATTTTGCTGTAAACCCGCAAGGTGCCAATGCTCAGTTTGTCAGTGAAAGCAGAGCAACTTCTTCCTACCTACCAAGTTGCAGAGAAACCCTATGGCAGTTGGTGGGAAAAGGCCACCAGCCTGGGGATACTACATCCCCAGCCTCTGAGCTGATTCTGTACACCTTGCTGAGGAGATCCCAGGAGGCTCTCAGGAGGCAATACAAAGTGCCAAAGCCCTTGTTAGTGCAGGCAGTCTCTGCTTGTCAGCTGTGTCTTGCCTACATCCATGTGGACATTTTGTTTTTCAGTCACTACTAGTTTCTGTTGTGATTTAACAGGGGAAAAAATGACAATATTTTCCTCCGCATTTTCCATTCTCCTTAGAGCTGGCTGCAGTTTCTTTGAATCCTGCAGCTTTGAATTTCATTGAGGAAACAAAACAAACAAAACCACAGAGCAACCCTGGAACCCAATGAGTTTTTCACTCTGTTTCTCTACCAGAAGGAAAACATAGCCAATGGCAAGTGGCAAATACAGGTTTGCTAACATCCACCAGCCAAATTTAGTGACTAACATCTCCTTTCATTTGGATTAAATGGGGTTATCGGATATACATTCGTCTTGAAAATCAATCAAGAAACCAAGGATTCTTGTAAAAGTAGGGAAGTTCTGTAGAGATCCGTCATTACTTAGGAAACTCTATCCACTGCAGTAGACCCATAGCTGGAAGGATGCAACAAAACTGAGCTATCCTGTTATCCTTGTGAGGGGAAGAAGAAAAATAGCACTGTGGAGGAGCATGTGGCTCAGAAGGCATAGGGATGGATGGGCAGCTAGCAGGGAGCTGGGACTAACCGGGCTTGCAGTATGACACCTACCTCTGTGCCACAACATCTCCAACTATAGAATGAAATTAGGAGCCTGGCTTTTCCTTATAAATAACTTAAGCTAACTTTCCTTATGAATGACTTTCCTTATAAATAACTTGCCTTATAAATAGCTTACATGGCAAACACTACATAGAGCATAACAGGCTCTGTGGCATTTTTTGTAATAAACACATTTCAGAACTCAAATAGCTCAGTAAAACAGTTGCAGATGCTATTTTTCTTAAGGGAAACGTGCTTTCAAAATGTGTTGTTAATATAAAAACCAATTCATTGGGCTGATTTAAGTGTATTAGCTAGCATCTAACCTGCAATAATTTAATTGCAGAAATTTAATTGCAAAATTAAAACTATTAGTAAGGCAGCTCCCAATGTTCGTGATACTACATCTATTTTACACAGAAATTGATGGTATCTGAAACACCCTATAAAATAAACAAAATAATCACTAACTAAACATGGGGGTTTTTTTTTTGAAAGCCTGTTTGTTTAGAGTTAAAGCAAGTAATGTTACCCATTAGTCACAGAGTGACTGTTTATCTCAGACTGGAAGCCAGTCCATGCTAGCACTCACTGGAATAAAACCACATGCTACAGCCCAGCAAAGCAGAGATCCCCCAGGTGGCAGGGACTAATGGGGAAAAGAGACATCTTGTGATCCCAGTTCATGTGCATGGAAGATGAGATCTTCTAACAGTTAAGCAGATAGACAAGATGAGAGTACAGACTGAGCTGGTTGACCAAGGAAATTCTTTAACTTAAAACACTCTGTCCACTGTCCTTTCTTGAAATGTTTTTGCAAATAAGTGGCTTCTTGTACAGTGAAGCTTACCCTCTACTTGCAAGTTGAAGTTTATACACTGGTCAGCGCTGCTTGGTGATCCCAACATACTGCGACTTGTTGGGAAAGATAAAAAATGTTGGATGTTTTACTTTCTGCCTGTGCCCAGACATCGGTGATTAGTTGGGGAGCATTTGAATTGGTAACTCGATGCCTCTTTGAAGGATGGCTGCTTTGGGTTTCATTCTGAGTTTGGCTGAGGCTTCAGAAGCCAAGTTCATGCCAAGCCTGGTGGGCCTGGGGCCTTGTTCCCATCATCTTCACTTCTGAAAATTATTAAGTGCTGAGACTGCTCTCTGAGATGGTTTCTGGTGAGGCAGACAGTGGATGAACTTGACCTGGTTAGCAGGAACATACCTATCTCGTTGAATATTTCTGAAGAAGCACCCAGTGTTTTCATTTCCATTATGGTAAAAAAAAATTCACTTCCACAAGGTGAAAATGTCTCATTTGAATTATCTTAAGAAGGCAACCGTGAAGTTCAATTCTCCAGCCTTGTCAAAACAAGGGTCTTCAAACACACTGCTGCTGGGCCTCCTGTCACCACCCTACTGATTGGTCTATTTCTCTGTATGGGCGGTTGTTTGTGAAACTTGGCTTAGCCTGTCCACAACACCCTCTTAGCACTTTCCAGGAGACATTTAGCACTTAGCACAGTAAGCAATATGTGGCCAAGGAGATGAGAATAGCAGAGGGATGTATTAGGGCTCACTGCTGTTTGAGGAATTTTGCTTATTAAAGCGGACAATAATATCAGAAACAGTGATCAGATACTGTGGTAGACAGAAAATAAACCCCTTCCAGGGCTAAATATCTCCAGATTACTTTTAAACCATATAAACTGGAGACCACTAGAGGCTCAGTGGAGTCTGTATCTTTATTCTCTATATAATTTGTTTGAATGTAGTTGCCATCTCTTGAAGAACCAGCTGATTGTCCAGATATTTCCCCTTTTAAATAAGTACATGCTACAAGTGAGAAAGTGACCATTTGGTGAACGTTTGGTGAACTGTTCCAGGACAAGCTGCCCCTGAGCAGCTTCTTGGTTCTTTCTTTCATGTCGTCAGCTCACGCATCCATAATTCAGACTTCAGACTGAAGTCTTCTGTATCTGATACTCTATTTGCTACACTTCGCTGATGTCTCAGCAGTGCCTTGTGCTGGGATAGCTCTGTCCATGTGCTCCATAAAGCAGAGAGCTCAGCTCTGGTGTGCCTTTTATAATGCTTTGTATTTCTGTCCCTTCAGTCCACAGATAGACAGTTTTCTGTATAATCTCCTACCAAATACAATACACAAACTTAGCGTGCTCAGCTTTGCTGGCACATTTTGAACCCCTTTTTCTAGCAAATCTTTCATAAATTAGCATCCCTTTATAGATTTTTCCACTGATTTCCACTCTTGTTTCTGTGGATGTTCCTTCCTCTGCGTGACCTGGAGACAACTTGGCAGCCTGAGGCAGCCTGAGGAGCTGCTTCTATGCAGAAACTGCAGGTACTAGAGTGTGCTGAGCCAACATCAAAGATAAAACATTAAAGATACTGACATAGCAATGGCACTGGTGATCAGCTTGTGCACGTGTGAAGAATCTATAAGGACGTCTTTCTGCACCTCCTGCTTCTGTCCATCTGATCAAGGTGCTCTGATACCATTTTACATTACTTTGCCAAATGCATATGTATGCCAGTTCGTTCTACTGTCATCAAGACCATCAGTGTCCGTAAAAGTTTCCATGTTCTTGTAATTGTCCACTACCTCTTACAAGTTTCATGACTTCTTACAGAGTTTTTCCTTTAGCCAAGCTTTATGAACCTGTTATAAATCCTAGGGCATGGAGCTGACCTGGGTTTAACTCTGCACATATCTTTTGTTTCCTAGCTTTGTTTGGATTTTGTTTTAAATACTGGGTGGCTTTGCAAAAGGTTGATGTTCGATGCAATTCAGAACATGAGTCAAAAGGCTAAAAAAGTGAAAAGAATGAATTCCTTGCTTATCCCATCCTCCTGCACTGCAGCCTCAGGCTCCGGTAGGGAACAGATGATGTGACATCATGAACTTACTGGCACAGAGTGAGCAGTAGCGTTTCTCACTGCACAGTCACCTTGCTGCCAGGGATGTGGAGACAGACTGAAGCCAGCTGGAGGGTAGCAACTTCTACCAGTACAGCTACAGAATCATAGAATCACAGAATCTCTAGGCTGGAATAGACCTCTTAGACCATCGAGTCCAACCATTCCTATCAAACACTAAACCCTGTCCTTGAGCACCTCCTCTATCCATCTTTTAAGTACCTCCAGGGATGGTGACTCAACCACCTCCCTGGGCAGCCTGTGCCAGGGCCTGATACCCCTTTGTGTGAAATTTTTTTTTCTTGATATCCAGCCTGAACCTCCCCATGTACAGCCTGAGGCCATTCTCCCCTTGTCCTGTCCCCTGTCACTTGGGAGAAGAGGCCAGCAACCTCCTCTAACCCCCTTTCAGGTGGTTGTAGAGAGCAGTAAGGTCTCCCCTCAGCCTCCTCTTCTCAAGGCTAAACAACCCCAGCTCTCTCAGCTGCTCCTCGTAAGACTTGTTCTCCAGCCCCTTCACCAGCTTCTTTGCTCTTCTCTGGACATGCTCCAGAGCCTCAACATCCTTCTTGTAGCGAGGGGCCCAGAACTGAACACAGTATTCGAGGAGCGGTCTCACCAGTGCCGAGTACAGAGGGAGAATAACCTCCCTGGACCTGCTGGTCACGCCGTTTCTGATACAAGCCAAGATGCCATTGGCCTTCTTGGCCACCTGGGCACACTGCTGGCTCATGTTCAGGTGACTGTCAACCAACACTCCCAGGTCCCTCTCCTCCAGGCAGCTTTCTAGCCAGACTTCTCCTAGTCTGTAGCACTGTACAGGGTTGTTTTGCCTCAAGTGAAACACCCAGCATTTGGCCTTTTAAAACCTCATGCCATTGGTCCTCATGCCATTGGTCTCAGCCCAGCAATCCAGCCTGTTCAGATTCCTTTGCCAACCCTCCCTACCCTCCAGCAGATCGACACTTCCACCCAGCTTGGTGTCATCCGCAAACTTGCTAAGGGTGCACTCAATGCCTTCATCCAGGTCATTGATAAAGACACTGAACAGGGCTGGACCCAGCACAGAGCCCTGGGGAACTCCACTTGTGACTACATCCTCAAGTTGTATCTTCCTTCAAGATCTTCCTCTATACCTACATCTTGGACCCAACTCATCTCTGCATTCTGATGATGCCGGTGCCCATAGAATGGTTTGGGTTGGAAGGGACCTTAAAGATCATCTGCTTCCCACCCCCCTGCCATGGGCAGGGACACATCCCACCAGACCAGACTGCCCAAGGCCCCATCCAACCTGGCCTTGAACACCTCCAGGGACGGGGCAGCCACATCTTCCCAGGGCAACCCTGGGCACCCTCGTAGGAAGGTGGCGAGTGCAGCGAAAGAAAGGTGTAGAGAATCCCCTGTGCCACCCCCCCTTGCTGTGAGAGGCACCTTTAGGACCCTCCCCGTCCTGCAGCCCTCCAGGACAGTTTCCCCTTGGATGACTGAGGAAAAACAAACACACCTTGAGCAGGAGATGAAACGTTGGCGCCCCCACCGCCCCGCCGTCCCCGGTGCCCGCGGCGGCGGCGCCTCCTGGCGGCGCCTCTGGGAACTGCTGGCCCCGCGCCCCCCTGGGCTCGGGCACCGCCGGGACCGCCGCGGGGTATCTTTGCTGAATAAAATGACGTTAAAGGCCAGCGGAGCTTCCTGGAAACGGCGCGGGCTTTCCAGAAAACACGGAGAGAAACCAGAGGAGGGGATGTCGGGCTGCCTGTCGCATCCCGGGAACAGCGGCGAGTGGTGTTCGCTGCCGAAGAGGGGGACACGGGCACGGAGGCGGTCACGAATACGGGTGCGGATACGAACATGGTATGGACACAGATGGGGGCACGGGTGCAGACACGAGCACGGCTGCGGACACGAACATGGACAAGCTTGTGGGCACGGATGTGGACACGGGCACGGACACGGTTGAGGATATGGGCACGGTCGCGGGCCAGGATGCGGACACGGGCACGGACACAGGCTCGGGTGCGGATATAGCAAGGATGCGGGCACGGGCACGGTCGCGGCGGCGGGCAGGAGCGCGGAGCCGGTAGTGCCGGCCGCCAGGGGGCAGCACCGCATCAGCGCCGGGAGCGGGGGCGGCGGCAGCTGCTCTGCGGCACCTGGAGGGACCGGCCCGAGGGACCGGGGAGGGGTGTGTGAGAGAGAGTGTGTGAGTGTGTATGACTGCGTATGAGTATGTGCGTGTGAGAGTGTGCATGTCTGCGTGTGTGTTGGGGGGGTGTATGAGTGTGTGTGCGTGTCTGTGAGTGTGCGTTCTGTGTGATTGTGTGTGTGCGTGTGTGAGTGCGTGTGTGTGTGAGTGTTTGTGAGTGTATGTATGACTCTGTGTGTGTGATGTTTACCGTTTTTTCCCCTCTTCTTCCACTGCTTCATCGCTGTTTTCTTTACTATGAAGAGCAACAATGAATAAGTGGAGCTGGAGTCCAAGAGAGAAGACCAGATCTCTTCAAAAAGGAGGAGGGAGAGAGGGAAAAATATAGCTTCTCAGCTTTCTTCCTGATTTTTCATGTAAAAAAGTTAATATCTGTAGGATATGCAATGCTCTGGCCCACGTCCCTTGCCAGCATAGGAGGTGGCAGGTTTCGGGGCTAAAGCAGCTGTCATGAGGTTCCAGCATAGCAAGTTCTGTGTTCCTTTGATAAAGAGATTGGGTGCACTGGCCAGTCAACTTTGGGGGGAAAAAATCCAAAACCAAAGGAATCGAAGCAATCCATTCCTTTTGAAGATAAAGGTGAGGTGGCACAAATGTCATCCGAATCGCTGAACATGTCTCTGTTGCCTGAGTTACATTCATAATAGGTCAAATACAGTGTGAAGGCAATGTGAAAATGCAACTGCCAAGGCATCTGGGCTGTGTCAGAAAGACTTGCTGCTTTCTGCTTCCTTGGAGCTAAAAGAAAATTCAGTGAGTTGCTGAGTTGAATGCTGCATCCTCCTCCTTCACAAGCTTCTGGAGGTGACAGATGTTTCCTTAGGGCCTGTTATTTTAGACACCTCCATGATTTATATATCTCCCCAAGCCTGGTGGGTGGAATTGGATGGCACAGATGGGCTGAAAATAACTTATATTCTCAGATCCTGGTATCTACTGGCCCATGTAGAGAAAACTCTGAGATCAAGTTGAATCACGTTATATGTGCCTGGCAAGCACATTGAGATGTACAGATGGAGTGATGGTAGCTTAAAGTGAAGCTGAAGCGTTCTCTGCAGAGCTCTGCAATAGAATTGTGCCCAGTGGGAGAATACTGCTGTGGGACCTTGGAGTCTCAAGTCATTAATGTATTGTCAGACATTTTGGGATAGTCTGGTGGAAGAGGTAGACAAGTACATACGCTACATCTGCACATGCCCAGCGCTCCAGATGTATAAATCAGGGGAGACTATGGCACATAGACAGGTACCGGGCTAAACGCACAGTGTCAGGGCTAAGATGTAAGGGAATATTCTCAGGCGACCTTCTAAAAAGCTGAGTTATCTACTTTTCTCCGTGTGTAGAGCCCAGGAGGTTTCACTCAGCTGTTCGTGAAGGTTCTCAGGTTTTCCCTGAGTGCAGCCTGACCTCGGCTGAGTACAGCTCAGGACCAACGTTCTCTGGGAGATGATAATATTTTCCAAGGCTAGTCTATGTGTCCATGCCAGCCTCTAGAGGAGATGGAGAAGCTGTGTAGAAAGGGCACGGGCACACTCAGCCACAGCCTACAGCCAGCAGTAGGATGTTCACAGCCTGCCAGAGCTAAAGGTGTGAGGGGTATGCCTCAATTCACAGCCAGATCTCTGTAGGGCAAAAGCAGTAATTGAAGGCTGGCAGAACTTTAACTCCCTGTGAGAAATTGAAGACAGAGCTTGTAGCAGAGGAGCCAGACTGCTGGAGGATATTCCAGCTGCCAGGGAGAATGTAGCTTACAGGGTTTTCTATCAGAGTTTCTGCCACAGCACAGAAGCACAGATCGCCATCACTTTGAGGTACTAGTTTCCACTTACCGGAGTTGATTACTGAACTCAACCTCACTGATGTCACTAATCCCCTTTGAGCACCAAAATGTGATGACTCAGATCTCCTGATGCCTAAACCAGTGCTTTTATCCAGGAATTGTGAAACCTGCCTCTTTGGGTGCATGTCAACGGCCAGCTGAACATGAGCCAGCAGTGTGCCCAGGTGGCCAAGAAAGGCCAACAGCAACCTGGCTTTTATCAGAAATGGTGTGGCCAGCAGGACCAGGGAAGTGATCCTCCCCCTGTACTCAGCCCCAGTGAGGTCGCACCTTGAATGCTGTTCAGTTTTGAGCCCCTCACTGCAAGAAAGCCATTGAGTTGCTGGAGTTTGTCCAGAGAAGGGCAAAAAAGCTGGTGAAGGTCATATAAGGAGCAAGTGAGGGAGCTGGGGTTGTTTAGTTTGGAGAAGAGGAGGCTGGGGAGAGACCTTATTGCTCTCCACAACTACCTAAAAGGAGGTTGCAGCGAGGTAGGTGTCAGTCTCTTCTCCCAAGTAACAAGCAATAAGACAGGAAGAAATGGACTCAGGTTGCGCCAGGGAGGTTTAGATTGGATATTTGGAAAAAAATCTTGACTGAAAGAGTGGTGGAGCACTGGAACAGGCTGCCCAGGAAGGTGGTGAATTCACCATCCCTAAGGTATTCCAAAAAAAGTGTAGCCGTGGCCCTTCAGGACATGGCTTAGGAGGCACCTTTAGAAAAAGTATTCTTTTAAATGCCTGTAAAGATATAAGCCAGAATGTTTTAATTTTTAAGCTGATGAACAAATAATTTGTCAAAATATTTGTGCTGACAATGGTGCTATTTCCTAAGGGAATTAATTTGCCTATGTATTTTGCTTTGTAATACCGAACCTCCTGCTCACAGGGATATCCCATGTTGCATCCCAGTCCAACGCTCACAGCCCCACATCTGCAGGAGGAAAATGCTGCATCTTTGGAAATTCTGGGTGAAATTTTAAGTGGCACAGCAGGAGTATAACCCAAAACCTTTGTAAGGATAAGTGGTATAAAATTGCCATTCTGTCTGGGAGGACGTTAGATGCATTTGCTCTCACTGTGTCTTGATGTGTGTGGCCGTATAGAAGTGTTGAAGTGACTCCTCTGATCTCTGTGACCTTCCAGTATGTGAGAGGCACTACAAGAAAGCTGGGGAAGGACTTTTTACAAAGGCTTGTAGTGGTAGGACTAAGAGCAATGGCTATGAACTGGAAAGGGACAGATTTAAAGTAGTCATAAGGAAGAAATTTTTCACTGTGAGAGTGGTGAGGCATTGGCACAGGTTGCCCAGGGAAGCTGTGGCTGACCAGTCCCTGGAGGTGTTCAAGGCAAGGGTGGATGGGGCCTTGGGCAGCCTGATCTAGTGGGATGTGTCCTTGTCCATGGCAGGGGGATAGGAACTAGGTGATCTTTGAGGTCCCTTCCAACCCAAACTATTCTATGATTCTGTGATTCTATGATTTTCAGCCTATTGTTGCAGTGGAAAAAAAATAACGCAGAAATATCATGTAACTGTTAAAAAAAAAAAAAGAGTGTGTTTTAAAAAAAAAAGTGTGGGTGTTTTTTTTCTTTTTTTTTAAAAGGCCTCCTGTTTCTCCTGTCACTGGTTGCAGTCCAGGAAACTTTGTGTTTATTAAGTAAGTGCTGTGTAAATTTGCAGCTCTCTATAAATGTAAAATCAATAGCAATGATAACAGCAGCAAAGTACTTAGCCCAGCTCTGCATTTTAGCAAGACTGCTAACTTCTTGATAAGGTCACTTGCTTTACACAGGCACCTCCTCACCATGTGAGAACATATGAGCAGAAGGTACTTGTGTTCCCTGGCAAGAAAGGAAACACTTAAAACGTGTAGTTTCCAGCAGGTGATGATGGCAGACACATACCTGAAGAACTCCCTTAAAATCTGTTGGGGGGACCTTAGCCCCTCCACTGAGGGCTGCAAACATGCACTTCCACATCTAGGAAATTAAAAACTTCACAAACCTCTCCTCATTAATGGTATCCTTTTTTTAATCTCTTCTCACAAGTACATGAGAAAGGGGGATCCCCAGTAACCTGGGAGTAAACTTGCATTTCTGGAAGATGAACAGAAGAGCAGTGAGCCAAAGGCTTGTGTGACTGACCCCTCTGAGCTCTGGCTTCCACCAGTGATGCCACCACTCAGGTGCTTTTAGCAGGGCACAGCCTGGGCAGTTTCTGGAGTTCACAGCAGGGGTCACGGAGTATGTGTTGGGACCATGCTTCCACCTCTGCCCAGGTATCCTGCAGCTTTACTCCCCGCTCTATCTTCCACTATGGCGATTCCCTTAAGGGTGGAATCACTACAGGCATCTGTGGTTGGCTCCATGCAGTCTGCTCCTCTTCCATCAGCTCCCCTTTAACCCTAGTTTAGGGTTCCCAGATGGTTTACTGCCATCTATCTGGCTGCTGTCATGACATTCTCAAGCAGTTCACTGATAGATGTGAGATCCCAGAAGTAATCAAGTCCCTCCTCCCTGCCCACCTTTGGAGGTAAGCCTGGCCTTGTCTTGCTCCCTGGTAGGTCCACGGTCACCGTTGGTCTTTTTCCTTACCATCTTCCTGTGGTAAATCATCTGAGCATCAGTTCCCTTCTGTTTTCTTCTTCCCTGACCTTTGCCTGCTAACCTGTCCCTGGATCTTCAGAACAGGAAGAATCCTCCTTAAGTGCCTGTCCCAAAGGCGGCACTCCCACTGTTTAATAATAATCATACAGTAATAATCACCAGAGGGCTGGCAGGGACTTCAGGAAGTCTCTGAAGCCACCACCCTCCCTCTCAGGTGGAGTCTCCCAAGAGAAGTGCCCGACGCATGCATGAAATGCTTCTAGTGACTGGGATGCCGCGGAGTCCCCAGCAGTCCTCTGCAGCCCGGGACACCATCCTGGGAAGAAAGCACTTTCTTGAGTGTGGCCCAAACCTTTCCTCCTGCAAATCAGGCTGATTATTTCTTATCCTTCTTCTGGTGGATCTGGAGAACTGATCACAGTATGTCTTATAGCAGCCTTTTATATAACAGCAAGATAGCTTTTAGAGTAACCAAAAAAGAGGCGTTTTCTCACTTGCAAAGTCAGGAAATTCCCTGCCAATGGACATTCTTTGTCAGGGATCCTTTGCCAGCATAGGCTGAATGCTAAGCCTCACAATCTGCATTTTCCTTTTGAATGACTCCCACAAAATAAACCAAATATCACATCCAAGGAGATTTATTACATGCCTTCCAAGGGCGAAACATTCCTCAGCTACATTCCACTTCTGTCTTTTGTGCTTAGGAAAGTGGAAAAAAATCTCTGTGATGCTTCTGGATCCCACCCCTGAGGGCTGCTGTCGTTAATAAGCCGAGCAGCTGAAGCCAGATTCGTCAGACTAGTCCTGAATGGCTGGCTCGCTCCTGCTGCAAGAGCAGCACCATCAAAGCAGCCCTAGGATTCCTGCCTCTGTTAGAAGATTAATAACTCGTGGCACCACGTTTTCTCAGTAAAAACCCCTTTTGTTGTTCCCAGTGACACCCTATCCCCGTGGCAGCAGCTGCCAAAGTGGATCTTCTCACTTCCTAGCCGCTCTGACTTCTCCTGCCTCTGCATGATGCAACAGTTTGCAATGCTTTTTGGGAGCTCAAACGTGCTCTTGGGGACTCTCTGCTTGAAGCAATTGCTCCCTCCAGGCTTTGCAGCAAAGCTTTTATCCAGATGTATAAAGGAGAATGTGTACAGAGGGATGGCAAGGGGTTGAAACCTGTGTTGTGGTATCTGAGCTTAATTAAGCTTCTCCCTAGGCAGCCGTTAATTGATTGACACCAGGACTGCAAAACAGAGCAAATTTACCAGACCTCATTAAAAGACCAGAGCTTGGAATCTGACTTTTTGTATTTCATAGATTAGTACCTTTGACTGATGTCTTGCTGACTGACACCAGTGAAACAAACACCACTGAGCAAGTGCTGGTAGGTGGATTTTGCTTTTTAAATCCAAATGAGAGAAGTGCTGAGTCCTCACATGCCTGCTTATCACCTGCGCCTTGCCACCATTTATAGATGTCACTGAATGGGACCACTGATGTTACTTTCTGCCTCAGCCTAGGTTGTGCTAACCAGCCTATGGTCTCTTCTGGTGAGTATCAAATCCATTTCAGTTTCACAGGCTTCAAAAGCACGTCACAAAATCGAATTAAAAACACTCCCCAAAACAAAAATCATTTCACCCACTGTAAAATGCAGCCACTGCAGGCATGGGTGAAGCCAGGTCTGCCACAGCACAGGGCAACACCCCAACACAACTGTGTAGAACATGGAGAAGGTGCTGTGTCCGTGGGGAGCTGCAGGAATGAAGGGAAGAGGACCATCCCCTCCCAGACACCTGGGACATTGACTTTACCAAAATGCAGAGATGATTTCCAGTCTGATAGTGTTCAGATCTGTCATACACAATTCAACCCCCACCCAGAGCCACATACAGCAGCAGAACAGGGGTTCAGGCTCATGCTGAGTGACAGGTACTGCCTTCTCCAATGCCTGCAGCTTGGGGCAATGTTTGCAGGTCTCCTGTGCAAGTACTGCTCTTGGTGACATTTGACATGATGAAAGCTCACCCTATCAGGACTGAGATATAGCCAGTATGCAGAAGAGGCTACTGGAAGCTAAAGTGTGCAGAACAGCATGGAAGATGAAGGAAACTGTCACAAGGACAAGGTGGCTGGAAGAGCAGCCCCTGACCAGGTGAGAAAAGGCTACTAAAGGGCCAGCTTTTACAACAAGCCCAGCCAAAGCTCTTTTTATCACATGGAGCTAATTCACTGTGGCTCCAATCCTTAAAGGCTCCAAGGCTTTAAAAAGGCTTAAAGGCTTAAGGCTCCAAGCCTTAAAACCATTTTGGCTGGACTTTAAAGTTATGTAGAGAAAGCCCTAGTGTGTAGCAAACTGACAAAATTGTGAGAACACCCTGAGTGTGAGATGTTGCAACACGTTTGAAGTTCTCCTGTCAGCCTGTGAGTTGCTTCCCTCTTTTTCCTTGCTAGGACAGACTGGTGTCCTGTTCCCTTCTATGCTCCATCCTTGAAGAAGATGCTCATCTCTTCTCTTCTGAAGAGGTTTCTGTGCATTCTGTGATATTTTGCAGGGATTTGCAGCAACACAGACAGGTGACACCTGTCCTACATGGTTTTCACTGTGAATGCATCTCTGCATTCATGTCTGTCTATTGCTGTCCTAGGCCTGTTCATCTTTAGACCCTTCAGAGCACTTCAGAGTTTCTTTTTTTGCCTCTTCTGTTTAGAAAGTGTTTAACAACAGGGAGCTTTTACAGGGAAGTCCTAATTTTCACACCATGTTTGAAGGACACTGGCTTGTTACATCTCTGGGTTTAGCTAGTGGATACGTGGATAAATCCATAGGTGTAGCTATGATGAAGAGGGACTGCCACTGTCACTGTGCTGGAATTTGAAGGCATTTGTCAGCAAGGAGAATTGAGCTTCCAGGAGAAGATGCTGCTGAGGAAAGAGGAAGCCAAGTGCCAGACCATATGGACTTCCCTGTCCTGAGGAGGACACTCCTGACCCTCACAACCCTCCCCCGTGCTGCTTGCTCTGTCTGCTTCTTTCTTTCTTCTTTTCCTCTCTCCTCAACCACACCCACTATTTAACCATTTAGGTATAAAAATAAAAAAAAAACCAAAAACACCCAACCCACTAGACAGAGGGTTTGCTGAAGAAGGGTAATTTTAGAAACAAGTCTTTGAGGTCAGCATGTAATTGTAACATTGGGACTATGTGAGCCAAGACAAAAATAATCCACTGGGTATCTGGTCAAGGAGAAGAGGATGGCAGCCTGCAGTGAAGGAAGAGTGACTAGATGAGATTGATCAGGCAGTAAGAGACAAGGCAAAACTACTTACTGGCACTGGGACTAATATTTGTGTAGGACAGTGCAAGATTTTATGTCTTGATGGGATCATAACAGAGCTGTTCAGGGTCACAGCCTCCCTTGGACAATAGTCCTGCCAATGCCAGGAGCCGGTGTTGGGCACTTCCTGGAAATTTAATGGTCTTCCAGAGAAATACAGGTACAATGTGAAATAGAGTTACACATTAACATGCTCACGAGGAACACTTCTGGTTTGGTCTGGAGTTTAGAGCGTTGAGGTTTCTTAATGTTTCTCCACTTTCAATCCCCTGCTTTGGATACTTTACGAAAACCTGTGTTCTTCAAAGGCTTCAGGGGACTACAAGCCATGCTGTTCCCTTGGGTAGTATAGTGGAGGTTGTTTTCCCCCTTGTAAAAGTCAGATCCTTTCCTCACAGTTCCTTCTCTGTTATGACTGATAGTAGTAAGTTATTTGGGGCAATCATACAATGTATTTTACCAGTAGTTACTCCAGCGCATTTTAAATGAAGAAGTGAGCCCAAATAAGTGCCCAAATATCTCTTCTGTTTGCTAGCCCTGAGAGTGCAATACAGAACGTACAAGGACCCATGGTGCTGGTTTTGTCTATCACTCTGGTGAGAGGCAGTGGCAGTCCCCATCACTTGGAAATAACACTGCTAATTCTTGTGCTGGAGCAAAGCACAAACTGTCCACAGAGGACCGTGATTTTCCTGGCTCCAGAGGTTGCATGGATTTGCTCATAGATGAAAGCACTATGAAAATTAGTTTTTCTGGGAAAGAGGTTAAATCTAAGTGGAGGGAGCATGCTTGCACATTGAGTGCAATGGCTGGAGATATAGAGCTGTACCCTAGTTGATGCCACTTGTGTTTCTATTCCAAGTGCCCAGCCATCAACTCTCCAAGCTTTCACCACAGTTCAGTTATTTCCCCTTCTCAAACCACTGTCTGCACATGAAAGGGATTTATATTTAATCAGAGGCCAGCACTGGTTGCAGGGGTCTTTACTTTGTGACCTTCAATTCTGTTTCTAGGAGGAGACAGTGGGTTTCAGCACCTTCTTGCTGTGGCTGTCTCTGGGTCAGCCCTTCTCAGAACAGATGCCACTGACTCAGGAGGGCTTTCTGCTGCCCATTTATTTAAGTACTGGTTACACAACTTAGCCAGGATCCATTGCAGTTGTAAACCATGCTCAAGGGATGAGCAATTTAGGGTTTGGAGTCATTATGGACTAGCCCTGGAGACCTCATGCAATTGTTTTTCATCTCTCTTACACTCACAGTTTTGCTAGATTAGAGTTACTGCAGAACCCAGAGCATTTCTGACTTGAA
The DNA here is from genome assembly GCF_032191515.1 of Phaenicophaeus curvirostris. Lineage (NCBI taxonomy): Eukaryota > Metazoa > Chordata > Aves > Cuculiformes > Cuculidae > Phaenicophaeus > Phaenicophaeus curvirostris. The sequence continues at coordinate 29,146,080 of NC_091396.1, read as the reverse complement.
TTTGAGTTGGGAAAAACACATGAAAGAAATAAATTTGTGTTGTAAATTAGATTTCTCAGATTTTATTGATTTGTCATGGAAATGTGGCTCAATCAAGGCAGTCATAAAAACATTTCACGTGTTCAAAATCTCTTCATGCTTTTAAGCTTCCTGATGTGACAGAGTAAAGTGACTATAGGAGGAAAGGTTAACTTCAAATCAGCTGTGATAGAAAAATTACTTATCACCCCAGCTGCGAAGCATTAAACCTACAAAATGAGGATTAACCTAGAAACCATTACCCAGTCCTAGTGATCTATGTGAGAAGTCTGGTTTCTTGGCTCAAGTTTTTTTCTGCCTCTTCCAAAGTGTCCTCTTGGTACAGCTCAGGTCCGTGGGAGAGCACCCAAGTACCTCCCTGCATGCCTTGTTCTCCCCCATGATCCAAAATGAAAACTGTAATTCAGAGCTCAGTCAATGGGGGTGGTCTAGAAATAATAGGATTGGTTTCTTAGGTTTGCCCGCTTGTGTCATAGCAATGGAGCATATTTGCAGCCCATTCCCTGCAACGATCAGAAGTCACCTAAGAAAAGAGCACAGAAGGTGATAATATTTCACATTCCCAGGGCTTCAGGTGCTCAGGCTTTTAGAAAACCACTAACTGCCCTGAGATTCCTAGAGAGAAAGATCTGGCAATGCTGTCAGCCCATTTGCCACAGAAACCAGAACCTCTAATTTCTTTGTACATCAGTGGATGTTAGAAATGTGCAGGCACAGTGCCATAGGTGGTGTGCACTTCAAAGAGCCTTTTCCTCAGTGCTGCTGCCTTTGGGCATATTTCGTGCTTCACCCTTTGGGCTGCTGCCATACTCAAGCTCTGGATGAATCAAAAGCTGTACCAGGACATGGCAGGATCAAAGAGACCATGCTCAGTAGGCCAAGAAAACAGGTACTATGGGACAGAGGAGCCAGGGACTCTACTGCCCTGTCTGACTTTGCCTGACTTACCTACTCCCGTGTAAACTGGAGAAACCACATATCTCTGCATCTATGCTACCCAGGAGGTCATTCTCTTCCCTTTTGCAGATCGAAAAAACCGCACCAAGGATTTTCAACCTGGAAATGCAGGTCAGGCAGGGAGATCTGCAAATGCTGCTTGCCAGGGCTTCCCCCTAAGCTGTTCTTTCTCAGCAAGAGGGCAGCTGGCTGGCTCAGATGAGCTCTCCTGAGGCTGGGAGAGCGGCAAGGCCAGCACCAGGCTGCTCCCAAAACCAGCTGCGTGGCCAAGCAGCATGGATAGTGCAAGCTCGATGCTTCCTTCCTGCTGCTGGCTCCAGCCGCATGCATCGCTTGGGCAGAGAGAGACGGGCAGTCGAGTTTGCTGTCGAGAGTGACATCGCTGTGTGTGCGCCTGACAGCAGCTGTTGCCATGGCAACATATACTTGAGCCTGAGCCAAGCTGCATCTTCCCCAAAGTTGTGAATTCAACTTAGCTTTATTTATTTAAAACTAACCCTAATGAGTGATAGAAACAGAAGAGGTACATCACAAATCCCCTTGCATAGGCCGTAGCCAAGTGAGTCAGAGGCACTGCAGGCTTTAATCAGCCCACCTGACGTCAAACCTCTCCATCAGAGGAAAGTGCCACCTGGAAAGGTCAACATGCCTAAATGGAAAGGCCAGAAGGTAAATCTTTTCCTGTGCTCACTCACTGAGTAGGAAAAAACAATTAAAATTCAGCCAGTTCCCCAGAAACATCTTAATAGCCATCTGATTGAATGAACACTTTCTTTCTCCCTGTCCTCTCCCATCCCTGTCATTAGCTGCCCGAGGACAAGGCCTCTAGGTTTACAGGATCTTTGTCTTTTAAAACATAGCATCAAACCCCAGATCCTGCAAGAACAAGGTGTTACCACCAGCAACATAAATGGGCCATGCAGGAAAACTCTCTGTCACTGCAATAATCTCTTCCACAAACAGTCCATTAACTGTGCCATAGCAGTTCCCAGATTCATGTGTGTGAATGCCCAAGGGTAAGAAGAGTAACTTAGCTTGGACCCATGTCGCTTGCCAACAGAAAGTAGGGATGAGGAAGAAAGCATTGGGAATGAGACTGCATTTGCCAGAGAAGGTGTCAGCCACCAGTAGGCAGGTCAAGGCCAACCCTAAGAGCTGGCCCCAGCAATGGGAAATGGGCATGTGTTGTAACAGAGGAGTGCCCTACTGGAAAGAAAAGCCCTCCTGCATCGTTCTTGCATCCTTTCTAAAAGAGCTCAAACTTTGGGCCCTGTGATGCCTATAAGGTGAGAAGGAGCTCACAGCTTTGGGTACAAGAAGCCCATTCTTTAACATATATTGTAACTAGGTGTGCGAAGGGGAGAGGGGTCGGTCCAGGACAGCTATGGTTTTAGCTGCCCCTTTGAGGAACATCAAGGTAGGAAGCCAAGGGAAACCATCCCTTCCTGGCCCACTGGTGTTTTCCAGGGATGACAAAAGGACACATGCAGACACTAGGAGACACAAGCACGCAGAAGAGAAGGAAGGAAGGAAGAATACAAGATGTAAACCACACCGCTTAAAACCAAGGCAGCTTTGCCGTTCCTCCAAAGCACTCCCCACACCCAGCGCTGTACAGCAGCCAACCTGCTGGGCTTCTGATCTTCCCATATCACTTAACACTTCTCTTTTGGTTTTGTCCTAAACATAATCATTTTGCTTGGATGGCTGATCATGGCAACATGCCCCAGACATCACACTGGGTCTGCTTTTGCTCTAGGAGATAAGTCTGTAATGAAGGTTTCCTCCACTGTGTCTCTTTCCCTCATAGTGAAAGTCTGTAATTACCAGTGAGGGGCGAGGCAGACAGCACTGAAACAATGTCATCTGAACAGGGGTGAGACATGCCTGAATTGCTGGGTTGTACTTTTCTCCTCAGCAGGACTGCTTGTGGATCAGGACCTCACTTTTAACCCTTGGCATGGCAGGGAATGCTGTTTTCCCCCCAAGCCAGCCTGCAAGGGGCTAAGTGGCACAAATCAGCAGGGATTTCCCTCTAGTCACCATGTGGGTAACTGGGGTTTTGGATTTGACGCTGTATGGCACACACAGTGTGATAAAGCAGAGCTATTGCCATCTCCTTGCTCTGACTCATCTAGCTCCCTCCTGCACCAAAGTCACCTGCTTCCTTCTTCTTGATGCAAGGTGTCTTCTTGTGGTAAAATTCAATCAAATGGAGTGTGCAGCTATACCCCTTATCCTTCCTGGCAAAAGAATCATAGAATCATAGAATAACCAGGTTGGAAGAGACCCACCGGATCATCGAGTCCAACCATTCCTATCAAACACTAAACCATTCCCCTTAGCACCTTGTCCACCCGTGCCTTAAACACCTCCAGGGAAGGTGACTCAACCACCTCCCTGGGCAGCCTGTTCCAGTTCCCAATGACCCTTTCTGTGAAGAATTTTTTCCTAATGTCCAGCATAAACCTCCCCTGGCGGAGCTTGAGGCCATTCCCTCTTGTCCTGTTCCGTGTCACTTGGGAGAAGAGGCCAGCCCCCTCCTCTCTACAACCTCCTTTCAGGTAGTTGTAGAGAGCAATGAGGTCTCCCCTCAGCCTCCTCTTCTCCAGGCTAAACAACCCCAGCTCTCTCAGCCGCTCCTCGTAAGACCTGCTCTCCAGCCCCCTCACCAGCTTTGTTGCTCTTCTCTGGACTTGCTCCAGAGCCTCAACATCCTTCTTGTGGTGAGGGGCACAGAACTGAACACAGTATTCGAGGAGCGGTCTCACCAGTGCTGAGTCCAGAGGGAGAATAACCTCCCTGGACCTGCTGGTCACGCCATTTCTGATACAAGCCAAGATGCCATTGGCCTTCTTGGCCACCTGGGCACACTGCTGGCTCATGTTCAGTCGGCTGTCAACCAACACCCCCAGGTCCCTCTCCTCCAGGCAGCTTTCTAGCCAGACTTCTCCTAGTCTGTAGCACTGCATAGGGTTGTTGTGCCCCAAGTGCAGGACCCGGCATTTGGCCTTGTTAAACCTCATGCCATTGGACTCAACCCAGTGGTCCAGCCTGTTCAGATCCCTTTGCAGAGCCTCCCTACCCTCCAGCAGATCAACACTTCCACCCAGCTTAGTGTCGTCCGCAAACTTGCTAAGGGTGCAAAAGGAAGTGGCTAAGAGAAATATGGCAATACAACCTCCCCAGAGTGACTCTTCAGGTTGGCTGCAGACCCATGAAGGCTGCCTGGACGCCCTTTGCAAGACAGGCTTACAACCGTGCAGGCTAGAAGCCTGTTAGTGTAAATAAAAAATAGTGTACGGGAATCATCCTCATCTGCTGTTCTGTAGCTTCCCATGCACCTGACTTTCCTGAAGTTATTTAGAGTGGCTTCAAATGCTAACAAACTCCTGGAAGGAGATGCACTTGCACTGAAGTCACTTTTCATTCAGTTAGTCACCCTCAAAGTTGTCTGGTTCTCCAGGGAGATTGCCAGGGGAAAAAAAAAAAGAGGCAGAGCTTCTGCTCTTGCCAAGGTATAGGAGCAAAGAGGGTAGGTCATGTGTGATAAGGCAAAGAAATGTTCTTAGCCCACCATGAAGAAGTGAAGGAGGTACAAGGTGTTCTTCTCCCGCTGTATTAGTTACTTTCAAAGTGATGAGTTTTCAGTTCTCATCTTCTGTTATGGTACCTATTTGGGGACTTTACTTTTCAATCCTGCCACAGGATGCTCAGCCACATTCCCAGGAAGCTGAAGGGGTTCCACAGGGGCCATTGCCATCATCTGGTGTTTTGTATTCGAGGCTTTCCTTTCCCTTGGTCTTGCATTCCCTGCTTCTCTGCCTGTCACGCACTGCTGTTGGCAAGGCTAATTTAAATCTATCCAATGGTCCTAAGTTCACCCCAGAAAGAATAATAATTGCAGCACTGAGCTGTGTGGCTTCCCTTTCATTCCCCACATAGCATTAGGGTGCTCACTGGAACCACGGCATTCATGGATCCTTGCCATATGCAAACATGCAATTAATTTGCTTTTCACTTTCCCTTCTAGTTTCCAAGCAAGAGGGGTAAAAAAGTACAAGTCATGGTGTACGTTACCTCAGCATGCGCAGATATGTGTGTGTCTGCACCTTGCTCAAGTACTCCAGCATGGCTCACATCTATCTGGACTCAGTGGTTATTGATGAAACATGTCTGCTTGCAGCATTTAATTTGATGCAGCGCCGGCTCTGGGCAGCTGCATGCAAAGCAACGTGCAGAACACAACCCATTCCCTCTTCGTGCTATGGCAGCAGATTTATGAAGATTTCACAGGGCTTCCACTCATTTCTCTGAGCTGGGATAGATATGATTTCCTTGCTGGCTCTCCTCCCTGTCCCACAGCTGCTCAGTGGTGGTGGGAGCAGGCACGCTGGGTACCTGGCTGAGAGGCAGCACCCAGGAGGAAGGAGGGAACGGAAAGCAGCTGAAGCTGGCTGGAGGGAAAAGAGCGTGTATAAGAGTTTAAGCCAGCTTCTGGAAGGAAGTCAAAAGGGAGCTGGGGCTGTGGAGCAGAGGACAGAGAAAAGCTCCAGTGTATGCAAGTCCTTCCTCGAAAGTTACCTTTAGCTAGAGGACATTTTACTGGATTCCTCCCCTCCTATTTTGACTTCTTCATGGGTTTTGAACTGCTTCCACGAAACCTAAATTAAGAAATCACAGCCTGAGTGTTGGATATGTAACTACCTGTGCTATCGCATACAGCCTGACTCCTAAGGGATTGCCTGGGAACTGCAGTGCCTCTTCTTTGACCTAGATTGAAAGTCTCATTTCCATCCTTTCCTTGTTCTCAGTGAGACCTCAGGAGCAGAGGGGACCTACAACGCATAAGTTGCTCACTCTCTCTGTGTTACATAGAACAGTGAGCAAGACCACCCCCAAGCTGAGAGGTAATCAAATCCAGAGAAAAGCCAAAGAGAAATAAAGGCAGGACTGCTATAAAGAGCTACTGAAGGGACAAAGTATGGAGGCTGCATGGCTCCAGAAAGCCTTTGTGGCTAGGAAGATGGTTTGTAGCAGAAACCAGCTATTCCATCCATATGAACAACAAAGCTGGGGAAGTAAACAAGAAAAGCAGTATCTTTTGTCAGATTGAAGTAAAAGCAGTGCTGTGGTGGCAGTCCTAAACAGCCAGCCTGACCCACAAGGCAAGCAGATCTAACAGCAGAAGTCATTTCCATACTGTCTTCCCAGGCTGCAAGTGAGGGCAAGCCCCAAGTAGATGACCCCTTCTGTAACAACGGAGCCTGCCTGCAGCAAACCTAAAATCACTGACATAGGCAATTTGCCCCACATTCCTCAAGAAACACTCATCCTTAATGTGTTTCTGAAACCTCCTGGTTTGGTCTTGGAGGAGGGAAAACAAAAAGCTTTGGCTTTTCAGGCTGCAAAATGTCCTGGATCGTTGTGCATGCGTTCAAAGGCTGCTTCCTGTCTTGCACATCTTGCTCACAATGGTGCAGGGTGAAGGCAAAGCAAATGCAAGGTGGCACAATGAAGGAATTTAGGTTCTCTCTCCATGGGTATAAAGGCAAGCGTTGGAAGCAAGACCAGGCCAGCTGGAGCACGGGAAAGTGGAATCCCTTTCCTGGGCTGATGATTCACTTCTCAGCACTGATAAAATGAGCTTGGTCATACATGTGCATTTGCAGTATCAAATGTTGTGAGGCCAGGAAGGCTTATCTCCTGTCAGTTTGAGACTTGTTTAATCTAAACATACTTGACTGCTGTTTCAGTCTCCTGCTGTGATCACTTTGCAAGTAAATCTAAACATAACATCAGAGAAAATAAGGCTGAAACAGGATTTGAGTGACCATGTGACTCAGTCCCTGTCAGAATGTTGCCTCTTGATTACTTGTAGCTGTGTCCAAAGAGGCAGCTGCAGAACTTGGTTTTAAAGTTACTCCAGTGAGAGCAACATTGCCACTTCCCAGGCACCTCATCTGGGTGCTTTTCCCCTCCAATATGGCAATGGAAAGTCCTTGCCTTCCTATTTCCTCCAGCTCCTTGAGTGCCTAAAGACCATTGGCATGAGGGCCAAAGAAGCCCAGTCCATTTCTAGGGTCCTTTTTTCCTCCAGTTATTCCCATTGCCCTCTGCTGTGCTCTGCTCGAAGAGTGGCACCCCAGATGGGCCTGATATTTGGATAACACCATATTCTGTACCGATCCTCTGCAGAACAGAAGGGGAAACTCATATTGTAAACACTTTCCTTGTCCTCAGGTCTCTTTTGGAGCACAAAACTACTCACCTGCAGAAATATCTCTCCTTTTTGGCTGCAAACACTTGCTGAGCCCAGAGGTAATGTTTAAACTGCTTGTAATAGACTGCACTTGTGTCTAACTTAGGGAAATGTCCGATTTAAAGCTTCGCACAAGTACTAGGATGAGAGTCCCCATCGAAGACCTCCAAGACAGGACAGAGTAGCTTGCAGTGCAATACTGAAAAGAGAGGTTTGTTATAATCCTTGCTTGCAGAGGTGCAGCAGCAGCAATAGACCAATAGACAGGGGAGCTGCATCTCTGCAGTTCTGCTCATTACTAGAAGTATTAAATAGAAGTAAGATCTCAGAGCAGGCAACTTCTTTATTTCTGAGATATTTTAAACTTCTGAATGGACTTCACAGTACCTCTCTGAACGTGACAAAGCATTTTTCCTTCAGAGTGCAGACAAACAAGAGAGGTTTACTTTGCTTGACCTTTTCAGATGACGCTGCCACACATGCTGTGCAAACAGTCACAGGAGCTGACACCCTCTCAGCTTCCTTGGTCCAGCGTTGAGGATAAATACAAACCATGTCCTGAGAAGAGGCTTCTTTGTGTTTACTTGGGTGACGCACTGAACTAGAAACTCCTGGTTTCATCAGAGAGTCTTCACAGTTAGGGAATTGATATCCATGTTTGGCTAGCAGTGGGAGCTGCCCCTGTTGTGGCTCTGCCTGTGCTCTGTCACCCTGGACTGTCACCCCATGGCTATCATAGGTCTCAGTCCTTCTGCTCGTTGCAGCTGAGAACCATGCTGAGTGGAAAAAGCACTAAAGGAAAAGTGTCTTTCCCCCTGCTTGGAGACAGATTTACTTCTTGCTGAAGAGTCCAGACATACTTCTCACCTGAGAGTGGCAAAGGTTTCAGTGTTCCTTCCTTTAAATCCACTGCATCCATACTGACAAAGACGTTTCTTTACCAAATACAGAAAGAGGAACAGCATTATTTTCTCAGCACAACTCCATCCTGGTTAGATTTATGTCTCTGAGACTTTTACCCAAAGGCTCTTTACACTTGACTGAAAGGTAAGGTAAAACTACATGTAATTGAAAGAGCCTATTGTTTGTGCAAGTATAAAGGCTTTTGTTTGCAGGAGGTAGCATGCAAGGAGTAGCCAAGGAATGTGTGAGGTTGTGCTGTTAGTTCTGAGGCCCATGGGGAGTGTGGAGTGAGAACTTGTGGTGGCCGTATGGATGGCAATCCACCGTTTGCTTCAAATGCAGGCTCCAGCCAGCCTCAAACCTGCATTTCCCCACCATGACCCTCACTGTGTGCAACTTTCATCCAGGTCTCTTCCAGGAGAGATGCACCACTGTCTTTTCTTTTTCTTCACATACCTGTGACCAAGAAAACCACTGCTGGGAGATGGGACTCTAGTCCATTCCCTGTGGAAACATGAAAGCAGTGACAGATTAATAAAATGTCAGGGCTACTTCAATAGGATTATTATAAGTGGTTTTCCTGAGTGTTGGTTGGAATAAGGATCAGAGAGGACAGGGATCCATAATCCTATTTATCTGAAGCCATATAATCTTCCTGAAGCTCTTTAACGGTGCCCAACTCTTTAATCACAGAGCAGCCACACAGGCTACTTTACCCAGGCCTCCCTGCAAGCCCACCATGGGGAGTGGTGGCAAGGAGACCTGCCTGTGGGCTTGCGATTCCCCCTTTGGACACCGGCCCCTCGGGACACCCATCTTTCCAGGCTCTGCATCCCAAGGGATGATTCCCAAGGATCACAGAATCACTAGGCTGGAAAAGACCTCTTAGATCGAGTCTAACCATTTCTACCAAACGCTAAACCATGTCCCTGAGCACCTCATCCATCCATCTTTTAAACACCTCCAGGGATGTTGACTCAACCACCTCCTTGGGCAGCCTGTGCCAGTGCCCAATGACCCTTTCTGTAAAAATTTTTTTCCTGATATGCAGTCTGAACCTCCTCTGGCACAACTTGAGGCCGTTCCCCCTTTTCCTATCACCTGTCACTTGGAAGAAGAGACCAGCAATCACCTCTCTACAAACCTCCTTTCAAGCAGTTGTAGAGAGCAGTAAGGTTTTCCTTCAGCCTCCTCTTCTCAAGGCCAAACAACCCCAGCTCTCTCAGCCGCTCCTCGTAAGACTTGTTCTCCAGCCCCTTCACCAGCTTTGTTGCTCTTCTCTGGACTCGCTCCAGAGCCTCAACATCCTTCTTGTAGTGAGGGGCCCAGAACTGAACACAGTATTCGAGGAGCGGTCTCACCAATGCTGAATACAGAGGGAGAATAACCTCCCTGGACCTGCTGGCCACACTGTTTCTGATACAAGCCAAGATGCCATTGGCCTTCTTGGCCACCTGGGCACACTGCTGGCTCATGTTCAGATGGCTGTTGACAAGCACCCCAGGTCATTCTCCTCTGGGCATCTCTCTAGCCACTCTTCCCCTAGTCTGTAGCACTGCACAGAGTTGTTGTACCCCAAGTGCACATCAACCAAGAATGCAGTGATCCCAATGATCCCAACAGATGAAGTGGTGGCAGGGGTGGGCTGGAGGCTGCTGCCTGCAGGGAGGGTTCTGGCTTTGCAGAAGGGAGGGTCTGCTTGGTTCAATGAACTACAGTCATGGAATCCTCATAGAATCATCAAGGGACATTCAGGCTTGACATCAGAAAAAAATTTCATGGAAAGGGTCATTGGGCATTGGAACAGGCTGCCCAGGGAGGCAGGTGAGTTATCTTCCCTGGAGGTATTTAAAAGACAGGTAGAAGAGGTGCTGAGGGGCATGGTTTAGTGATTGATAGAAATGGTTGGACTCGATGATCCTGTGGGTCTTTTCCAACCTAGTGATATTGTGATCATAGAATCATAGAATAGTTTGGGTTGGAAGGGGCCTTAAAGATCATCCGGGTCCAACCCCCCTGCCATGGGCAGGGACACCTCCCACCAGCCTAGGCTGCCCAAGGCCCCATCCAACCTGGCCTTGAACACCTCCAGGGATGAGGCAGCCACAGTTTCCCTGGGCAACCTGTGCCAGTGTCTCACCACTCTCATGGTGTAGAAATTCTTCTTAATGTCTAGTCTAAATCTGCCCCTCTCCAGTTTATACCCATTGCCCCTAGCCCTGTCACCACAAGGCTTTGTAAACACTCCATCCCCAGCCTTCCTGTAGCCCCTTTCAGGTACTTGAAGGTCACTATAAGGTCTCCTCGGAGCCTTCTCTTCTCCAGGCTGAACGACCCCAATTCTCTCAGCCTGTCCTCGTACGGGAGGTGCTCCAGCCCTTTGATCATCCTTGTAGCCCCTCTCTGGACCCAACAGCTCCATATCCTTCTCATGTTGAGGATTCCAGAACTGTACACAGTACTCCAGATGAGGTCTCGCAAGAGAATCCTCCTAGAGAATTCTCACAGCAGAATCCTCGTAGAATCCTCGAATCGCGGTTCGGTTTGGGTCGGCAGGGACGCTGAGGATCCCGCAGCTCCACCCCCGCGGGCAGGGACTCCTCGGCCGGGCTCCCCGCGGCTCTCCCGGCGCGGGGGTCGCGCTGCCTTAAGGGGGTGTGGGCGCAGGAGGTCCCGCCCCGCGGGTCCCGGTGTGCGGGTGGGGCCGGGCGGCGGCTCCCGGTCCGTGGGCAGCGGGGCTGACAGGCGTCCCGAGCAGCTCCGGCAGCGGGGCACCGGCCCGAGTAGCGCCCCATGGCCCGCGGTGGGGCGGCGCGGCCGCTCTGAGCGGAGCCGCGGGGCGCGGAGCCCCCTCCGCTGGCACTATGGACGGGATCTTGGAGCCCTTCCCCGCCGAGCGGCTCTTCCCCGGCACCGGCTTACTCGACCTCGGCGACTTCAGCGAGGCGGACTTTCTCAGCAATGTGGTAAGGCACCGCCGGCGGCGCCCCGGGAATGCGGGGACCCCCCGGGGATGCGGGGGCCGCCGAGGATGCGGGGACCCCCGGGGATGCAGGGAGCTTCGGGGATGCGGGGTCCCCCCGAGGATGCGGGGTTTCCTCGGAGATGCGGGGAGCCCCGGGGATGCAGGGAGCTTCGGGCATGCGGGACCCCCCGAGGCATGCGGAAACCCCCGGGGCATGCGCGGGCCCCCCCGGGGATGCAGGGCCCCCCCGGGGATGCGGGTACCCCCGGGGATGCGGAAACCCCCGGGGGATGCGCGGCCCCCCCGGGGATGCGGGGACCGGGTCGCCGCTCCCGGCCAGCCTCCCGCCCCCGGGGGCCGGGCAGCCTGAGGAGACCCCGCCGGGCAGCCGCAGGTTTTTCTTCCTGACGATGCGATCTTGTGAGGCTGAGTGAGAAGCTCGAAGGGGCCGAGCGGGAGCGCCTGCCTGGGGGCACGGCCGGGCTCGTCGGCAGAGCTGTGGGCTCAGCGCCTTCACACTCCTTTGCTTGGAACTTTATTCCTTAGAGTGACATTCAGGAGATGAGGCATCTACAGCTTGGCGTTAAGGCTGGGCTGGTTTGCTTTGGAGAGAAGGGTGAGGAGGAAGAGTGACTCGGGCAGAAAATGCGTTGCCAGTCCCATGAAACCAAAGGGGCATTGTTCACCTCTAGGGAAGCTGTCCAGTCTCTCCAAGGAGTCAGGCAAGTCAGTCTTCCTTTGGAAAGAATTTAGCAAATATCTATTATATCTACAAATCAACACGTCAAATTGCTAATGCATGAGGGATTTGTACGCCAAAGGTGAAGTCATTACTTCGTAACATCATTTTTGTTATATTTCACATTGATAATTAAACGTACCCCAGAATAACACTAATAATCTGATTTTGCACGGCATAGCACACTTGCAGACTTCTGAATGAGAATTAGCAACTATTGGAGATCAAGCAGTGCATGCGTGTCTCTTCCTCTGAATCACAGGGAGCACTCCAAGGTTCTTACCGCTACATTATTTATTTCTCTGCCTCTGGATTTTGTGCTAACGAGTCTGATCAGGCCAGTGAGGCTGATCTAGTTGTTTTTACAGAGTGCTGAAGGTAAAGAAATTGAGTCCAGCAGCTTTCCTCGAGCAGCTCATGCAGGCTGTCCTGTCTGAGCTTTCTGTGCAAGCCTATGCTGCAAATCCTGCAGCCCCTCTGCCAGGGAGGACCCAGCCCTGTGCAGAAGGGGGAAGGTCCCCACCTCAGAGGTGTTTTGGGGTGAAGGCATCTCTCGATGCCTGGCAGCATCTGTACTGCCTGCAATCAAGGCTCCACCAGCGTCTGAGCAGCTGCAGACACGGGATGGTGTCCCTTCTCAGGACAGAGAGGTTTTAGCCATGGTTTGTTACTCCCCTGTCACAAAACCAGCACCTCCTATGTTCTTGATGTAGCACTACGAGAGTCTCTGAAATGATGTGATGAAAGCAGGGGAGATGCTGGCATCACGACAGGGAAGCAGAGTACAGGGAGGGAGGACGGTAGTCATTAAACACCTGATGAATCCACTTCTGCTTTGCTACACAGAAGGTGTCCGAAGCTTTTTATGCTGCCTCCCTTGTGGAAGAGAAAATAGAGATGCAGAATTTGTGTATGTGATAAGTGCACCACACTTGGTGTGAGGAAATGCACCGGGTCTGGGAAAGAGATTATAGAATCATAGAATAACCAGGTTGGAAGAGACCCACCGGATCATCGAGTCCAACCATTCCTCTCAAACACTAAACCATTCCCCTTAGCACCTTGTCCACCCGTGCCTTAAACACCTCCAGGGAAGGTGACTCAACCACCTCCCTGGGCAGCCTGTTCCAGTTCCCAATGACCCTTTCTGTGAAGAATTTTTTCCTAATGTCCAGCCCAAACCTCCCCTGGCGGAGCTTGAGGCCATTCCCTCTTGTCCTGTCCCCTGTCACTTGGGAGAAGAGGCCAGCCCCCTCCTCTCTACAACCTCCTTTCAGGTAGTTGTAGAGAGCAATGAGGTCTCCCCTCAGCCTCCTCTTCTCCAGGCTAAACAACCCCAGCTCTCTCAGCTGCTCCTCATAATGCAGCAGCTCCTCGTTATGCAGCAGCACTGTGTCTCATCAATATCACCAGCTCCTAATTTCCAAGCTACTACAGTGCCTCAAGTTCTGACTGTGGTTGGGCTCTATAGGAGGCAGCAGAGTCCTGCTGTGCCCATCGCAGACCTTCCAATGGCACGTCACCCCAAGACTGAGTGCTCGTTCGCACTGCGAGACCTGTTGTTAGGAGTCTTGTGCCTTTCCTAACTCCATGTACATCCAGTATGGATGAAGATGTGTTGATACCAAGTACTTCCTGTCAGGACTGTTTGTTCCCTTACCAAAGTGAAATAGTACACATTGGCAGCCCTTTTACCTAGGTGTGACATGGGCTGCGGTCAGAAGTCAGGGAACCTCTAACTAATATAGGTTTTACCTCTTTGTAGCTTAAACACAACTTCTGCCTGCAAGCTGTGAAAAAGAAGCTTTTGTGTAAGAGTGCCATCTGGTGCCACCTGCCAGGACGGTGTGTTTAAAGTGTGCCGTGGCCATGTGCAGCCTGGCTCCATCCTACCTCATTTAAATGGCCTTTCTGCTTGGAAAGCTGCTTTTTGAAGTAGCCTCTCCTTGCCTTCGCAGTAACTAGGCTGTGGTGACTCAGGCATCGTTGTGCTTAGCTTACAAGTAGAAAAACAAATGCTTTGGTAGATTTTTTTTTTCCAAACTGCTAGCACCACAGACTTCAATACCTTCTCTTCCTGCAGAAGATAAATAGAAGAGATACTGTAGCCACTTCTCGCCTACCAAATCTGTTGGTGATATAAGAGCCAGAACATAATCACCCTCTTTGTTCTCACTCTGCATGACAGCATGGGGAGAAGGAATACACTTACATTCTCTTACTGAATCCAGCAAATCTCTTGGGATCTTGAGATGTGTTGAGAAGTTCTTTCTATGCAGAACTGTGCAAAGCATCACGGTGCACAATAGCTACAAAGTTGCCAGTGCCTTTGCTTTAAAGATGGGCAAACTTTTCCAGATATTGTTCAGCGAGCATTTTTCTTAGAGCGGATCAGGAATTTTGGCCATAAAATGCCAGTATTGAAACTTTTTCTGAGGATGATTTCTTCTGTTCAGAAAGGAAGCGGAAAGAAAAGATTGATGAACTTTACTGCAGAGGCTGTGCTCCTTTGGAGCAAGAATTGTGTATCTCTAAACCACACTCATTTCCTGAACCTTGGCACTCTTAAGGAATCATCTTGGTCTTTAAAAAATGATTCCCTGTGTTGTTCATCTAATGTTTTGACAAAGAAGTAATGATGGCACATCTGTAGATGCATCCTCAAAAAGGACCGCATGCTTGAAACAAAACAAACAAAAAAAGAGTAATTTGAACAAGTGTGGGGATTTCATTCAGAAAGACACAGACGTGGGAAGAATGGGTCACCAGAAACTTCATGCAATTCAGCAAGGCCAAATACTGTCTCCTGCCCCTGTGACGGATGGACTGACCCACCAGAGGCTTATGCCCCAGTAGCAAAGGTGGCTAGCAGCTAGCAATAGGAGGGTGATTGTAGATAGACAGAGGGATGCCCCCTCCCTGGAGGTGTTCAAGGCCAGGTTGTGTGGGGCCTTGAGCAGCCTGGTCAGGTGGGAGCTGTCCCTGCCCATGGCAGAGGAGTTGCAAATGGAAGATCTTTAAGGTCCAACCCAAACCATTCTGTGATTCTGTTTATCCCCCATTTCTTGACAGTCGTATAACCATGTCTGAAATACAGCATCCAATTTTGAACAGCCTGGTCCCAGAAAGGTTTTGATAAATCTGAGTGTTGTGGAGGGGGTGGTCATGAAGATAGCTAGGGGCTGGAGCACTTTTCCTAAGAGGAGAGGATAAGTGAGTTTGCTTGCTCAGCTGCAGGAGAGGTGGCTTCAGGGGTCCTAGCAGCAGCCTGCCTGCACTGGTGAGGAAGCTGCTGAGAAGATGGAGCCAGACTCTTCCATAAGCGCATGGCAGGAGGATGGGTGACCATAAATTGGAACGGGGAAGGTTTAGTCTAGGTATAAGGAAGCAATTTATCAATGTGAGGACAATGAGAGTGGATGAGGCTGCCCAGAGACACTGTGAAAGCTCCTTCCTTGGGGATTCCCAAGACCTATCTGGACAAAGCCCTGACTGACCCGTCTGCAATTAGTGTTGGCCTGCTCTGAGCAGGGGTCAGATTAGAGGTACTTGGAAGGGAAATCTCCAAGGGACTCAAAATGCTTCTTTTGACTTCATTTAGATTCTGCTAACCAAACTTACATATGATGAGTACTAACAGCATTATCAATCTCCTTTTGCTCAGGAGGCCACCTACTGCTCTTAAGCTCAGGCAACTTTGCTGGTCTTTTTTCTGCCAGAAGAACCTACTATAAATAAGCTAATCCTTCATGCAGTACCTGCTTATCAATTTTACCTGTCTGTCTCGTGTCCACTTCGGGATTTCTGGTCACTCCTGCGAGTAGCCATCTATTCACTTACAGTCTATTACTCAGAAAGCTCTTACTTTCTCTCTCAACTCTTATCAGTGCTGTGAAACTCTTCAAAAGCCTTATCTTATCTTTTGAGTCAGAGTCACCACTGTGCTTCACTGGGTTTGTAACACTCTGGTGTCAGAATGAAGCCAGAATTAACCAGCCAAACAGGAGACAGTAATTCTTTTTAACATAGTACACCAGTGGGTTTGTTTCTTTGATATGTTTCTGTATTTTAGTATGGAAAATACCTTCCAGGATGACTTTGGATGTTGATATAAAGACAGCTCTATCTTGACTTTTCTTCTCAAAGCATATTCTTTACCTCCTCCTAAAAGGGAGACATCAAGGCAAAAAAATAGCCTACATGGTAGTGGAGGTCTCCACTGTTAAAAGTTAAAAAATGCCAGTTCAGGCTGCCTAGGTGTTAAGCCAGGCCCTCTGGGGAATGCATGGTGACATGCTCTTTCACTGTGTGATCCTATATGTATGGGTGATGTGACAAGTAGCATCTTCTGGAGCCTGCTGAAGGGCAACAGAATGGGCAACTGCCTGCCTCTGTGGGTTGCTCCTTGAGCACATCATGAGTTTTGTGCCTATTGTGTGCTCTGTCCTTTAATATTGTCCTGGCCTGCAGAAAGGAGGAGAGTAGCAGGACTGTATATAGCATGTAGGCTGAGAGCGGTGCTGGTGCAACTGCTGAGGGGAGCTTCCCCTGAAGAATAAGAGACGCCGTTCACCATGGATGACCATCACTCTTGCAAGAAGCCTGTACACACTTCAATTGCTCTATGCATACTACAGGGGAAAAAACTGCACTTAAGTAGTGCTTAGGTCTTGGACTGACCTTCGATCTGAGTGAGCTCCCTACCACCATCTCCACACAGAGTGAGGATGAAGAGCTCGGTTAGATTTAGTCTTCTAATTCCTTCCAGTTGCTAGAGAGGAGAACTCTGCTGTATTGGCAGGCTGGGTCTCTGGGACTGATGATAGTCTCTTGTGGTGACACACATAGAAAGCATTTTGGCCCTGTTCCCATGCCTGGTAAAATTTGGTAAGTGACATATCCCTGGTTGGTAACCCAAGTACTGGGCAAGGCCAGACATTTTTTCTTTAAATTTTGCTTGGAACCTGTCAGTCAGGGATTCTTGTGGCATCTGGAGCACAGATACAGAAAGAATTGGTGGGGCCATCAGACCTGGCCTGATGAAAATGAATCTTAAAATAATAGTTTCTAGAATTTCGTATTTCATTAGTCTCTATGGATCCATCTTACGGTTCCTTCACTTCATGTCCGTGCTGCTCCTTATCATCTCACAGCAGGACTTAAACTTGCAGAAGTGCTAGCAGCAAGATGAGACCAGAGCTGAACACAGTACTTCATGGGTTTCTGAGCCTACAGCATCATCAACGCAGGATCATCACGAGGAAACATATTTCCATTTTGTAATGAAGAGGAAGAGAAGCTTGAGCTTCCTTTGGAAGACTCTAGGTCAACACTTTCTCCACAGAGACTGAGGATCATTTGTGTGTCTCTCCTAGCCACCAAGAAAACATTTGGGATTCTCATCTTAAATAGAAATGTTCATCTGTTGGACAACTGCCTTCATGTGCTAGGGATCCACTGACCTAAACACTCATCTCAGCCAAAGTGGGAGAACCCTTCGTCTGCACTGGTAGACTAGAGCTAGAGGAGAGGTTGCAATTCGGAGCAGGAGTGCAGGAAAGCATGGTTGAAAACAGAGTTAAACAATGGAGATAGGGCTATCATCTTGGTGGGGAGCAGCAGGAAGGACTTTGGTGAAGTGCTTGCAGAGTAAACAAAGGGAGGATTTGGCAAGGGGTGGAAGAACATCTATGCCTACAGTCCACTCCCACTGAGGAGGGGTGCCAGCAGCACCAGCTGGGAGACGCTCGAGTCATGTACAGCTCAGGCCATGTTTGCCAGGTGGTCCCCATCCCCTCCAGCATAAGGCATTCGTTCAACGCCATCACGGTTTCAGCGAGGAGTAAACCTAGGGGTCTCATCTGTACAGACCAGGGTGTAGAAAGGCTCTGAGTCTGTTCCATTGGACCTTCTCCTGGTATCAGCATGCATGCCTAAGCATGTTGTCTGGTGGCTTCTGAGTCCCATGGCAAGTGTTGGGTTCATCAGTCCCAGCTCATCTAAGAAATGGCCATGATTTGTCTGGGAGATCTCCCAGGGAAATTTCAGGTCTGTGCTGCAAGATCAGGTGCAGTTACCAAGGCTTCACAGGCAACCTGGTGGCCAGCATTGTTATTCTTCAGGGGCCTGTTGGAAGAGCCAAGTGTATTAGTCCTCACTTCCAGGCCAATCTCAGTCCTGTCGATCCCAGTTTTCTGCTGGGGACTGTGTTTATCCTCCTTTGCACATCTGAACTGCTTGGACTTCCTGTCTGCACACGGGGGGTGAAAAGAGAGAGCAAGGGTGGATCCAAAGCCATGTTTTTTGGCTGACCACCATGCTAGCACCGTGGCTGTCCTGCTGCAGCTGGTGACTTCTGAGCATGCAACTTTAATGTGGTTTTGGATCCTCTGGCTGAAATCATTGATTGTGTTTTCAGCCTGGCAATGGGACATGGTGGGTGCTTGCATGGAGCCCTTTTCTTATTCTTTCCTGTCTTTAGAGGTGAACTTGTGTTGTGAGATGTTAAGGTTTTTCTTGGATTGGTTTCTGGGTGTTTTGCATCGTCCCTCTGAGCAGAAATAGCTATCCCTTTCTGACTTCTTTACCAACCTTCTCTTTCTTTGCATCTTCCCTTTTATTCCTATTTTCTTAAATCTCTCCAGGCCATCTGCCTTTCAAATCATGTGGAGCTGCTCTGGTCAGTATCCAAGTGATGGATGCTTGACGCGTCGTTCTGCCATAACAAGGTCTCATGAAGGGTGGAACTGCAGCTATCCACACACTTTCACTCCTTTCTTTATCTTCCTATTTTATCTTCTCACTTTCTAAGATTGCTTCCAGCCTGTACAAGGGATTTCTGTAATGTGCATGGCTATTCTCCCTGAAACTGGCAGTTAATTTAAACCGGTACTGGAGTAATTAGTAGCATCTTTAAGGCTCAAAGGTGGTGCCTTTTGTGATGTCAGTCATTACTATCACTGTCCAGACCGTTCAGAGGAAACTTACCCTTTACTAGCTCAACAATGTTGCTTTTGGCTTCTTTATACTGTGACTTTGTCTTGATTAGGAAAAATGTTCATTCAGGTCAGTTTGGCTGACCCGATTAGCAAAGCCTGCTCAAAACACAGTTAACATTTTTCCCAGAATAGATGCAATGTAATGGGTTATGTTCAGCATCTGTGTCAGGAGCTCCCCTGCAACAGAATGTCAGGGCTCCCTTGGGAGGAACCTGGCAGCCAAAGCTGGAGGAGAAATACAGCTTGGGTGGACGTCAAGCATGTTACACAGGAGGGAGCTGGATACAACATTGGTTTTGGACAATTGTGCTGGATTGTCCGCATCCCTCCTGCAGGTGAACTTCCTTAGACAGATGCCCAAAGAACTCCTTTCCACAGTGTCCCGGGGACACTGTCTTCTCCTCCTGATGCCGTGGCATGTCCAGCTGGGAGCACTGCAGCTCAAGAATAACATGTCTCTGCTGGCTGAGGTGCAGGGGGTCTACCTTGCAAACCTGCTCCTGGCTCTACAGTATTTGCAAGCCTTCCTCTCCTGGGAGGAGAGCTTTTTCCTTGCAGAAGGGGTAGCTGAGGCAGAGGGAGGCCAGGGTGATGAAGAGGACCCAGGTCCAGAGCCTCAGTCGTTAATAATTGCATGTCAAGGCAGCTTGATGTTTAATTGTCCCATAAATTCACAACATTTGAAGGAAGGAGCTGGGGCAGGTGCTTCTGGCTGAGCTCACTGCTGCCCCAGGGGAAGTACTGCAAGCCAGGCAGCTCAGGGGGGAGAAAACCAGCTCTGACATTTGTAAAGACTGTTGATGGAAGGTTTCTTTCAAGGCCTTTTCAGTGTCTCAATCTGAGAGGTCTTTGCCCAGGGAATGCTGGAAATCTGGCTCTTCTTTCCAAGCAAATGTGGCAGACTCTGAGAGCTGATGAGGTGCTGTTGAGCCACAAATATTGAATTGCCAATTGAATGATGTTGGGGTTTTTTAGGTTTTTTTTTCCTCTCCTTCTGGACAGTAGTGCAGTGAGGTTGTCAGGAGTGGGAGAACTGTACTGTAGTCCCAGTTCTACCAGTTACTAGCATGTGAACTTAAGGGTGTCACTTGCAGAGATGCAGTTTTTGTTGTCTATAAAATCATGCATATCTTTTTTCTTCCTGGCATGGGGCAGTACCACCAATGGGTGAAGCAGATCAATGAAAAGTTAGGTTTTGCTAGTAGATACCTGCCAGGGAAGGTCCATAGGAACTATTACTTTGTTTCTCCAGTTAGAGTCTCTTTGAATTACTTTGCAGCTACAGATGATACTTGTACCATTTTCAGTCTGGCAGGCCCATCCTCCACAGATGCCCAGCTTTCCTTCGCCCCTGTCCTGTTGATTACCCCTAGGGACTGCATGTGTCTGATTCTGACCTCAGATACTTCAAGCTAATCCAGAGTAATCTTTCTGCGTCACTCAGAATGACTGTGCTGGTCAGCATCAGGATTTAAACTGAAGTACTTGGCCCATGCTGTTCCTGACCTGACCTCTTTGGGCCTTTCTGAAAACCAAACAATTTGTGCTTTATAAATTCAGTGAATGGGCTGTACTCATACCTCATCCTCCACTGCACAACCAGATTCTGGCTCAGTCGCAAAACCTAACTTCTCCCTGGGCTTGGTGCAACTTGCTGATAGCACCCCATTACGTTTCTGCCTGAAATTGCTGCGTGGTCAGGGCTGTACTGAGTTTCCAGGCTCCCGAAGTATGTGTCATCTGGTTTGTAACCAGAAGGAGGTAACAAGCTGAAAGTACCAGAGTGCCATGGCTTTACGAGTCCCCTAAGAGGACATTCAAAACCCATGTGAATCCCTCTTGCCACTCAGCAGATGGCTTTGTGCTTTCCCTTTCTCTCTGGAGTCTGAGGATGGCCATTATCTACTAGGAAGAGCAATGCAGAGGTTGCTTTCCCATTCTTTGACATCTCTCCTGCTCTTCAGGATTTTTCAAACAGAGTTGGCAGCAGTCCAGCAGCTGGACTAGCGTTAAATAGTAAGCAAATGGCCTGCAGCCCTTTTTCAGACCCATCAAAGCACACACCTTTCTTTCATTCTCTTCTTACATGTCTTTGAGACCTATTTTTATCACACAGGGAGAAAGCTGAGCTCAGGCCAATGCTGAGGACAGAGCAGAGGGTGCTACACTCCTTTCTTTGTCACTAATTAGTACCAGGGTGGTAGCCAGAGGCTGCTAGCTGTGAGAGAAGAACTGTTTTCTCCCTCTCCCTGCAGTCGGTGGCAGCTGTAAGCAGCTGCAGCAGAGCAGGAGCAATGCTCATTTCTTAATTTTCCTGCATGATTCAGCTGCCCTGGCAACCTCCTCCTGCAGCCAGGGGCTGGAGTTCCAGATTAGATGAAGGCATACATTACTATGTCTACCCCAGCAGCTATGCAGTGTGTTGAGATCACCCAGCAGCCTCAATATCTACATGTAAGTGCCAGAGACCCGTGTCTATGCTAGTGCCCTGTCCACTGGTCTCAGATGCCTTTCTGATATTCGATGAAATTGAATTACACAGATTTGCCAGAGGATTATTTGTTCTGGGAAAGGGAAGAGGGAAGGAGGCCAGGAAGGATGGAGAATAGGGGAAGAAAGAGGAAAGAAAAAGCAAAGACAAGAGGAAGGTAGCTATGTAGTTAGCGTTTCTGAGCCATCTGGACTTGTTGGCATGGCCCCAGCTGGATGGGCTCACAGGTTTATGCACACCATGATGTAATCTCCATTGTCCGGTATTTGATTTTTCTCTTTGCACTGGATGGTCTTGTATCTGGTGCACGTCTGAAGCAGGCATTTTGATTTCCTGTTGCTATTTGTGGACTTTTCCTGGCCAATCCTCAAGAGCAGCTTGGGCAGTTTGCATTCCTCAAGCTAAAGAAGCAGTGCCGCTCTGCCTGGCGCGAAGCAAGGGCCAACTGCGGCCAGCCTGCCAGCTGGGGAGGAACACCGCTGCATGAGGAACCAGCTGTGCTTCACACCATGCTGTGGCTGAAGAGAGGGTGACACCTTTGCCTGGGGCTTGTGCTGCTGCAGCTGAGCTCAGGAATTGGCTCAGCCTTCAACATCAACATAGAGAGGGCTGGCAGGACCCTGCTTCCCAGCCACTTGTGGGCTTCTGTGCCCTCCTGGGTCTCGCAGCAGATTCCTTTCTCTGGTAGGTGTGAGTAAAAAGCAAATGATGGGTTCAGTCCTTCTTCCTTGCTAATGCCAGCACCAGGGAGTACCAGGGGCTTTTGGCTGCCCTACGAAGCAGGTGGGCTTCACAGCACATGGGAAGAGGAGCTGGGGAGGCTGTGGGCCAGTGCTGCCAAGCATTCTGCCTTGCTAGGGGAAGGCCTGTTATCTCCTTCCCTTCATCACTCAGTGCCATTTCCAGGAGTCAGTGCAGTCTCATGGGAAGGATTCAGACTAACCTTCCCTCCAGTGTCTGTAGTGGACAGACACACCTCCCCAAGACCAACTGTCTCTTTCTCTTTATTCCTTCCCAGCACATGAAATGAAGAGGGTTTGTATGTCTGCCTTCATAAAAGCACACTGTTTGAACGTCCTTAAGTTACAGGAGGCACACGAGAGCAGTGATATTCTTCCCTACATAAATTCAATATTTTGATGGGCAAACAGTAGAGCCATAGGTCCCCTCCTGCCATCAGAAATAGAGCAACTCACACCCTCCCACATGGCTGGAAATGTCTGAGATGCCCAGAGGATGTGGATAGGATCTCTGTACAGCATACCACAGCTGCGAGCAAACTTCAAACACAGTGACAGAGGAGCCTACTTCAGAGTGCGCCATTCTCCGCTCTGACTCAGGAGTTGTGGGTAGCTGTGTGATGAGCCATTAGGCAACAGTTTGACGTGAGCACACCATGCTCCCTCCCTCATGATGCCTTATCCTACTCACATGCCTCACTTAGCTTTGTTTCCTCCGGGGGCTTGGGAATGGGAAAATGGAGTGCAGTGAACCCCCAGGGAGCAAAATTTTGTTTGGTGGAGAATCCTGCTGCATGGTTGAGAAGTTGTCCTTGTTGCACCCGCACGGAGCAGGACTCTGCTTTCATAATACCCTAGGGACAGCCCATCCACCAGGGATGGACTCACTGGAACCACAGGACTGAGCTTTTCCATCCGACTCAGTGAGAGAGTAGTTGAGGAAAACGATGGCCTCTTTATAAACCAACTGGCAAAACTCATGCGTCTCTCCTGGGAGTGGGCCAGGGATTCTGAGTCACTACTTAAGTGGGTTGTGGCCAAGGTAGTCTTACCCAAGACGTTAAGTGAGAGAGGAGAGATCCACCCAGGAATGCCAGCACAAAGAGAAATAGCCATGATCATAATTAATAATAATACAATGGTGAAAAGATTCAGAAACATGCTGCCCAGTCCAAAAATAAAGTTTGAGGACAATTCAAATGCTATAAAGAAAATAGAAGAGAGGAAAGAGTTGAGAAAGACTGCCAAATCCTGCATGTCAGCTGCAATGCAAAGAGTCCCATCCAGCTGGCCTGGGTTCAAAGAGCTCCTATTGTCCAACAGCATTTCCAAGACACCATTCAAAACTTTCAGAAAATGAACCCGAGATGCAGGGTGAGATTTATCACACAATAAAGGCAAGCCAGATGTGTGCACCCTTTCAGAGAGAGATGGGAGGAAGGCAATAGAGGAGTGAAGCAGGGGAGAATCAGGCGGCAGAGGCAGCAGGGAAAAAGGTGACATGAGAAGGTCTGGTGCTGTGAGCATCCAGGAAACAACAGGGGCTGTGTGTGTCTGTGCTGAGACACAAGGTGGGCACTTGTGGAGGATTTCATGTATATGGAGAACTCCATACTTGGGAAAATTCACTTGGCATCAGGATTAAGGAGTAGAAGGGGAAGATCTCACTGATGCTTTTTCTATTTTGTTGCACATAAAATCATGATGGATACTAAGAGGTTATTGTTGCTTCTGATCTTGGATTATTCACCTACAGAATAAAGCCATGTATGAAAGGATGCCCAGAAGCCAAGCCACTGTAGATGTTATCTTGATTTTCCAGGGCTTGCACAGCCTTCATTATGGC
The DNA here is from genome assembly GCF_032191515.1 of Phaenicophaeus curvirostris. Lineage (NCBI taxonomy): Eukaryota > Metazoa > Chordata > Aves > Cuculiformes > Cuculidae > Phaenicophaeus > Phaenicophaeus curvirostris. The sequence goes on along the minus strand of NC_091396.1, from coordinate 29,122,140 downwards.
TTTGCAGCACTGGCCACCCTGGCAGGGCTGTAACTTCCTTTGCCACAGGAATCACTTCCACCTGTGATTTGATTATACTAAAATCTAGCAATTAATTATACAGAAACAAAATTTAATCTTTGAATCTGCTGCTAATGTGGAGTTACATAGTTACAACCTACAAAATTAAAGAAGTACTCAGGTTCTCCCTGCCTGCAACAAGAACAGTGTTGTTTCTGCTGTCTACAAAATAACCTGGTACAGTGGCCATGTGATACCACACTCCACAGATTATAAACTGACTTGATTTTGTTCTTAGGAAGATTTTTGGTAGTAAGAACTTGTCCATCTAAGAGCAAAAAGCCTAAGAAGACTTCAGAGGCTTAAGCTAGAGTCCCTCTTTGCAATGACTCATGTTCAATGACTGTCCTTAGATTCTAAAACAGGGGTTTTTTAGGAAGGGGTGGATTTATCTGAATCCTTTAAACTGAGATGAGATGTTTCTTTCTGTGAAGCTTAGTTGCAGATGATGCATTTGAAGCAGGAGGAATGAATACAGCTCCTGCACTCAGCTATGTAAGGAACCATGTTTCATTACCAGATTGGTTTCCCCAGGCCCTAAACCCCATAAAGTCATCCATCATCTACTTGTGCTGCTCCAGGAACATCCACAGAAAGGATTCCCAAATCCACCAGTTTCTGCAGACGCTCCTCCAAGGCTAAGGTACAGATGCGTGGTTGATTTCAGACACGGGAACTTTCAAGGCAGGTTTTGAGGGCGTAATGTGTTTCCAGTCTTCAAAGGAACATGGGATCTTCTCTTCCCAGAAACTTCTGACTTTACTTCAGCACACAATTCCATGCATATTCATGTTTCTACTTCTTTTCACCAGCTACAAGGTACTCAGCTGCTGGGCCTTGTTGTGGAAAAGTCCAGCTTAGAGAGGGGATAAATGGAGAGCCAGGTATTGAGAAAGGGGTTTCATAGACTGCCTTTCTTCTTCGGCCTTGATTTTCATCCCATGATTGAAGTGACCGTGTTATCTTTGACTAGTCAGATCTCCATCCTTGTCTTTGGAAACACAAGGCTTTGATCCCTTGTTCACCAACATCACACCATTGTTGTCCCCCAGGATGGTGTTAATCCAGACTGCTCCAGCAGTGATGAATAGTCTGAGAAGTATTACTGCCCTTTGCGGGCTAGGAAGGATTTCCCCATTCCCCAGAGACTCTGGTTTCTGCAGCTCCACCACTGAGGTGAAAATGATGCCCTCAGCATTGGAGCTGAAGTTTAATTTCCTATCTGCTGCTCAGGGCACAGATTTTCCACTGGAATATTGGCAGCAGGTCAGAAATCTGCATTCCAAGCTGAATTGCTTTGAAAACGGTCCTGCTGCAGGACCCTATTTAGTCTGCTTGTTGCAAAACCCAGCTCTTGCCCAGCCTGGCCACTGAAGAGTCCTAGCTCTTGCTCTCTCAAGATTTTGGGTAAAAAATCTCTCACATCCTTGAGTCACAGACCATCTGGTCCAGACTTAGTTGCTCTGTAATTGCCCTTCACAAAGGCCCAAGGAATGAAAGCCACTAGTAATGTTTGGTATTAGCTGCATGCCTCAGCTTTTGGACTTGAACAGAGTACAGCTATCTTCCTCTTCCAAGGCCTGCTTTTCTTTATGGGTCTCCAGGGACCTGCCAGGGGACAAAATGTGAATTATCTCAGATTTTGCTCTCTGAGCACTAAAAAGAAACAGTTTCAATGGGAAAAATTAAGCTGCTTGTAAAGATTATACAGACCTTTCCTCCTTCTCCAGTGTTCTCCCAAAGCAGATTTCTTCTGTCTCCCAGGGTGCCGTTCTCATTGTTTAGATTGCCTTTCTTGCAAGATGCAGAAAAAAATGCTCGTAATGGCATAGGAGTGATAAGCTTTGTAAGAGCAGAGATCTCCCAACTCTGGTGGGCCCAGCTTCATATTGGGCAGGGCCAGACTCTTCCAAGAAAGATGGAAAAAATGGTGGAGTGGCACTTATTCCAGTTTGTTTTGGTTATTAAATAAACTTTCCCATTCCACTGACTAGTGACTGGCTTGAGTAGTTGCACCTCTCTAATTTATTTTTAGTTGTATTAAGCATTCATGCTGTATTTCGTGTCTTTTGGCTATACTGTGACCCAGCTTCACTGCAGCATGGCAGCATGGTTCACAGAGTCACACAGAGTAGGCCAGTATTTTATTTTGTTTGCCATGCCTGCTGCCTTTCATGGTACTGTGCATCCCTTTCCATCAAGCAGAAATTTTCCCTAAACTGTCCAGGCAGACATGCCACAAACAATTAAATCCATATAGGCTTTTTCAGGGTAGACTTGCCTCTAGATCTGCAGGGCTGGGCTGGAGCTGCATCACTAGGTTATGCAGGAGCGCTGCAAGCTAACAGTCATGACTGTGGAAACCCAGTTGTGTTCTTGTGCCACTGTCTGTACTGAGAAGGGATGCGTGTGTTTGGGCTCCACAAAGGGCATGCCTGGGTAGAGGTAGAATGAGGGTAACGTGGCACATACGGTCTTCCCAAAGATGATGGATTATATTTTTACACATAAGGAGATAATTCACATGAACGCCTCTCTTCTGATGATACAGCAGCTGAAAGACTCTTGGTGCCTCATTATTATGTGGAGTTAGAGTGTCAATGGGAGCATGCTGCAAATGCAACTGAGTCTGCCAAGTTAGCATGAAGAGGTAAAGCGCCGATTCAGACAAGAGGACAGAGACCTGGGGACAGTGATGACAACACAGCTTCTTTCTCTCAGAGCTACAGCTTGTGTGAAGTCTCCGCCTGGACACTGTACTGACCTTGGCTTGGGAAGGAGCAAAGAACAGGAAGAGAGCCCTGCCAGCTTGCCCAGGGGTACCTGCATTCCCACAGAGAACACCTCCCACACATCTCTGTTCCAACACAGCCCAGCTGCCACCACAATTACTCAGAAATAAAGGCGGCTTTGTTTTGTAGCAAGCAAGTGTCTTTAGTTCTCTGAGAGCAAGAAAGTCCTTGAGGGACAAACTTTATTTACCTTTCATGGACTCCCAGAAATAGCCCCCAAATTTTCTGCCAAATGAGGATTAAGAGCAGCTGATCTAAATGTTTCATCCTGAGAGGGTTGTGTCCACTTCTATGTATGGTTTAAGTCCTCCTCTAATTTTTTTTTCAGAGTCGGCTGCAAGGGAGTTGTAAGCCAAAGGAAATTTGGGACACTTGTTGCATATGTAGCATACACGCAGCAAAAGCTTGCTGGAAAGCAGAAGCATTCCTGTCTGTCCTCCAGGATGATGCTGCTGGGAAGAGAGGTGCTCCTGCCTCTGCAGACTCAGCAAGTCTTGTGCAATAGGCAAACTGAGTAGTGTAGCTGCTTTCTGCCCTGCACCAGTGGAGCCTGGTTTGCTCTGGGGAAAACTGTCACGTTCTCCCTTCTCCCTAGCACACACATACCTACTCTGCACTCTGGCATCCACAGGTGATTTGGGGGCACATGGATGGCCACACCACTGTGGACACACTATGATATGCCACTTGTCTTTTGATAGGTCTTGCCCAGGGCTCTGCCCTGCTCCACTGTCATTCCCCCCATAGGGTACTTCCAGTCTCTCCCACGTCACCTCTGCCCATGCTGTCTGCTAATCCCATTTATGCTAAATCCAGGTGGGGGTACACCAGTGACCATAACTCCTCTGCCAGCGCAGCAGAAGGTGCCTTCCTTGGCTCCTTCATGGCTCCTGGGAAACCCAGTCACAGAGTGGCAGATTTCAGCTCTCCGTGTACCTTTTTCTCCTTTATTTTTTTTCCCTTTCAGGGGCAAAACTTTTGAGTCAAGACTTAACTCACTCTCTCCTCCAACACCTGGGTGCCTCCCAAGATTCCTCCCCAGTGAATGGCAGGCTCGCAAAGTCTGAGCTGGGTATTGCAATCACAGCCACAACATTTTGATGTGGTCTGCATTGTGTGTGTTTGTAGCAACATTGCCCCATCTGTCAGCTGACATTTCCCCACAGGGGCTGGGAGAACATGAAACCTTTCTGCCTGCCTCAGAGGTTAAGAGCAGCTGATCTAAAAGTTTCATCCAGAGAGGGTTGTGTCCACTTTTGCATGTGGTTTAAGTCCTGCTCTAATTTTTTAGAGCGATGTCTCTCGGAGAGGCTGGGACCATGTGCCTCTATACTCGGCACTGGTGAGACCGCACTTCAAATACTGTGTTCAGTTCTGGGCCCCTCACCACAAGAAGGATGTTGAGGCTCTGGAGTGTGTCCAGAGAAAAGCAAAGAAGCTGGTGAAGGGGCTGGAGAACAAGTCTTACGAGGAGCAGCTGAGAGAGCTGGGGTTGTTTAGCCTGGAGAAGAGGAGGCTGAGGGGAGACCTCATTGCTCTCTACAACTACCTGAAAGGAGGCTGTAGAGAGGAGGGTGCTGGCCTCTTCTCCCAAGTGGCAGGGGACAGGACAAGAGGGAATGGCCTCAAGCTCCGCCAGGGGAGGTTCAGATTGGACATCAGGAAATAATTTTTCACAGAAAGGGTCATTGGGCACTGGCGCAGGCTGCCCAGGGAGGTGGTTGAGTCAACATCCCTGGAGGTATTTAAAAGATGGGTAGGCAAGGTGCTCAGGGACATAGTTCAGTGGCAGATAGGAATGATTGGACTTAATGATCTAAGAGGTCTTTTCCAACCTAGTGATTCTATGACTCTACGATGTCCTCTAAGGCGCTCATTAAGACATCCCAGGATGAGAAAGAGCCGTGAAAGAACAAAGAATCAGAATCACAGAGTAGTTTGGGTTGGAAGGGACCTTCGACATCATCCAGTTCCACCTGCCAAAGGCAGGGACACCTCCCACCGGATCAGGTTGCTCCAAGCCCCATCCAACACCTTGAACAACTGCGGCATGGGGCATCCATGGCTTCTCCGGGCAACCAGTGACAGTGGGGGGAAAGGAAAAACCTCCCGGATCCCCATTCTCCACCGGCGCGGCGCGGACCGCTCCGTCCTAACCCTGCACTCCCCCCGCCCGCCCCGCGCCGCCCGCCGCCAGCGCCTCCCATTGGCCACCGCCCCGCCCGCCCCGCCGGCCAATGGCCGCGCCTGCCCGCGCCTTCCCCCGGTCGCGCCTCCGCGGTCCTCTCCTAGGTCTGGTGGCGCCTGGTGCTGGAAATTGGAAATCCAGGCCCTTTGGCGCGGTGGAAGGTGGTTAGCGCAGCGAGAACCGCGCGAGTCTCGCTGGGATCTCGCAGGGCGAGGCTGCTGCCGCCGAAGGGCAGCGTCCTCTGGCACCTCTGGGCCAAAGGGCACCTTCCCCTGGCAACTCTGGGCCAAAGGGCACCTTCCACTGGCAACTCTGGGCCAAAGGGCAGCAACCCCTGGCACCTCTAGTCTGAGAGGCAGTGTCCCCTGACATCTCTAGTCTGAGAGGTAGCGTCCCAGAGGTAGCGTCCCCTGGCACCCCTGGTCTGAGAGGGAGCGTCCCCTGGCACCTCTGGTGCGAGAGGCAGTGTCCCCTGGCACCTCTGGTCCAAGGGGCTGCAGTCCCCACACGGAGGGAGCTTGTGGCACAGCTCCCACTGGGGATACTGGCCCCTGCCTGGCTTGCAGCTGCCCCAACCCCCCCCTCTTTCTGCCCATCTGCGTCATTCTACAGACCCAACTTCAGACCAGGTTCAATCAAGTCCCTGAGTGTCACAAAAGCATCCTGTTCACCGTACAGTCCAGGCCTGTGATGCTGAAAATAACCACCCATGACTTGGGCATTGCCCAAGGGAAAGTCTGCGGGGTGCTGCTGGTCCGGGCGGTGTGTTGCTGCTAGAGGGAAAGAGCAGGGTCTGCAGGTGGTTTGGCCTGAGGTGGTTGAGCTGCACCAGGCAGAGAAGCAGGAGCAGCAAGGGGACAGCGGGTCAGCGGCAACCGACCCAGGCAGAGCAGGGGCCTGGGCAGACCGTGGAGCAGCAGGGAGCTGCAGTATGTGAGAGGAAAAGTCAAGAGTGATACAGGTCAGGGTGGGTGGGCACAAGAGGGGTTTGAGAGAGACGAGAAGCAGTTGGATAATCACTTGTGCCCCTTGGGGTGCAGATGCACTCACTAGACTGTAAGAAGTGCGTGCAGCATCTGTCCATCCTGCCTGGATCTTGTTAATGCTGTTGAAGACCTTTGCTTTTGTAAGGCTTAAAATTCATTGCATTTTAAAGAGAGCAGAAGGACTGTCTGGAGTGTATGGACTCTTCTTTCCTGGAATGTAAAGGAAACCTCATTTGTGAAGCTGGAGTGCAGGGGGCTTCATTCCTTAGTGAAAGCAGAGAAGGGAAATGCAGATGTCACAGCTGGGACAGGAGATTTATCTTGGCAAGCAAAGAGGAAAAATACTTTCAAAAAGCAAAGAGAAAACCCAGAAGATTCTCCTCCCCATCGGCACTGCCTGCCAGCACGAGCAGAACCTCCAACCTGCAAAGGCCCTTCGTCTCCTGGGCCTGGACTGCTGCCCAGCTGGATCAGCCCCTTGCTGCTTTCTCTTTGGAGCGATACCATTGTGGTAGGAGCAGGGATACTGTGAGAACCAGGCTGATCCTAAAGAGAATTTGTCTCCAAACAACTTAGCTGAAGTTGGGAAGCAGAAAGTCACACTTGAAGGATGGAAGTGTGAAAAAGGGAAAAGGAGGGGCATATGCAGCCAGGGTGACCATAGAGAAGTGGATCCAGGGAGAGGAAACCACTCCCTCCTCACCCATGCATGGTGCCCCTGGGCTACAGGAGTGGCATCTTAAGGCATTACCATGTGCAGCTGGGCAAGGGAAGAGCCTTATTGCCCCAGTCTTTGCTTCGGGCCCCTAGAGGTCTAACACCAGCTCTGGGTGGGGGGAAATAGAGAGCTTGCATTTGGATGTCTGGTTGCCTTACATTAGTTCCCAAGATAGCTGTTGTACAACAGGAAAGAGTGTTCAAATGAGAAGTGCACGCACGCACATACAGTGTGCTATTTAGACAACCCTAATCATGAGGTCAGGATGAAAACATGTGGTGGAAATATGTTTGGAAGAATCAGTGCCGATGTTGGTCATCAGGAGTGGGAGGGAGCAGGAGCCAGCAGCTGACAGATTCACACTCCTTCCCTGTGGCTGAGGTGGCCTCAGCCCGAGCAGATTCTCCAGTGGTACCAGGGCAGCTTAAGTATCTCTGTTGGGCCTGGAGATGCAGTGGTCATCGCCTCCCCTGTACCTGTGCATACTGGCTCGTGCCCTTCAAATGCTGCCTCCCTGTCCTCCCAGAACTGCAGTGGGGGGACGGGCAGCCAGAAATCGGGCTTGGATCAGGAAATCCAGCACATCCTCGCCATTGTGTTTCTGTCCCTTGGCTGCCCCCTCCCTGACCGCTCACTGGTAATACAGCTTTGGAAACACATCTCGTGCTATTTCTTGGCTTTGGAGCGTAGTTAGAAGGAGAAGGAAGGAGAGTGTGAAAGAGGGGGGGAGATAGCAGGAGCAAATAATGCAAAATGAAACTGTGCTGTGAGGTTTGTATCTCATCTGGAAGCTGTTTTCCCCCAGTATGCTTCTCACCCGCACCCTCTGGGCCAGGATGATAAGGATCATGTTTTCTAGTTGACTGGTCCTCCTTGCTCAAGCCAGGCCCTTCTGCATGAAAGCTTCTTGAGATATCTTAAAGGAGAAACTCAGCAGAGCTGCAAAGTCCTTCATTGTCACAAGTAGAAACTCTTGGCCAATTCCCTGAGGAGCAAGAGCTGGCTGATCTTAGCCTGGCTGGAAGGTGCTCTCGAGGAGACAGTCTATGACTTGAAGAGGCTGTGAGAGGATGAGCCTGCTCTGCTTGTGCATCTCTGTACATCCCACCTCCATTCATATCTGAGTCCTGTGGACTGTTTGTGGGACCTACCACCAGCATATGCCTCTTGTCTGCTGAGATCTTCATTGACATGGCATCAGCAAAAATCTCTCCAAAGTCCAGCACAATCATTTCATTTAGTGGAAGCACATAGAATTATAGAGTCACCAGGTTGGGAAAGACCTCTTGGATCATCGAGTCCGACATGTAAGCTTTCAGTTGTGCTGGCCCCAGTCTGGGTGCTAAGTGAGGGCCTGTGGTTGCCCAGCAACTCTGTTGGCATATGACCTTCCAGCTGGGCTAAAAGCTACCATCCAGTTATCACCAGTCAGGTGATAAACCTGCTTCTCTTTATTGCTCAGAAGCTCAGAGCACTGACCCTGCCTTGTTCTGCCATGACCCACACAGCCCTCAGATACTACACCCTGGAACCTGCAGCTCCCTATGGAAACTGGTCTCTCACACACATTAAGGAAGAATATGGCTGGAGCCTTCTCTGAGTTTTGCCAGATGTGTACAGCTCCCACAGTGAGGCTGGGTGGGACACAGTTTGCATGTTCTGGGTTAGCAGTCTTGATATAAACTAATGAGCAGTGGTTTGGGTGACATCTATCCAAACTAGGTTCTGGGCTGCTCCTCACTATGCCCATCACAGGTGAATCTGGACAGGACATTTTTCCTGTTACCATGTGGTTGCATGCATGGCTATCTTTACTAATCTGAAGTGTGCCCTGAAGATAACAGTACCTGTTGGCATCAGGAGAGAACAGAGCCAGCCCAAGAGACACAGCAGTCTTTCTGGGACATGGTGATTTAGCTTCCTGCTTTTCCTGTAGTCTGTTGTGGATATAGCCAGCTACAAAGCCACATCATTATCTTTGTTTGCTTTACCCTACTTCTGCTTTCCTCTCCCTCTTGCTGTAGCCTTTGAGTAAAACAGCAGTCTCCAGCTCTGTAATTGGTCTGGGGTGCTCTTCCTCTTTGAAGGTGTCTGATCTTTGGTGCCTCCTTGATAATAATCACAGTTATTCCCAATCTCATAGTCTAGTTCCCTTCTCTCATCATCTGTGTCTGGAGCTGTTAGATTGGTATGTGCTTGACTGGCAAGAGCTGAAAGGGGGCTGCTTTAATGAGAAGGCTTTGCCAGTATTTAGTTGTGCTGGAAGATAAGACCCAGGAGCCCAGAGAGGGATAGATGTCCTAGCATTTTGGGATTCCCAGGGAAAGTGTGAGTTTCACTCACCACTTACCACCCAGGTTTTTCCCATACTGTGCAGTAGGTCTCTATCTCTTGGGAGAGAATGGGCTCTTGGAGATCTGAACTTCTGCATCTCTGGGAGAACAGCGTTGCCTTCATCCTCCTTTCCAAGCCCAGATGTCTTCCAGCATGCCTGCTGTGCAATGCCTAAAAGAACCAGAAGTCTGCAATTACTCGTGCCAGTGGTGGTGACCATGTTAAGGCTCTGATACTCAATCCCTTACACTCGTTACTCATCTCATCCCTTAGCCACTGCTGGGGAGATTTTTTGGTTTCAGAATAAAACCAGAGGCACATCCCTGCCTCTTCCCTTCAGGTAGGTTTGCCCTACAATGGGAAGACTGTTGACTGACCAAGATATTCTAAACCAAGATGTTCTAAATGTGTGTGGGACACTCCTTAAAGATAGTGTGGATAACTACTGCATAACTGCATCTTCTTGACTCTCCTCACTCCCACCTCTGCCTCTGTGCATAACAGAGTTGCAGACGGCTCTCCCTGCAGCCCAGTCCATCCAGCCTTGCTTCTCTTCCAGTGTTATATGGTGCTTCTAGTTTTTATCTTTACAACCTTATATATTATTTGGGTACCCCTTGTTGGGTCCCAGCTCTGCAGTGCTGTCCTGGTGCATTGGCAGCCAGAACTCTGAATGCCTTCACTTTTCTGCGGTTTTGTTCTCACCCTTACCATAAGGCTATCGTGTTCATATCCTGTGTTTGCTTGTGTTGTTTAGAGAAAGCAAGACAAAGAACAGCTGTTATGTGAACAGGCATTCCCTGGCGTTACTGAACAGGACTCCAAACTCTTTACCCCTCCATGCTGTAGGATAGGACAAAGCCTGGTTTTCCAGTGCTTTTTAGATAAATATCTAACTCAGTTCTCTGTTCCATCTGCTGAGTCAGCTTCCTCTGAAGAATGCTTATGCTCTGCACAGATGGGAGGTGTTTTCTGTCGCTTAATTCAAGTGCAGAAATGCTTCTAGGCCACTTGGAAATGGCTGGGTAGGTTTTACCAAGCTACCCTGCCAACTCAGCTTCTGCTATGGGAACTAGGTGGAGAAAACTTCAGGCCAGACATTCCAAGGAGGGCCTCAACACTGAGATTCAGCATAAGTGTGCCTTCTCTGCCCTACCTGCACATGCAGTGCCTGCCCTCCCAGGGGATCCTCTAATGGTTGTATTTCAGGCTGTCACTCTAGACAGGACAAGTGGGAAAGAAGTAAAGAGACAGAAACTTTGTGTCAGATAGAATGTAGGTAGCAGGGAATCTACCCGACTTCCAGCATGCTGTGTGGGTGTCTGGGTTTTAAATCGAGTGGCTGAGGGTTAATGTTGGAGGGTGAAGACATGGGCACGTTAGAGATTGCTGCAGTTCACCCTCTCCCTCCCCAACTTGGTGGAAAGCATGTGTTTGTTCAGTTGGAGCCTAATTCACTCTCCAGCCTCACCCCAACCCTCTGACGGGCAGCATAATGTTGACAGAGCGATATTGTGCTCAGATAAAATAAATAAACCTTCCTGTAGGAACAGGAACCTGCAGGCTCCAGCATCCGGGGTCCTCTGGCCAGCTCCTCCCTCAGTCTTAGGGCTGGGGAGAGAAAGAACTGCATCCACCCCATGCTCCTCTAGGAGACAGAATTTACTGAGCTGAGCTTTCACACTGGAATTCATTGGCATTGATGTGTCTCCTCTAGGATCTGCATGCTCTCTCCCACTCTCTCTCACTCATACCCTGTTGCTCTTGATATTTCAATATGCTGCTTTTAATGCTTTTCTGCCCACCCAGATGCTTTCCTAGGCAAGGGGGGGGAGCACTCTGACTCTGCTGAGCTTGCTCCAGTTCTTTTAAGGTACACAGTTCCATCTGTGTAATACAGTCATTTGAACGTATCTGTCTTTTCTTTCCTCTCTCTAAGCCAGAAGCCTCAATCTGCCAACAAATGGGATTATTTTTCAGCTGGCGTTTGGCAATCATAATTTTTCTCCCTGCCCAACCAATGCTTTGTTGTAACAAATGGAAAAGTTAGTGATTTGACTTCTGAATAGGAGGATATGCCTCAAAGGAAACAGGTTCCCATAGCATCAGGAGCCGACAGTTATTGACCGTTAGTGGAATGATTAGTGGAATGATTGTTTGTTAACAGCCCATATGTAGTGCTTAAACTTCATCTAGGAGCTGAATTTCACAGGCATTATCTGGCTAGAAGAAAGCCTCATATGGTCCACAGAGGGTCTGTGAAATCCCAGAGGAAATTAAATACAACAGGGGGCCTTCCTGTTATGTTCATCCAACTGATCTTTTTTTTCTCTGATAGAAATCAACAGCTGGGTTGATGTTCTCTAGGGCATCAGAGTGCCTCTTGCTGCTGGCAGAGAACATGAGGAATTGTCTGTCACCAAGGACATGTGCTGAAGACCGTGATTTTCCACCACACTTGTATTTTGTCATCACAGGGATTTCTTGCCTTGTGCTCTATTTTACTCGTTGTCACAGTGAGGATGATGCTAGGAAGCTGAAAATACGTGCCCACAGAGGAAGGGGAAGGTGTGAGAATGTATAAGAGTTTCATGACTGTTTTTGACATAGATAAACAGGCTGAGAAGATGTACAGCACGATGGCCCTTTCTGTCTAATCTATTTTTTCTGTTTTATCAAACTGATGCAGGCAAAGGATAGGAACTGTTTTTTCCCATTCAAAGAGGGCTGTTGATGAGGTTTGGCTCTCAAAGCAGGGGAAGGCTCTCACATCCTTCTTGGAGTAGACACTAATGCTCTCTCTCTTTTTTTCCCCCTCAGCATTTCTCAGAGAACCTGGATCACTTCTCTGACAACATGGAGGATTTCTCCAATGACCTCTTCAGCAGTTTCTTCGATGACCCAGTACTGGCTGAGAAGAACCCGCTGCTGGACGTGGACCTGGATCCACCCACTCCAGGCATCCAGGCAGAGCATAGCTATTCGCTCAGTGGAGACTCTGCTCCCCAGAGCCCCCTTGTGCCTGTCAAGACTGAAGATAATGCTAACGGTGAGCATGAGACATGGACACTGCACGGCTTTGAGCACATCTGTTAGCAGGCTTCCATATATATAGGGACAAACTGGCTATTCCTTTGGCTTGCACATGGCTATTCCAGGGAAGGATCTGATCTGCTCTTGCAAATACAGCCCACATTTTTTCCTTCAGTTTGTGCATTACTCCTTTGCGGGGCTAACTGTTATTTACAAGGATGATAATTGGTTGTGGTTCGGTGTGCTGCTGGCTTCTGGCAAGCAACAGGCAATGTCTTTTTAGGACCCTGCAAACCTGGATGTGGATGCCCTAGATCCAGGTCTATTTTGGCATCAGGCATCAGGGTTTTGGCTTGTGTATCGGAAGCATGAGTCGCTGGCTGCAACCAGTGCTGGTACATGTGGTATGCAAAGTGGCCTCTTTACCAGCAGATCTTTTAGCAGGAGACAGAGAGGAATAGTCATTTCAAAACTTATTTTTTAAACAATTCATTTCAAGATAGTTTATGATGGCTGGATATTTTTAGAGTCGTCCTTGCAGAGAGTCCTGTAATTTGTGGGACTGTTGACAGCTGACAGACACCAGGCTGCCTGAAAAAGCAGTGTCACAGTCTCAGTAAACACAGAAGAAAGCCATTCCTTTGAGTGAGACCTGGGACAGAGGCTTTCCTCTCATGGCCAGGCATGATCCCAGCTCTCTCGTACAAATGGCCGGGCAGGAGGAGAGGAGGTGGCCTCTGCTGTCTCTTTGGTCCCTGCAAAGGGTGCATGTTCATTAGGAGCCACTCGGAGAGGTGTTGGGAGAGAGGCTTATGGCAGGCCAAGCAAGCTCTACCTTAGTATCAAAAAGCTTTCCATTTACATTTCTTTTTCATTAGCCCCACCACAGACTTGGAGGACACTCATCCCAAAGAGGTGACTGGGTGACTAACATAAAACAAACCAGCATGAGCACACACACATCTTTATTTTGCCCCTGCAAATGAATGATGAGGATTGGGAATAAGAGAAGCAAAAAGCATGGGTTTGTAGAAAGCAGTGAAATGAAGTCTGCCTGCATGAAGCTACGTCACAAACTACTCTCTGAGACACTTGTCACTGCTTCACCTCCTCTCCTCATTGTCTAGACATGCCCCTGCATCAGGTGCAGTGTTTCCAAGGCAAGACCATGGCTTTTCTGAATGGACTGTGACACTGATCCCTGGGCAGAGTCCAGCATAGGCTGCACAGTGTGTAATCCAGGAGAGCTTGAGAAGTACCTGGCACTTGCTCTCTGAGAGTGCAGATCAGATCTTTACAGGGAGTAAGGCCTAGAATTAACGTGGCAGGTGCTGGGATATCTATGCACCCAATCCTGCAGTGAGTGCGATAATTTACCCTATTTTTCCAGGGCTATCTTGGCTTATACTTGGATGTGAGTCATATTCTAGTGTAGCCCTGAGTCAGGTCCAGTATTTGCAACACTGTGTAGTCCTTCTGGCCCAGCTCCATGCACTCTCAGTCCTTTTAGACATTCATTTTAAATTAATTACCCAGGAAAGACTTTTCTTTAACACATTAAGCAAGCTCTGCTTGGTCTGCAAAGCTCCTCAGGAATGCCTAGGCTCTGTCTAGGCTTGGAGCTGGCTGAAGCTTGCTTTTTATCAGCTTTCTCCCAGCTTTTCTGCAGATATCCAAAACACTTCCAAATCCTGCCCCTTTCCACATGGTTCCCACTAACATGGGTCAGGTAGGGCAAGCCACTAGGTGCATTGTGACCTTACTTATCAGTGGAGTCTGCTTTCCAGATGGTTTGTGCATACAGACTGGCTGTTTCGGTTGTCAGTATCAGCCCTCAGTTCTGCAGGGCGTGATTTGATGCCAGAAGCAGAGGGAGCCAGGGCTGTGCAGAACAGTGGGTGCTGGACAAGCCTTGGGCTAGTTCTCACACTCTTGTACAAGTCCTTCTTCCTCACTGCTTTTTGCCTCACCTCCTCAACCCAGGGCAGCTATGGATATCTCTTAGCTGTACTTCTTCCTATTACATATGGAGTATCTTGAGCAGAGGATGAGCTTCCTAGCATGCCTCACCCAGCAACATACTGTGAAACCTGCAGTGGTTACAGACTGGCCATACCTCTGAAATATCCTCTCAGGCAGCAGAATATAGACGTGTCCATACAAAATGCCTCCTCCTCACTCCTCATTGACCCTCTGATGCCTTGTGTGTTTCTGATTCTGTAACCCAATCACTCCCCAGATAAATCTCTGAGGGTGGGAAAGAGAGCAGGGTCAGAATGTAGACATGAAATGGGAGGACAGTGTATACTTCACAGAATCACAGAATAACCAGGTTGGAAGAGACCCACCGGATCATCGAGCCCAACCGTTCCCATCAAACACTAAACCATATCCCTCAGCACCTCATCCACCCATGCCTTAAACACCTCCAGGGAAGGTGACTCAACCACCTCCCTGGGCAGCCTGTTCCAGTGCCCAATGATCCTTTCTGTAAAGAATTTTTTCCTAACGTCTAGCCTAAACCTCCCCTGGCGGAGCTTGAGGCCATTCCCTCTTGTCCTGTCCCCTGTCACTTGGGAGAAGAGGCCAGCCCCCTCCTCTCTACAACCTCCTTTCAGGTAGTTGTAGAGAACAATGAGGTCACCGCTCATACTTATTTGGATGTCTGCTCCTTGGACCGTCTAGACTGAGAGCACTGGGGGCTGTTATCTCACTGAGTGAAGTCTGAACAGGGAGAGTACTTGGTGGTCTGTTCTCCCTTCCTGGTAACTTGCTTCAGGAGCAGCCTTCCCAGACAGAGGATTCCCCAGGCCTCTGAGAAAAAGAGAACTGCAGAGCATTTGCAGCAGAAAGGGAGGATGAGGAAGATGGGGGTTAGAATCACAGTGAGGGTACTTCAGAGTAGCCAGAAGGCAAAGCCTTCCTGTAGAAACTGTAGACACATTCAATGTGGAAAGCCACGGATTCTTCATCACTTTGCAGAGGGGTAAGATCAAGTCAGACAACAATATACCAGGACTGATATAAGTTTAGTTGAACTTGCCTAAAGCAGCAGGGTGGACAGAAGCAACTCTCAAGGTCCCTCATCTCTGCAACCGGCTGTGTTTGGTCAGAAGAATTCAGTCCAAGTTTTCTGGCTGTAGACACTTGTGGCTGTCATAGCACCTTGCCTCCTTCCATAAGAAAGGGCTTGTTTGCATATCAGAGGTAACTGGGACTTAACTACCAGGTGTGGGTTTGGTGTCCTGAGCAGGACAGAGAAAATGGAATTCAACCTGTGTCTGCTCAGCAGCCTCTCTGTTGTCACGGCTGTGCAGTGCACCCCTGCCTGAGACCCTGCCTGACAATATTTGCCCTGCTGCATTGCGGGAAGCACACAGAAAAGCCACAACAACTTGTGTGTATGCTTGAAGTCGTCCAGTCACACAGGGAGCCGGAAGGAATGAGCGTCTACTAGAATGACCTACCTAGGCAGCAAAATAAGAGACGCTACACCAAAGACAGGAAGACAATATATTCCACTGGCAAGGGCAACACTGTGTTAACTAAGTTCTTGCCTATGCTTTACCACTGTGTCCAAGCAAAAGTCAGAGGCAGCATTCTGCCCTGTCCTCTCCTGACAACAACGGAGCCTGAGTTGGGCAAAGATGATGTTAAGCTACCTTTAAGTTTAGTTCAGATGGCAGCTCCCAACATGAACAGCTGCTTGCTTATACTATCCTTTGTGCAGGCTTTTCTGGCACTGAGAAGGGCCTTTCTCCCTCTTTCCTTTTCCCAGGACACCTTCTAGGCTGAGATCTGTACTACAGACCAGCTTTGAGCAGCAGACAGCAGAGCAACACTCCTGGGTCGGCGAGTGCTGCGTGCAGAGAGCAGTGCAGAGGGGTTGGGAAGTGAGCCCAACAGTGACCTTGTGTTGAGCCAACTGGGGCACTGTCTGGTGACACACATAGCAAGTCTATCCTGACAGACAAATGTGTTTCTAGTTGTCAGGTAAAAAGGGTAAAGATTAGGGAGAAGGATGCATGTTTCAAGCCAGCTGGGAGTAGCTTTTTGGCAGGCTGAACTGTTTGGAGAGCAATGAGGAGACCAAAACTTCAGAGTGGAACCCAGGCAGCTCTCCTGCCTAGCAGGCTTTTTCCTTATTCGAGCTGCAGCTTGTCCATCACTGCCTGAATCCCAGCTCCTGGGACAAGTGACAAGCCAGGCTCATGCCACAGACATGCATGGGACAGGAAGGGGACAAGGAGAGCGTCCCCACACAGCTCAATTCAGTTCTCTTCAGATACTTCCTTTCCCTCACTGCTGCTTCTGTCCCTGCCAGCAATGGTAACAGGGCGCAGCTGTAGACAACAGTCCCTCTGAGCAGTGCAGAGTGGAGGAAGGAGCTCAGAGGTAAGAATGAGGGGAGCAGCCTTGGGAACAGCATCACAAGTAGGTGCCACAGTGGACTTCCTTCCACAGAAATGGACCTTCCTCCTCTCCTGTTATGCAATGAAGCTCTGGTACTAGGCACAACATCCGCGGGAGGGCAAGCAGCACATACAGCTGTGTGTCAGCCTTTCACTGTCACTGTACTTGCCCTCTCACCAGCTCTCTAGCACAGAAGATGGTGCTATTCTTCGTAACACATCTAGCAGCTCTGTGATGCCGGCCATGCTGCCTAAGGAGCAACAGCTCAGCATCCTCCTTGCACTGATTTCTAAACATAAATAAGCTCCAGAGGATGAGGCCGAGACTAAGACATCACTGCGGAAGAAACCACGCAGCTGCCCTCTAGCACTTGGGCTACATAGTGAGAGCAGAGCTCCCCACATGCTGGGGGTTTGTTCCCTTTTGTACTCTATGTTGCGGGCCTGCACATGCCTGTGTGGTGACAGTGCGAAACTTGGAAAGGCACCCTCCCCAGATGGGGGGAAGCTGTCTGCATGTTTTGGGAATTTTTTGTCCTGTTCTTGCTGGCGTTTGACTCTCAACGTTGTGCATGTTCTAGAGCTGGAGAATGGAGTGTGGTCACTGGGGCCCAAGCTCTGCTCCATCATGGTGAAACAGGAACAGAACCTGGCTCTAGACCTGCCTGAGTCCCAGCTAGCTGCCAGCTCCATACCAATGCTGAACCTCAACCCTCTACAGAGACTGCCAGTCCCCGAGGAGGTGAGCCCATCTAAGATATATTGGGAACTTGGGCTCTTATGCAGCGGTGCCCCTGCTGATGCACACCCAGCTATGTGACTTCAGGGTCCTGCTAGGTGATTTAGCTGCTGGACAGACAGAGGAAGGTGATACAAAAGCCAAATATTGCATTATTTGTCATTCCCCTCTTGAAATGGCCATCAGAGCAACAGTACACCTGATGCTAGCTAGAACTGCGTTCTTGATTTCTACAGTGAAGCTACAAGACAGATTATCCTTCCAGAGAAAACAACAAAAGGAGAGTTTTCTCCACAACAGGAGGCTTCACAATCTTCGTTAAATACAAATGTGTTTCCTCCGCACAAATTCCAAAGGCTTTTAATCTTGCACGTACTGGAGACCTGCCCCCTCCAAACTGCCAGTATTTCTATAGTCACTCTTGGCTTATTTTCATTTCTCAGAGAACAGTGTCAATTAAGGTGACCCCACTATCCTAGACCATAGACGCCTGCTCTGCCACTGTCTTTTCATGGCCTCGGGCTTATCATATGGCCCTTCACTTTTCTCATCTTCTTACTGGAAATGGAGGTCTCACTCTGGTTCCTGCTTGCTTTTTCCTCTGAAGCAGCAGGAATTATTATTTCTAAAAAGCAAGGGGTCATGTCTTTTAGTCATATCGAAATTCTTAAGAAGTCTGTTTGTCTGAAGGAGGCTCACTTATGCCACTGGTACATGGGTGTTACACCCACGTTGAGTCCTCAGTTTTGCTGGCCATGAATCCAGTCGTATTGGATGGGAAGGTCTGACCAGTCTTGTGCAGACTTTGGCTGTCTTGTAGCAGCTCAGTAGATAACAGCAGAGGGGGTTACTTTTTTTCACTGATACTGAGCATCTTCCCATTTAAACGACCATCCAAAACAGATGGGTACTTTCAGTGAAAACTTTGCAAACTCGCTCCATTATTTACAGAGCTTGAACTTACTGTACCCCCCATGCTCTGCTGTGTGTGCTCAGCAGCCAAACCATGGTGCTCTCTCAGCTGTGTTTACAGTCTGGAGAAGTTTGCAATTCCTCTGTTTAGTGTAACAACTCCCCCAGCCTATGATGGAGCTGAGGGGCAGCATAGCCCAGATGGGAATAAATCTACTCTATTGAACTCTCAGTCCCCTCCAATTTGAAACAACTACCCAGTGACCCTGGTGAAAATCATGTGAGCAGGACATGGGGGGATTTGTTCTGTTTCTGCACAACCCCTATACTCCCATTTCTAATGAAGGCAGATCAGAGAGGGACTTCCCATGGTAATGCAGAAGTTGGTTTAAATTGCACTGTATGGGTCTAGTAAGGCAAGAATTGCCTAAAAGTAATCTCCCCTTTGGGGATATTCAGTGCACTGCTTGGTGTCATATATCTCTGCCACTGCCTCTTCTTCTGCCAATGTGTTTGCACTGTGTGCCCAGAGTTCAGGGGGATCATATTTGGACTCTTGGTTTCTGTTATCTGTAGTGACAGGCTGCTTTGGGGCAGAGCTGGGAGATGAGGCAGTACAGAGAGCAGGGGAACAGCAGCTATGAACTGGTGGGAGCTCTCTGGGCAGGGGAGGTTACAGCGTCCAAGACTCTTTCTGCTTCTTTTCAACAGACCCCCATAGAAATGACTCCAGCACCTGTGATCAAAGCTGAACCCAAAGAAGTGAACCAGTTTCTAAACGTACCTGCAGGTAAGAAGATAGAATTTTCTGCTTGGTTTACATCCCTCTATTTACTCAGACAGAGATCAGTACTGCGCAGGGAGGAAAGACAACACCTGAGAGGCATGCATTCAAGGTAGCACTGGGGCACAGACCAATAGAGGAGTGTGTGCTGCACTGTTCCAACTCAATCAGTGTCTGAACCAGCAGCCACACACAGCATTGTTCAGACAGGGACTCCCAGGCAAAACAGGCTATTTCAGAGTTGAAAATATGCAAGAGTGCCTTTAAAATCCTCAGAGGGACGGTACTGTTATCCAAAACCAACCATCTGAAAGTCAGCAAATTCAGGATGCAGTTTAATTTGAAAGAAACCCAAGCATCTGAAAATCTGCCGATGCACAAATGAAAGCCCTATAGGAACTCCCACTGCCCCACAGAGACATTCCTTAGGCATATTCCTACCTCCATTAAAGCCACCAGGCCCCTCCAGTACAAAGTGGGTAGAGTTTTCAAGTGCTTGGCAACCAACAAAGTGACCAGAGCCCCTTTGGATCAAGTGTGCTGGCAAATGTGTGAGCCCTGTGGCGAGTTTGGAAGCACTCTTCTCTTGCTGAGATTCCTGTACTTGTGAATAAGCTATGGAGCAAAATGTCATGGGCTTTGTACTCCATTTTGGTTGACACTGGAGTACCTTACTGCTTTGTAAATACCTTTGGTGTCTTGGCAAAGCCCTTGCCAGCTCTATGACTCCTGGAGTTCCTAGTTTAGCACATTTAACATAAGCCTCATCTCGGTTTTGGGCAGTGCTCAGTCCAGCGTTGTTCTCGGGTTCACTCCCTCTTGTGAGACTCACCACCCTCTTCTTTCAGTCCTGTGTTATGGCAGTGTCTTTTCCTGTTGCTGCCTGGGGCCCTATGCCTGTACCCACATGCTGACATGGGAGCCATTAACTTGATCTCCTCATTTTTCAGTAGATGATATGGTGCAGATGCCTCCAACTCCACCCAGCAGCCATGGCAGTGACAGCGACGGATCTCAGAGCCCCCGATCTCTGCCTCCCTCCAGTCCAGTCCGACCTGCTGCTCGCTCTTCTACTGCCATCTCCTCCTCACCTCTCCTCACAGCACCACATGTAAGTGGGCAGCAGGTTGTCACTGGGATACAGAGCTCCTTGCTGCTCAGAAGGGGTTGGAGGCTTCTGGGGCTCATGTAGGGAATCCTGCCCTTGTTAAAGTCTCCAAGTTGAAATGCTCTGGCAAAGAAATATGATGTCTAGCACAGAGAGGGACAGGATGGTGCTCGCAGGAATGAGGAGAGGTGCAATGAGTCCTGCACAATGCCTACCAGCAGCTACCTTGTTTTAGCAAGTGTTGTCTTTCACCCCATACTTTGGGAAGTGGCCTGTGCACTGGAGGACTTTCTGAGGAGGTTAAAGGAAGAGCAAGGAATAACTGAGAATTCCCAAAACTAGGCTATGTTTTAACCATCACCCAAAAGTTTTTTGGTGGGGTCATGCAGTGCTAGTGTGTAGCCAGCCTCACTGTGAAGGAGCAGATGTCCTCCCAAGTAAAAGGGGAAGGCATCTGCTGAACTGCGGCCTCAGGATCAGGTTGAGAGCAGGAAAGAGCACTCTCCTGCACCTATTTGTACTGAGCACCTAGCTGTTCTGCAAGGCTTTAATGAGGACCACTCAGATAGGAATCCTTGCTGATGCTGATAGCTGCTATCTGTGTGTTTCAGAAATTACAAGGGACCTCTGGCCCACTGCTCTTGACTGAAGAGGAGAAACGCACTTTGATTGCCGAGGGCTACCCCATTCCTACCAAGCTGCCCCTCACCAAAGCAGAGGAGAAAGCACTGAAGAGGGTCAGGAGGAAAATCAAGAACAAGGTGACTGAAAATATGCAACCATGCAGTTCTCATCATTCCAGAGTATCCTCACGTGACCAGTGCTATAGTTACCCTTGCCTCCTCAGCTGCAGCACAGCTCAGAAAAGGTGGGAACCTACCTTTGGTGCACTGGCATGAGACTCTCAACTCACAGAAACGGTGCCACAGGGCATCTCTGCGTGCATGCCATGCATGCAGCAGTATCTGTAAAGTGTGGCTTCCAGCCCAGCTCCTGGGAGTGTGTGGCCTGGGATGTGGCCCACAGGCTAAGGCAGCACAGATCAGACAAAGGTCAGGCCTGGCTCTGGGAGCCGGGAAACAAGAGCCACTGCATGGTGAAGGATGGGTGACACACAGAGCTCATTAGCCAGGCAGAAGCTGTGAGACTTTACATTGTGATTAGAAAGCATCCCATGGAAGAAATAAAGAGACGCTGAATTAGTCACCCAATGATTCAGAAGTGGTCTGGGCAGAATCTGCCCAGACGGCCGCAGGATGTACCCATGTGAGTCAGAGGAGTTCAAAGCAACCCTAAGGCTGCTCTCAGCAGCGAGGGGTCAGTACTGCAGCAAATGGTTGTGGCCTACAGGCCAAAGAAGGTTGCATTCCTGCAGCGCCTATCCCTCCCAGTTTTAGTCTGGAGACCAGTAGGAATGCTAGACTGGAATGTGACTTTCCCATTTACCTTTAGGGTACTGTGTGTGTAGGGAACTGACAAGATGAGGGAGCCACAAAGAAAGGTCTAGAGACTTACGATACTGACTCCTCTCCAATGGCTCCCCCCACTCACAGATATCTGCCCAGGAGAGTCGGAGGAAGAAGAAAGAATATGTGGAGTGCCTAGAGAAAAAGTAAGTTTCTTCTTCTCAGTCTTACCTTTGAAAAAGGAGCCCTGTCCATCACAGCTCCTCTTTCTATTGCTTTTGTCTCTGAATTGCTCAAAGAGTACAATTGCTTGTGAAGCTGGCTGCACGTAAATTTGGTTTGGGATACTGCCCCTACTCCCCTCCCTCTAGAAATCCTCTTGCAGGATAAAGGTTACTCTAAAAACCTTGTGTTTCCAACTGCTTGGTTTGGCTGGTCCCCTACAGAACACATTTTGGCTGTGAACAAGATGGGATTTGGGGCAAGAATCATATTTCCTCACGAGAAGTTGCCTCTATTTCCTCTGTTCCATAAACAGCAGGCCCTCTGAGGGCACCGACCAGAGCTTTTCATCCTCTCTTCTCCTGAGGGTGGACAAAAAAACATTTGATAGGAAGAAAGATCTTGTGCTAGTTATTCCCCACACTTCTGCCACTGTTCACTGCATGAGTTTTGCTTTTCTTTCTCCTTGCAAACCCAAGGACCTGCATTTAAGGACCTACGGTGACATCACATGGTACTGATAGGGTAGAAAATAACCTATCAGGGCCTGATCCTGTGATTCCCTCTGTACTATCAGTCCTCAATGGGCATTCCTAGGCAAAGAAGAGTGCTGGGTTCTAGGTACAAGTTCACATTTCTGTTTAAGTACCATCTTCTTCCTTGTTAGTACACCACCTGAGATCAGCAAATTGGAAAAAAACAACCCCCAAAACCAAACTTAACTCTTCTCCCTCATGCTATTTCTTTATGGTTTTTAAGCCTGTAGAAATGCTGTATGAAAACAGATGACTCAAGGCACCTTTAAGTTCTCATGCCCTTCCATAAGAAGCATCTCAGCATGCATGTGTATATCTGGGCATCAGAACATATCTACTCCAGCTAATGTCCCACATTGACACCCAGATCCTTCAAGCTGGGGCTGGAGATCTGTCTGGTCTCGCTTGAGTGTCAGGTCCAAGGCTTTCTGTTCTGGGGCCTCTTCCCCAGACGTAGCTGTGGTGCCTGGACATACTCAGTGGTTTGTTACGTTAGTGCATTGCTGTGACAGATGGCTTTCAAGCAATGCCAAGTTTAAATGTGAACCAAAAGCAGCTTTCAGTGAATTTTTTTAAATGCAACAAGTCTTTGGTCAACTTGGCTTTCTGTAACAGATGGTTTGTCAAAACCTGTACTTGAGCCCTTCACCGTTCAGTTTGTCACCTTTGCTATAAGCCCAGTTTTTACACGGAACGTCTGGCTCAAAGGCTTTGCTGGAAACCTCCAGCAGGATCGGGCTGTGCCTCTGGTCTGCCTTCCTCCGGGTCTGGAGACATTCCCCTTCCCCCGTCCCAAGTGCCGCCCAAACGCTTTCTCTTCCGAAGCTGTGGGAGGGAGCCTGCAGGTTCTCTGCTGCCCTCAAGTGCCTGCAGTCGGAGCTGGCTCGGCTTTTGCACAGAACTGCCTGGTTTTCTTATGCAATGCGTGCAGCCGGGGCAGGTTCTCACTCTGAGTGGGAGAGGTTTGAATTTGTCCCCTTGTTTCTTTTCCATGCTCCTTAGGAGGGGTTAGAAGTGATGGACATGCCTGCATAACTTTGGGTTTTTCCTGACTTGACCTGCCTGTAACCAGGTGCTACTGGCTCTCCCAGCCCTTGGGAAAGCCCGAACTGGGAAACATCACCTAACTGTCCACCTACAGTCGTATCCCTGATCCTTTGGGGCTGGCTGCAGCCAGAAAGGCGAGGAACATCTGGCTCTAGGACCAAATCTGCGGATGACGGATGGTGCCACTGAGCCTCCACAACCCAAGAGAGGCAAGAACTATATTTGCATTATGTCTGGCCTTTGTAACTAACTGGCTGTGGGTTTTATTCCTGCAGGGTTGAGACATACACAACAGAAAACAATGAACTCTGGAAAAAAGTGGAGACCTTAGAAAATGCAAACAGGTGAGAGGGGCTAGCCCTGACCCTCTGTGGGCAGGGTGGGGTGGACAGGAAGGGAATCTTGGAGACTGCTGGGGAAGGGGGACAAGAAGAGAGATGCAGGTTCCCCCAGCTCCTGGCAGGATGGACTCTGGTTTTCAGCCCGTGGCAGCTGAATTTGGTTAGCGAGTGCTGAGACGGCCAGGCTGCGCCACAGTGAGGGGAGGGAAGGCAAGTTTCTCACATCTTTTCCTCCTTATCCCTGGAGCCCTTTGAGCTCATACTGCCCTCCTCATTGACCTCCAGGCCTCTGGCTGTCTCCAGGGCAGCTGCACTGAGGGAAGCCCCTTACAGTAGCCTCTCAAACCCACCGTCCCTGCTCTTGGGCTTGGAGGAATACAATGCCCTGGACATAACGTGGATGCTTCAGCTTTCTCTTGGGAAAGAGCAGAACAGACAGCAAATATAGGGAAAGCCCTTTCCTGTAATAGAAGTGGAGATCCCAACTGCCACCAAACCCAGGGCAACTCCCTCTGCATGTGGTACCCCAGCCCTTGATCTGCCTCTTGCCCTTGCAAAGCAAGCCTGAAAGGTCTCCTTCCCATCTACTGCCACCCACCCGAAAGAAGCAAACTGCTCCAACAGCCTCAAAGCAGGTCCCTATCTCTCTTGCCCAAGTAGGAGCACTTCTGCTCCTACTACACAGAGCTGGCCAACTTAACACCAGGGAAATTTGCTTCCTTGGAAGCAAATAATGAAGACTCCCACCCCTGCAGTGGGGCTGGGCTGCAGGAGCTGGAGCCCTATCCTGCTCCTTCTTACTGGATGCAATAAGGTGTGATCATGGGCAGGGTCAGCTGCAGAGCTGGCGAAGGGGAACCTCATTTCTATAGCCCTGTTTCTACTACCCCCAGGTCAAACTGAAAAAAGAGAACCTCAGCCAGAGACTCAGTACCCCTACCCACCCCTCTGCTGCCACTACAGGTCATGGAGTAATTCTCGAGGCTCTGCCGCCCTCCTTCATCCTGACCATGACACAAGTGGTGTGGCCACAGCTTCCAGGCCAGCCCCTGGTGCCACGATCAGGGACTGTCAAGCATGTAGTGGCTGAGGTGTGCAGGTAGGGAGAGCCTCCCATCTGCTGAAGACACAGCTGCCCAGCTCTTTTCATCCACTGGACACAGCCCGCCACCCAGCCTCGCTGGAGATGCAGGCAGCCCCTGCTGCTGCAAGTGCATGAGCCCCACCCTGTAAAATCAGGAGATTGGCCTAGAAGCCAGGAGGGCTTTTTTGAAAATACACATTGTGTTCTTACTAATTGGGTTTGGTTTTTGAGCACTGCCAGTGGGACACTCCGTGCTTCTCTCCACATGTACAAGGAACAGAACGGGATTTGGAAAGATAAATCTGGGATTGTCCTGCAATCTCCTGGCTCTAGGACTTGCAGTTTTATAAAAGATCAAATACATTTGTGTAAAACAGTCAGTGCTCCCACAGGAAACACTCAATAGTCTGCACTTCAGTAATTTCCAGTACTAGGAAACAATGTGCTCTGAAGTCTCCCTCATTGCGGATTTCTTCACTAGACCAGTGAAAGGTTTGGTGTCTTATTAATTCACCTACCACTGTTCTGTGCTCACGTGTGCCAATGCCCATGTTCAGTTAAATGGGGCAGAGAGACCTTAGCACATGTTCTAGCTGGGGCAGCCAGAGAATTAATAAATTGTTGAACTCAAGATTTGGCTTCGTCCATATCCCTCTGCAGAGACTGTCAAGACCAAAGAAACTGGAGAGAATCAAAACTGTATTTTGTTTCTCTCTCCACCATATGGTTCGCGGCACAGGTCGAGCTGCAGTGCGTGTGTCTCTGAGTGAAGTGGGAGCAGGTGGACTTGTGCTCAATGTCTGACTGGACTACAAGGTTTCGTCTCTGTCCCAGAGCTTGGTTTTCATGGTAGACCACCTCTCCTGATCTAGTGGGAGGTGTCCCTGCCCACTGCAGGGTCATTGGAACTAGATGATATATAAGGTCCCTTCCAACCCAAACTATTCTGTGATTCTGTGATTAATTCTATTATTTGGGAGATGACTGTGCTTTGAGGTACCCAGGACTCTAAATAAAATGGGACATTCATAATGGTGGGTAGTTGCAGTGAAGGTTGTGGTGGATTTGCTAGTGAAGAGGCTGAGGGAAGGTGCTGCAGGGGGTTACCACAGCATAATGGCACCTTGGTGCCATACTTTCCACAGTTCCTGTATACTATATATCTCAAACTCACCCTTTTTGGTGTCATACTTCCCAGGCCTGTTTGGTCAGAGAACTTGGGCAAGATACAGTAAGAGGGAGATATTTGTTTTCACAGGAAGGGAAAATCAGGGTAAAATATGAAAGGTGTAGTGGTATTCTTGCATCGCTTACTGGCTGTTACCTCCTTATCAAGTTTTGATTTGGGTTGTTTGCTATGCTAGGACTCTGCTCCAGCAGTTACAGAAGCTGCAGTCTCTGGTAGCTGGGAAAGTCTCCAGACCTTACAAAATGGCTTCCACGCAGACCGGGACCTGCCTAATGGTATGAGCTTCATTTCCATCTTCTTTAATCAGCCATGCTTCCCCAGACAGCTTTGTCAATGCCTGTTTCTTCCCTCTTCACCACTGCCCAGCTCTGTTGCCAGTCACATCTGCCTTCTCCTTTTGTGTTGCTCACCAGTGTCGTGCATATGCTTGTTTATGCTCCAGCATTAGAATAATTCCTGCATTTTGACTGTCTTGTTCTTTGGGCAAAACAGTGCTTTGTTTGCTTCTCATTAGCTATAAGCCACTGAGCAAAAATCTTCAATGAGCTTCCATTGTAACGGGTAGAGTTTTCTTTTGCTGAGTTAGTAACGCTTAATATTTAACTCATCTAGGCAGATGAGCTGTTCAAGTATTCCTTCCAGTGGGCATTACCTTGTGTTTATCAGCAAGAAGTAGTTTCTATTCTTGCTATGCCTGCACATCAGGCTTTGTAAAATCCAGCTGGAATTCTCTTTGTTTGCCCATTTGATAAACCAAAATGCTTCAGGGTTGCCTATTGGTCTTGGCAATCCCCGTTTGCCTCCCATTTCTCGTAGTGGAGGATCATCGTTAAGCAATATTGGTTTCAATGTGGAGCTTTGGGGCATGCCAGTGTGTGGCCATAAATAGAATCAATTGCTTATTCTTCATCTCATTTTTCATGAGGGGGAAAATTTATGATCCATGACAAAACTATTTTATAATCTTCAATCCCGTGATGTCTTTGCAGGACTGTCATAGTAGCTGCTTGTGACAAATTTGTCAAAGCTAGTTATCTCTATCTAGTTATCACTTCTGTATTGGTAACAGTCATGAAATACAAATAGGTGATGTGGTGCTTGCCCCTCTTTCTCAGCACCTTCAGTATCCTGAAGGGTTGTTTCTTGTTCATGGTTCAGTTTCCTTTTTTCCGGAGCCTCTGCTCTGTAATTCTCAACACTTTCTCATTTCAAAATCTCCTTTTGCTACTCTTTGCTGCGCCCGTGTCAGATCTGATTTTAATGACTGTCTGTCTTTTCTGTTGGCTGCTCTGTGGCTTAATTCACAAGTTCTTTCCACATTTTTGGGTGTGACCCAGCTGGGCCCAGTGACTCATTGCTCCTTAATGCAGCAGCTCATCAGAGCACCCCTGACTCTGGCAATTCTTCATCATTACTACCTGGGATGAGTGAGTTCAGGAGAGGTGCTTTCCAGACATCCCCTCTGCTGTCAGCTGATGAAATACCTGATTTAGTTTTCCATCAATGTCTTATCTCTCCTTGCTGTTTTCTTTGTTCTATGGCATCCCAGCCCACACACCAACTCTTTCAGGCTTCCAAGCTTTGAATTATTTCAGGAATTCATAATTTGCTTTTCTATCTTTGGCCAGTTCCTCTCATAGGACTCCAAGTTCCCATTTTCCATTTTCAAATACAGCTCTCCTTATAACTACAGATATGCAGAATCATCATGCCTTCCAGGATGGGAGTGGAGCAGAGAACCTTTCTTCTTTATTCCTGTGTCATTGCTGCTGGATATTTATCCAGCCAGTTCTTGAAGGCCTCCCGTGATGAGCTGTCCTCAGCCTCCTCATACAAACCATTACAGTGTTTCATTATCTTTCCCAGATAAAGCTTTCTTTCTATCTCATCTCAATCTAATTTTGCAACAAGCTTAAGCCTTTTACAACTTCCTCTGCCTACTGTAAGCAAGATCAAATTATCCTCCCTTTGTGCAGCTGCATTTTATATATTGTAAAACTATTGTTTTAAAGCAAATTCCTTCAGTTTGCTCTGATAAATCACCATAATTTCTGCAGTCTAGGTTACTGAATCATTGCTTGTTCCCAGAGCTCTCTTCCAGACTTTCTCCGGTTGTCCTGCATTGTTTTGGAAGCATGGGGCCCAAAGCTGGACACAGTGTTCCACCTGAAGGCCAGTACAGCGCCAGCCAGCCAGAAAGCCTATTGATACTACCCAGGCTGAGATTTGCCCTTTGCAAAGTGACATTGAATTGTGCCTACCTTGTGTGCCATTTTAGCTGCTGAATTCTCTTCTGTAGAACTGCCTGGCTGATGTGTTTCCTCTGTTAATCAGTCCTGTCACCTTGCAGGTCTCAATAGGTCTCAGCATTTGTCTGTATGGATCTGCCCACTGTTCTCTCGCACTGCTACTCCCTGTGGTCAAGATTATTCTGAATTTGAATGCTGACCAAAAGCTAGTCTGCTTGTAGTCTCTTCCATTTGCAGATTTGATACAGGCCATCATTCAAGTCAGGCTTAAAAATGTTGAATCTTGCCAGAGCCATAACGGATCTCTCTGATATTCCATCTGCTACTTTCTTCCAGTTTGACAGTGAACCATTTCAAAACTGCACTTGAAGGATGTCTTTTTTGATTCATTTTGCATCCACCTTTTCAGCTGGTTTTGCAGTAGTTTCCTCTAGCTTAGTTTCCCTTGCTTCTTAAGTGGTCAAAATCATGAGATGGTCAAAAGCTGTGAGATGAATTCAGAGCCAAAACAAGAGTTACAGTTACGAAATGTTCTGGAGTTTGAACTGGAAACAAATCAGCATCACTCAGAGTTAACCTGCAAGAAAATAGGGTAAAAACAATGCTGGTTTGCAAAGCCACAGTTGAAAGCTGTGTTAAAGCAAGATGTTAAGTATACCGCTCTTTCCCAGCCCATAAACCCTGTTCTGTTTTAGAAGAGAAGAAAAGGCTTCACAGGGCTGGCTCCCCTTTGTGGAAGTTGTGTGTTTGGATGAGATAATTCCAAGCAACGTCTATTCAGAAATTATTTTTTCCCCTGTTTTTGTGCAATAAGGTTTCTAAATGCCTTATGTGCCTGATGTGATGTGCTTAGACAGCATCTATGCTGTCCACATTTAATTTTCTTACCTTAAAAAAACAGCCATGAAAGATCTGGAAAATTAAACTCCCTCTTTACATAGTGTAGTATCCCCATGCTATTATTATTTCACATCTCCTGGAACCCACTAGTGGTCAAAATTACCTTGATGTACCAGTTTCTGTGCATTACTTAGGCGTGGCTATTCCAAAATAGGTGGCTATTCTGAAAAGCAGTCAAGCAATTGCTGACTGTCCCCACAGGTGAAACTTAGCTAGTTTATTCATAGGTAGTAAAAATCACCAACAGATGCAGTGCCTCTTTGATGTGCTCTGTCTGATTTGGTGGTAGCTAGTTATTTACCACCACAGCATGAGTATTCAGGTAATAAGGATTTGGCTTTGTATCACTTAACCATGTGCCCCCTCTTGCTCTATACCGTTAGTTCCCTAAACTCTACAGAGTCGCTCACTATCAGTGCTGGCATCTGACTGAAGCTTTCTTATTATGGCAGAATTTACAGAAAGGTATAGACCTACCAGAGGGGCATTTCTAGGAAGCTTTCATCTGCCTTTCTCCTTTTATCACTGCCCAGTAGTTCTGACTTTGCCTGCCTGACAGCAGAAGGCACAGACATATGGTCCTGCATATATGCATGCCAAGCATAAATTTAACCCTTTCCTTGGATTCTCCATCCTGGCTATCAGGTATTAGGCGGCTGCAATTCTGCTGTTATTTCTGACCTTGTATGAACAGTAGCCTCACTTTGCTATGTGCTATGGGACCTCACAGATTTCTTCCAGTGAGCATGTTTTCTTACGTTCCACTACAGCTGCAACTGAGCCAATGGTCATGTTCCCTTTGGTCAAGGCAAAGTTCATTCCTTCTGTTGAGTGTCCCTCTTTCTCCACTTGTTCCCTAGGTATGTCTTCCACCATCTCTTATCAACCAGATAGACAAGTTCTCACCATTGAACCAGAAATACTTCAAATAAAGCAACGTGAGGAAGCTTCTGACTTCCCTTCTTAGATTTGCAGCAGAGATTAGCAGAGCAAACCCTTTCCCTCCCTGAGGGACCACAGTGACCCAATTGCCAGCCTGACCACATGTTCTCACACAGCCTCATGTTTGTGTGCTGTGGGGGCAATGTTTCCGCATGGCTAGCAGCACTAACTCTGTGCTGATGTCCTTTCTAGGTGCTGGCACTTTGCTTTGTTCTTATCCTGGGATCCTTGATGCCCTGTCTTCCTGAGTTCTCATCAGTGTCACAGACAGTGAAAGCAACACCAGCACCAGACTTGTACACAACTAGTAAAAGTAAGTCAAACATGGTTCCTCCATTTTGCCCTGTCTAACTATTTCCAGCACTTCTCTAGACATTCCTTGTTCAGGATATCATCCTCCCCTCAATGCCCACCCCATGCTGGGGCACTGGCAAGGGGAGATTCCAGTACAAACTGATATCAGCACCTTGTTTGCACCTGTTGTTGTTTTCTGCTAGCCATTCTCCCAAAATAGGACAAGTATCAAAGGAAGGAAGATGAGGGAAAAGTCTCAGGGAGGACTGATTGTCTTCCAAAGAGGCTGTGTGTCCAGGGGTGTCTTTGCCTCCTGAAGCTGGGGGAAGGCAGGTACCCTGCAGAGCAAGCTTTCTGCACAGTTGGACATGGACAAGGCCATAGCTGGGTGAACGTGTGCTGAAATCACCACCATGACCCACCCATTGCAAGAGACTTTTTCCTCATTATTAACCAGTTCTCTCCTTTTTTCCAGTTCAGTCACGGAGCCTCCTTTTCTATGACGAGGGTGCTGGCTCCTTAGAAGAGAGCTATAGTTCCTTCCTAATGGTGGACCATCCTGAGGGGTGGGAGGTTGAAAAAGGGCAGTCTGAGGAGGGGAGGCCTCATCTGGCCAGGACGCATGAGACAGCCAAATATCTGAGCAAATCCCACTTGGAGGATCCTGACCAGAACCAAACTGACCCAACTCTCACCCACCTCAAAGAACAATTCCACGAGAGGTAAGCAGGTGGGCACCACCCTCTGAGCCCCAAAACACAGCATGGTGTCTGGGAGGGAGCAGCAGTTAATGTCCCCTCTGCTGCAAGCTCAAGACGGCTGAGCTGCCTGGGACAAGCAATTAGCTAAAGACCAGTGCTGGAGGAGGCCAGGGGCTGTAAGACCAAGTTTATTTTCTAGAGCAATATTTTGGGATTCCACAAAGCGGTATCCCACTGGCACTAAGCTGAGGAGGACCGGGCAAGTCAAGTTGGTCCCAGGCGGGAAGGGCTCCATCCTGGTCAGAGCAAACTAGCTGGGCAGACAGAGAGGTGAATTTGCATAGGAGGTTGTAATGAACTTGACTGATACCTTGTCTTTTCTTTTCCTCAGGGAGACAAGCTCCAGTGAGACAGCTGAATACTTGTAGCAGCTGCTGGACCTCAAGGCCTCATCTGTCTGATTGCAGGATTCCCTCCTCACTGAGTAAATGAGGGGACTTGGCAGGAGAGGACACTGCATTCAGACACTCCTAAACTGGCCTTGGGTTCAGTTCCATCCCTTTCCCATGCCCCCCTCACCCCGGTAGTACTGATCTCTCTGAGGGGAGTCACAGGAGTGCCAGAACCAGCAATCAATGCCTGGTGAAGCCCTGAGACCCCCCTCTTCTTCTAGCCTTACCTCCTGCTAAAAATGAGCACTACCCTATGGGTATGGCCTCACCTTGGAGTGGAGGGAGATCAGGGGAAGCCCCTAAACTATTCAGCTCACTTCCCAAAGCCTCTAGACCAAGGGGGCTGTCCCCAAGCTACCCCTTGGCTACATCAGATGCATCTGAAGGAGAGTGTGCTGGATTTACTGTCCTGCCTGGCAGGGTTAGAAGTGGGTGATACTGGTGCTGGAGAGATGGCTCTGGAGAGTTTGCGCTCATTCCTTCCCCTCCATCTGTTAGTATACTTCTGCTTCCGTTGAGAGAAGACCTAGTTCTTCCTTGCTCTAGTTTTCTCTTGATGGACATGCGTACATAACTTCCACACCAACTATCTGCAAAGATCTGCACACAAAGGGAGTTGGGGAGACAGATCCCAGACAGATAAACCACCATAACAATTAACCAGCAGCTTCTGGGCAACCAGAGCTCTGAAACAGAGAACAATTTTCCCCACAACCCACTTCTCCCCACCCTCAGCACCCTTACTTTGATTGGGGTGGCATTTCCCTTTCTGTTCCCTGCTTGGGCCCTATAGTACAGTGCTAACCAGGTCAGTGGTCTTCTCACTTTTCATTATGTAGGCCTCCCCATTTGAGACTGGGTGAGAGAAACCCGCTCCCATAATTTGATCCCCAGCCCAGCTCTCCATCCCCAATCCTACTTCATGCCAAATGGAATCTTTCTAGGAACCACCAAGGAGAGCTCTGCAGCCCGTTGGAGGGCTGTTGGGTAGCTATCATTCCCCTCACATCCTCCATGTGCACAGCAGTGTTGTGAAAGCCACTGAGGACATACTGGCATCTCTGGTGACAAGTCTGTCAGGAAAGAAGTGGCATGTTGTAACTGGCCAGGGTCACCAAAGACTGTTTTAGACCTCTTCTTTCTAAGTGTTGGCACCAAAGGTAGCAAACTGTTGCTACAACCTGACCCTTCAGGCCAGACTTGCCAAGTTTGGTGCTGAAACCTCATCTCAAGCCTATGCCATCCTCTTTAGCACACAGACACCCATTTCTGACCCTTCCTCCTCCCTGGCAGAAGCCCTGCTGAAAGGCTCAGGTGTCTCTTTGCTCTGTTCCCTCAGCTGCCATTTGATGGAAGGACAATGTAGGACATGAGTGTCAGTGATCTGGGATGTTGCACATTGCCTCGTGTTTGTACATGGGAGTTCCCGTGCACTCTGCCAGATCTCATAGCAGGCTCCTGCTTGACTTTCTCTTCAAGCACCCTGGACTCACTGTACACTGCCCCAGCCTCTCCTCTCCTCCCAGGCTGGGAGTGGAGAGGACTCTCTGGAGAGGAAGAATGGAATGGCTCTTGCTCAAGGACTGGAATAAGTGAGGGAAGGGCCCTCACTCCCTCTTTTCTCCCTTTCGGAAACTGATTTTGCCCCCTGAATCCATTTAGGACAAATTTGAACGCAACTAGCTGCAACCATACGTGCATGGCCAATGGAGTGAGGAAAAGGAAGGTCTTCAGCATAGCTCTGCTCTTCTTGAAGTTCACATAGGACCTACTCGTCACCAGAAACCACTGCATTCTCCATCCTCTGCCTCCATCTCAGCACAAAGAACCACTGCCGGGTCCAAGCACGACTTCCTCCACCCCAACACTTCCACTGAGCATGTCCCCGTGCCTCCCACTCCACTGTTGTACAGAGACCAAAAGCAGAACTCGTTTGTACATAATGAACCTTATTTTGTATTATTGCCGATCCCTTAAGATATTGTATTTTGGAAACTCTCAGATCCTATTTTCAGTATTGTATTTTATTAAGAATTAGTGCGGGCTTGGCATCTATGACTTCTTTCTCTTTAGCAGCTCACTTTCCCCTTATACTCCAGAAGCTGCCTCTTCCCTCCTGTTTGTTTTTTTTTTTAAGTTTTGTTTGTTTTGTTTTGTTTTGTTTTTCCAAGCCCCTTCTTCCCCTCTTCCTATCACTCGCTCTGCATTTGCTTAGAAGCAAAATAAAAATAAAATAAAAAGATGCAGCATCACCCTTGGGTTGACAGGTCCTTTCATTGAGGCACGGTTGTCACACCAGCCCACATGCACAGATTCTCACCTCCTGCTCCCCAGCTGTCCCGTTTCCTGGCCATGTGCAGAACTGGTTCAGTGCTGGACCTCATGTTCAGTGTTGGAGGCTAGAAGCAGACTTGCATGTTCTATTTTCTGCAGCACTGTGATTTCTTCTGCAGTTCTGAGCATGTAAGAACTGTTCTGCCTCAGTTTCTTCTCTCCCTCTGAAGTACCACTAACATCATCCTCTTGGAAGGATGAAGACTATAGAAGAAAGTTTGAGGTGCAATGGACTCCTTTGATGAAGGGTCGTGAGGGTCTGTACAACAAAGACATTGCTAGTAGCACCGTGGCTCTGGTCCCATCCATCTGAAAAAATACTTAAATCCTTCAGTTTGATTAACTGTAAAAGCAGAGCCGTTCCACTTAGATCAGTAATGACTTAGGACTGTGTCAGCCTTTACCTCTGACCGTCCATTTACATCTGCGAAACTGATAGGTTTTGTCCTGAGTTTGTGCGAAACACAAGGCAACAGGGGGTCTAGGAAACAAATCTTCATTTTCTAGAAAGCTCCAAGCGGGTTCATTATAATTTGGCCATTGAAACAATGACTTTTTGCAATCAGGCCCTGCTGTAAGGCAGTCCAAGGAGAAGCCCCTCTAAGAGGTACTGAAAAGTGGCTCCGTCTCCTGCCTGTGGCTGGGCTGATGCAGCAGAGCTCTGTCTTTGCCACATGAAGAGAATATGAGACTCAGGTCTAGTGAAGATCTCTTTCTGTGGATTACAATTTCTTGTGGAGAGGTGTAAAGCACTGAGATGTTACCACCCTGTTGTGACAGGGTTGGTCTTCAAACAGTGACTGGGAGAGAAGAACTCTCTTTCCTTGGCTGGGTCTGTACTGTCAAAAGGGGGCTTGAGGAGGGGTCCATAGTGGGTTAGTCTGACATAGGTTTCAGAGACTCCTGCAGAGGTCCCTTCCTCTACACACACCCACAAATACAGGGCAATGCCTAACCTTGCCCCGAAGTGTGTGTTCTGGACCAGAACTAATTTTAAGTCAACGGTCTGACATTTTCCCTGTAGCACCTTGTCCAAAAGCAGTCTCCTACCCCTGCGTCAGTGTGATATACTTTCCCCCACTACAACGAAGCTTCCCTCTACTCCCACCAGATTTCATTTGAGGGAAGGGCTCCTACTTTGCTTTCCCCTGTGCAACATCATTCAGCTCTTCGGGCATTGCCTTCCCAGGAGATTCTAGCATGTCCCCTTCATCCATGCTCCAAAACATGAAGGGAAATCAGTGAAAGAGGGGAATTCCTAGAAGGATGATTTCTCAGGCTTTGGCCCCTTTAACATCAATGCAATTGGAGCAACCAGAAACTCCATCCACTCAGAATAAATTCTCTTTCATCTTGACAAACTCTCCTAATCCTGCAGTCTACTGGATAACTCTGAGCTGCTCAAAACAGGCACATTAGGATCTTTTGATCCCCGCTATGCCCCCCAACACACAGCCAGCCAATGCCACCGACCAATTTGGCTACACTGACTAATTAGAGCAGAACAAGAAAATTAGCAAAGCAAGAGGGCACCTTCTTTACAAGTCACCTTCAGCCTCACTCAATTACACAGAGTCTGCTCCAAATGCCCCCAGCCAAGCTCTGCCATATCAAACCGGGCTTTTCCCCATTTAGGGTCACATTTCTAACATGGCTGTGCACACCTGGCATGTACAAGCCTTGAACAAAAGAACACTGACAGAACACAGGCTTGGTTTTTTAGACAAATTATTCCCAACTGTTCTCTGTTACCACGCCAACTTGGAGAAAAAAAAAAAAAGAAAATAATTGGCTTTTGCAGCTTGCAGCTGCGAAGTGGACAACTGGTGGTGTGTGGCAGCAGCTTGGCAGGTACATGGGGTTTGTTACAGAAGGATATGTGCTATTAGAGCTCTCAGGAGAGTATCTCTGCTCTCCAAGTCCAGCACAGTCCCTCTTACTGACAGTGTTTGGGACTATGCTAGCAGTTCTCGCGTGGATCCATCACTGAATTGACAGGCTTTGGTCCTGCTGTCTGGCAAGGAGCCCAGGTTTTTGGACACTTTTTGGGGACAATGGGGTGATCACACCTCCTGACATCCCCTAGGTGCTGAGGGCTTGTTAATAGTGACGGCATCTGGCTGAACCCTGATCCAGCCCACCTCAGCCTCAACAACTCCGTGCTGATTTTCCTATCCTGGCGGCTGAGACAGAAACAGTGCTTATGGGTGAGCAGGGTGGAAGTTCCTCTTCTTGTGCCCAGGAAAGAGGCTGTATGCTCCCAAAGCTTTACTTGCTAGAAATGCTGCTTCCTAGAAGGCCCATGTGCTGTCTGTGACTGCAAAAGGGAGGAGAGGGTGTGTATGGCAAGATCAAGCTGCACTCACACCATCCTGAATGCCTGTACAGAAGGAAATCCCTACCCAGGGCACAGGAGAGGTCCTCAGGGAGCTCTGACAGCATCCTCCAAGGTGAAGGTGACCCCATTAGTGACAAACACATGAAACACAGAAGGGTTGGCAGAGAAAGATGCAAAAGCCTGAGCAATCCTTTATCTCCCTTCACATGGGCATATCCTGTGATGTCTCCTCTTCTCCAGACACACAAAATCTGGATGTGCTGCCTGTGTAACAGCTGTACAGTTGGCACATGGCTAGAAAGAGGCAAAATCCTCTGCTGGTTGGAGGATGGCAGGAGGATGGCAGGAGGCACCCACTGTCCTGCCCTTCTCTCTGCCTCAGCCAGAGGCATGGCGACCCTGGGGCTCTCCTGTGCCTGGCTCCTGGGAATTTTCCTGCAATAAGGATCTCTGCTCCCTTTCTGAATCTCCTTTCCTATGGCACAAATGCATCCATCAGTGAGAAATACCCACCAGGGGCTCACCCCTCCTTCCTGCGCCCAGACCTGGTGCTTCCCTAGCCTCCAACTCACATCCACCCCAGCCTGGCCATTCCTTTCCTCAGCATGGCAGCCACTGACTCATTCAATCATGAGGACAAGACAGATGTTTGCCAAAATCTCCTGGGAGCACGCATGGACCTGCATCCTGTATCCTCCACAGCTGCTCAGGGCAGCCAAGCTCTGCCCTGCCCTGGCAGCCCAGCCAGCACTGGGGAAGGTGGCACTCATAGACTTAGAGCATGTGTCCAATGGGGACCTTTCCCAGCAGGTAGGGAGAAGCAGCGAGGGGACACAGGTCGCTCTGCACCAGCTGGGCACCCGCTGCTTCTCCCTTCCCATAGCTTGCTCCTGACCTCTGCCATACAGAAGGACATGGAGCAGGGCTTCGTGTCAGTGCAGGGAGGGCAGACAAGCTCCTGAGCAAGTCTCATTCTCAGCAAATAAGGGTGAAGGCACTTTCCTGGAGCCAACTCTGCCCATGAGGAGAGCTTGCCCAGCAGCATACCTGCTTCAAAGGGGAACAAAAACCCTGTGGGGGTTGGAGGGGATGAGTCACACACCAAGGAGGGTGTAGAGCTCCCTGCAAGTCACGACTGTGTGGAGAAGTGGGCCTGGGGGCTGCTGTGCCCCTGGGAGGCACACTTCCCCCAGCAGGTGCAGGAAGGGGGGAGATGTCACCGTGACATGGGGCCAGACGAGGGTTCGGTAACTTGAAGTGGAGGTGCTGGTGGGCTGTGGTTCCCAGGGAAAGGTATAACCCTTCTCCAGCCCTTGCTGCTTCCCAGTTTGGGGTCAGAAGAGGGATGGGAATACTGCCACACTACCCTTCAGCAGAGGTGCCACAGGGCTGCACAGAGATGATGGGGACCACTGGCAAGAGAGATGAGCTGCTCCTGATGACACCCAAGGTAATAAAACAGTCAGAGCAGGCTGAGGACACATTCCAGCTTTCACTGTGCCAGCCCTTCATGGGAAGACACTGGGATCAGGTGTGATGGCAATGTGTTCTGGATGTAACAAACGACTGTAGGACCTTGCCATGGGCAATTGATGCAGAGGGTACTTCTCATCGATCTGGAGCTCCAAGATCCCAATGCCCAGCAGGCAAAGCATCAGTGTGTGAATCTGGGGCAGAACAAATCCAAAACAAGCAGACAAGGACATATGGGAATTTTGCGAAGAATCTGTTGTCCTTGCTGGCACCTGCAGCACCAAGACGGGCAAGGCTGAGGCAGGAAAGAGCAGAGACCAGGGCCATGAAGTCCAGTTCCAGCCCAGGACAGACAGGTGATGCAAAGTTCCTGACAGGTGTGGGCAGAGGACAGAAGGGCCTTTCTACCTTTGGATGCTAGGAGAAAAATTGCCTTGGATTTCTAAAAAGCAGGGATATTGTGGTCCCACAAGTGGGAAGTTGCTCAGTGAGCTTGCTGGGAGGAGGAAAGCTTGGCTACAGCCATCCACCTCTACCTCTCCTTGGGTCCCATTACCATGCTATCGTCTCCTTGAGTCCCACTGCCCAGAGCTGGGGACACCATCCCCAGACAGATTTCATCCCTGTTAGACCATCAGCCAGAGCAGCAAGTACTTTGCTCTGTTGGGGCTGTTGTCATACAATTTTTCAGCGTCACTTTACCTGACTGTGCTCCCAGTTAAGACGAGTGCTTGAGACCCAGCTCCCCACGCAACCCCTGCAGGCAGGCAGACACCAGCTGGGCTGTGAGCAGCGAGGGGCAGCCGAGTTGTCCTCTGCCTCCCCATACGCCAAAGGGTTAAGCTCCAGTTTCGAAGTGTCTCTAAGGTGACACCAGGCTGCCTCGCTGGTGCAGCTCTCCGCAGCCCCCCTCCCCACGCACACACTCACGCTCTCTTTCTGCTTTGTCTTTTCGAGGGCTGCTGCAGGATCAGAGCACAGGCACCTTCTTCGCTGCCTACCTACCTCTGCCAGCCTTTCCCACTCGGCTGCTGCTGCTGCTGGAGACACTAAGGGACGTGCCTGGCCCGGGGGGTACCTCCCAGAAGGCACCCTGGGCTCTCCTTCGCCTGCTGGGAGCATCACCATCCCTGGATGTGCTCTCCTAAGACCTGTCCTCCTGCAAGCTGAGAAGCAGCATCAACGTCTCTGGATTCCTGTCAACTGTTTTGCCTCTTTGCCATGACAGCGCAGTGGAGACAGAGGGAGGCTGAGCTGTAGTGCCTGAGCTGCTTAAACTGCTGTCAAGAGGACGATAAATACCACTGCAAGAAGTTGGACGCTGTTTTTTTCTCTATGCTTGTGCTCCTCCAAGTAGCTAAACCTCGCCAAGATTGTCCTAGGGACAATTGTCCTAGGGAGGTGAAGCAGAGCAGCACTGTGGGATCCCGAGGGGCTGGACTGAGCCGCCCAAGAGATTTGTGGGCAGACTGCAGGACTCTCCGCCTGGAAAGGGACCTCACCTCAGCATGGCTGAAGGTCCTGTGAACTGGAGAGATTTCACCCCGGCCGGGTGTGACAATGAGGAGGCCAGGGGGGCCGCAGCAAGCCTCCTGGGAGCAGCAGACACAGAGACTGCTGGGCAAGAGCAACATTCAGGTCTCCACGGTGTGGATCCAGCTTGGGATGAGATGAGAGAGGCAATGGTGGTGGCGGAGGTGGAGCAGCAGTTCCTGCACTTGGCCATCAGAAAGCAGGTCTCCTACAGGTAGGAGCTCCTGGGTCCCATAGCACTGAGGCTGGGCTGGAGTGGTGGAGTGGCCTGTCCCAGGGGCATCTCCCTCTGTTGAGAAAGGGCTGGCTGTTCCTGGTGGCCACTGGTGCCTTCCACCAGAAACCATCTGAGCACAGGGACAAGTGGACTGTTTAGCCCTTTTCCTCCCCACCCATACAACAGCCCACTCTTGTAACATTGATTCTCCTCTTCCTCCTCTGCCCCAAAGCAAATATCCCTTTGCTTGACTCCTAGGTCCAGAAACCTTGCTCCCACCTGGGGAAGAATGAAAAGTGATCCAAAGATGAAAGGGCTGAGACTGGGGCTTAAGCTATAAATGTGCCCTTTGGGGATACTTTGCAGCAAAAGGAGTACCTGTCCCAGCCCTTGGTGTGACATTTTTGCTGGTACTGCTCTTCTTAGGTTACACCTACCCCTACGATAACCAAGCAAAACCAGTGGAGGCATAGAGTGATTTTCATAGCTCCCATGGGGCTTTTGTGGGAGCCATTGCCTGGTGAAGCTTAGGTGAGCTCCTATTACTAACTCCAGCCACACTGTCCGAAATCCTGCTTGGATCAGTGCCTTCTGTCTTTCTCTCACAGTGAGTAAGGTCTGATGTCTCACCCTCCCCTCTTTTTCACTGTTTAAGTCCTTCTACCATTTAGTACCCCAAGCTTTGAAGAGCGGCTCTCAGGTGCAAGTGAGGAGAAATTCTTCAATGCCAAGCACTTGCAGGGCTGACCCAGATCTGCTGTGAGGATCTGGAACCGAGCAGAGGGAAG
This sequence comes from Phaenicophaeus curvirostris, assembly GCF_032191515.1. Classification (NCBI taxonomy): domain Eukaryota; kingdom Metazoa; phylum Chordata; class Aves; order Cuculiformes; family Cuculidae; genus Phaenicophaeus; species Phaenicophaeus curvirostris. The sequence goes on along the minus strand of NC_091396.1, from coordinate 29,082,028 downwards.
AAGGCAGGAGCTACCTCCTTACCCTTCTCGTGAGCTGGCTTGGCCCAGGGATGTGTCTGTGTCTTCCTGTGCTCACTGTCACCATGTCAGGCCATGCTCAGCAAGTGGCAGGTAGTTTACAAGCAGGTGGAAAACTGTCACAGAGGATCTCAGTGCCACGCCTGTTGCTGTAGCAGGCAGAGGGGTGGATGCGGTCTCCAGCCACTGGCCGGGGACTCCAGGCTGCAGAGCTCTGCTGGGGGGACAGATTTCAGACAGGAGCCCATCATCCCCCTGAGCTGTGCTCCTGTGCTTACAGCAGCCCATATCCCCCTTGCAAGGGCTGCAGTGCAAACTGTGAGTAAATCGCTCTCCAATTTTGCTGTAATGGGAACTCATAGGGAACTGTATTAGTGCCTGCAGAGCCGAAGGGGCCCTGGAACTGAATCATCTGTGGCACTTGCTATTCCTGCAGTGGGTGGCGAGCAGGAGCCAGAGTGGCAGAGTCCTCACCAAGGCAGCTTTACGTCCCTGGGCCTCGCGGTGAGCTGGGGCAACACGCAGCCCTCTGGGTCGTCATATGGTACCTGGGGTGGCTCACTGAGGCAGGCTGAGCTGGGAGGGTCTCTGCCCTGAAGCCACTGAGGGTGAGGAATTACCATGCTGAGTGGAGGAGGCAGAGCAGGATTTTCTCCTCTTAGCTGTCTTTCTCCAGATGTGCATGGCGCATTTTGTGAACAGATTAGCCAGCTGCAATTATCCAGCCTCCCTATGGGAGGAAGGGACCATATTGCAACATAATTTGATCAGCCTGAATTTGCTCCAGAACTGTCTAAGGTTGCTGGGGATTGTTTTTGTCCTGCTCATCCAACCTCAGCTGCCCAAACAGGTGGCTCTGCTGACACGCTGCAGCCCATACCCCACTTCCACAAAGCATGTCTGTCCACTTCAGCCCTCACAAGGGGTCTCTTTGCAAGAGGCTTTGCTCCATCCAGGGTGGGCATTGCAGAAGAGAGTAGTCTGGTGGGGCTGTCAGGGATGCCACAGCTACCTGCAGGCCAGCAGCAAGGAAGGAGGCGACGTTTGAGATGAGCTGCTTCCTCCAACTTCTGTTTCAGGCAGCAGAGCAAAGGGAAGGGGAAATGGGAGAGGAAATGTCTGGGGGTGGAAATCTGCTTGTGCCATCCTGTGACGCGCAGGCAGGGTCCAGTCTGGCTACTCTTGGGGGACGAGTTTGCCAGGCAAAGGTTCAGTGGTGATGGAGCCATTGCCTGGAGCTGGGCTAACCTTTCATGAAGCTGAGGGATATGGTTTAGTGTTTGGTAGGAACGGTTGGACTCGGTGATCCGGTGGGTCTCTTCCAACCTGGTTATTCTGTGATTCTGTGATTCTGTGAAGCACCATTCCTGCAGCAGGATGAGACCTCGAGGAGCTGACAGAAATACCTTTACTGTGCTGCCTGGCTGTGGAGCTCTGGAGGCAGAACCTGAGGCATGAACCCTGGTATGGAGTTTGGAAGGCCTCCTCCATGGGCTGTGGGCATCACAGGTGTCCTCAATGTCAAGCAAAGGTTGGAGACCTCAGTCCTCCTGCTGCCAATCTGCCTGTTCCTGCTGGGACCCATTAGTCATCATCAGGAGCAGGCAGTACGAGCTGCTACATAAAGGTTTTGAAATGAGCAGAAATTATATTAAGCCCATGGAAATAATGTTCCTTCCATAAATAGCTGTTGTAGTGTATGGAGGTGCCTTGGGCGGGTGGAAGAGAGCTCAGTGCTCAGGTTATATTTAGGGCTTTGAGTAGCAGTTTCATGCCAAGCTGATTAACAGTGCCAGCTTCTGCACCAATTTGCACATTCTGGGACAATTTTCCCAGTAGGGAGGTGCCTCTACAGTGCCAGAAGGACCTGATGCTCTCTGTCACTACAGCAAACCCTGAAGAAGTGCCAGGGCTTTGTGCTTCACTCCCTAGAGAGTCACTTCAGCCAAGGGGAGTCCAAAGTCAGTTCCTGCTAGCTTCAGGTGTCTCCACTGAGGTCTTGTGGTGGAGCAGGAGCATTTCTAGCTTCCTGAGTGGGGCAACTCCAGTGGCAATAAGGCAAGTTAGAGGGATGAGGAACTTTGCTCTAGGAAAAACTCCATGAACTGGAGCCAGAGAGGCTTGGCTGGCTGCAACAACACCCTGCAGCTTCTCTGACAGGGCTGTAGACCTTTGCAGTTCAAAGTGTGCTCTCATTTTCAACACTTTTGCAGTTGCTTTCAGGGTGACGCAGCAATGGCCTTTGTCATTGCCACTGCTCCCAGCAACCCAGCCTGCAGGGGTGTTCACCCAGAAAGGAAACCACAAGCACACAGAAGCTTGCTGCTTAGGCCCCCCACAGGCTACATCTATGGGATGAGGGATATGCTGGGCATCAGACCAGTGTCCTTCTGCGCTCAGCCACCTCTGGAGGCAGTACCCAGCACAGCCCATGCACTACAGGGCTCCTCACAGGCATCTCGTGGCAGTGGGAAGAGGAATCCCTGTGGCTCTCTGTGCCCCCAGCCCAGCACCCACCTCTGTGGAGCTAATTGGGATGTCCTCTTGCCAGCTCCCATTCCTGTTAGCACAATGTGGGTCACCTCGGCTGCTGAGTGTGGTCCCCAGCTGGCAGATAGGACACAGCTAATGCATCTCACAGGCTTTTCTGTGCTGGGGAGCTAAATATAACCCAAAGAGTGGATCAGAGGGGACTGCTTTGCAATGTAAATAGCACATGAGCTTGAACACAGGCAAGGCAGAGAGGGGGATATGGCAGGGTCTGCTGGGAAGAGGGAGGTGGAAACCTTGGGGGTCAAGAGAGCTGCTTTCAGCTCTCTGACATCTTCTCTTCCTTCAGATCTGTTTGGTCTCCAGGTTTTTATGAAGTACCAGGGCAGAAGGTAGGCAGCCTCTCCGCCCCAGCAGGCAGGGCAGGGGCTGGGTAGGAAGGGGAGCCTCCAGCTGCAGGGAGAGAGGAGCAGAGAGGGGCCTCCTTCCTCTGAGCCTTGCCTGCTAGCCTTTTAATCGTGTTAGCCTGGCTATGCAGAGCAGCCTCATCAAATTCCTATTCATTCCCAGCAAGGCAAGCCTGCTCTGCTCTGACAGAGACATCTGTCTCTGTGTCCCTCTGTGCTGCTGGGGAAAGGAGATGGCTGGCACCCCCTGGCACAGCTGGAGGGAAGCTCACAGTGCTATGTCCTGAGTGGGTGGCTCCTCACAGACCTTGCTCAGGGGGTGACAAGCAGGTGTGGCACCATCCCCTGCCCTGACCCTCTCCAGAGCCAGAGACAAGTTCTGCTTGCTGGGTATAGCACTTGTGAGAGATCATTGCTGGTGTGTATTGCTGGCTCCATGGTTCCCATCCTGGATACTCCTATGTGCAAGGTAAACTGGAGATCTGGCCACGTGTAACAAGATATGGAAACATCCCAAGAGGCAGTTTTGGAGTAACTGGGAGGCTGTGGATACAGCCTGGCTGTGCCAGAGCACACCTGCAGCCGGGCCAGGGCAGGGCAGCGGAACACAATCCCAAGCCCCCATGTTAAACCAGACACGCTCTCTGGTTTAAGCTGATCTATGACCATACTGCTGCCAGAAAGGATTGCTCCTATCCTACCTCCTGCTGATTTTCACATGTCAGGTGGGCCAGACCTGTTTCCTGAGGCAGCAGAAGATAATGCTAGCACAGCCACAGTCCTGGGTGGGGAGAGCTGGGAGCCCTGGACCAAAACTGCTGTAGTGGCCATCCCCTCCCTTGGCCATGCCCTCACTTATCTGATCCCAGCTCACAATGAATCCCAGGACAGGTAATCTGCTAGGTTTGGGCTAAGCGAGCAGCTTAACCCTTTCCTTACCAGAGGACTGCAGACACTTGCACAGTGCTGAACCACAAAACCACCCAGCACAGTGACTCCCCTGCCTTTCCAGTGCTGCCTGCAGAGAAGCCAGTGCCAGCAGGGTCATCCTCTCTGGTCTCCTGCCCACGAACAGACAGAACTGGGCTTTCTATGGGATCCCCTATGGTTTTGCACCAAGCACAAAGGACAGGACTCTGGAAGGACACACAGATGCAGCACAGAGAGGAGGCTGAAGGTCCCAGGGCAGGGCATGTTTCTTCTCCAACAGCCTCACCAGGCCTTAGTGCTCCCAGGTAAGAGGACTGGATGTCAACACTGACAGGCAGCACAGACGCATAAAAGGGAAATGTCTGCAAGCAGGGAGCAAATGTGACTAATTCAATCAATTGTGACATGCAAAGCAGCAGGGATGATGAACTCTTTTGGTGATGATAAAACCTCTCCAGCGGTGGGAATGACAAACTCTTGGTGATAACAATACCTCTCCCATCCCCATCTCTGAGATGGAGGTAGGCATCCAGGCTCTGCCTTTTCCTCCCCCTGCATGGTAATTAGTGCAGTGGGTTCTGTTCAGTTTCAGAGCTTGCCTGGTGAGATCAAGGTCTGCAATTTTTTTTTTCCCTTTTGATGATGGAGTCTAAAGCAGGATCATGTGTCCCTTTAGAACTGCCATCTGTGCGGGCTTCAGTAGCTGGCTCTAGTCACTTGCTTTTCTCTGTCTGCACAGAAGCCACCCACAGTTCCCCTCGCTGATCTGAAGGTCTGTCAGAGCAGACCGAGCAGTGTCTGGTTCTGGAGCTGGGGGCTTTGGAGCTGGGGACAGGCTGAGCCTGCAGGGTCATGGTGTGCCCCGCAGACCCTCACCAGGGAACAAATAGTGTCTGCCTCTCTGCTCATCAGAGGCTGGCCCGGAGCCTCCCAGGTGCTTGTGCTTCCCACAGTCCCCATATCTGTCTTACCCAAGTAGGTTTCATGCAGATCCTGGTGCAGGGTGAGCAGATGCTGATGACTGGAGGCTGTTTGGAGACCCACCACATAGGAGGGGTGCATACAGCTGGGGGACCACGAGTGCTGCAGTACCATGCAGGCGAGGATGCACAGAGTGGGCTGCAAGAGGACAACCTGGTTGGCATGGCCTCGTTTGCGTGGCGGTGATGGGACAGCTTTGCCAGAAGGGGCTGTCTCAAGCCCAGAGACTCCTGAAGAGCTGCTTGGCAAGGGAGGTGATGCTTCCTCAGCATGCAGGCTGGTGTGTCAGGACACGTTCTTGCTTGCCAAAGGTGCACACGAGGCTCCTCCAGCGAGGGCCGAGCAGAGGAGGTGGCCCCATGCTGTGGGCTGCAGGAGGAAGAGTGCAGCACAGCCGGCTGCGATGACAGCCGCCCTCACACTTCCAGGAAGTGCAGAGAGAGGAACCAGGTGGACGGTGCAAACAAAGCCAGGTCCCGGGTGGGCGGCCGGGTGGAGGAGTGCTGCCAGGGACCTGCCCTCGGGATGACTCTGGAAAGCAGCCACTGCGGGAGGAAGAGTGAGAGTGAACCCCAGGCTGGCTGAGCACGTCAGCTCGTGCAGGGGCAGATGTGGCGACACCGCTCCTGGGACGTTCCCCAGAGCCCTCCAGGGGACATAGATACGAGGTACTTCCCGAGCCAGGCTCAGCTGCCTTCCTTTTGCTCTTGAGGGGCCGAGGTGCTGCGGCTGGCGCTGACACCCTGTGCTCCAAGGGGTGGGGGACAGGCTTCCCTTGCTTTCCCGGTGCTTTGCCAGTAATTCCTTCCTCTTTTCCCCGTGCCAGCGCCAGGCTTGCGCAGCACAACCTCTGCAGCAGGGATGTCAGAGAGCCGCACAGCTGCTTTTGACGCCAAGGCTGTGAGCGCACGGGGTCAGCGGTGCTTGGCCTGGGCTGTCAGGTTCCTCGTGCAGCCGGTGGGCGCCGGAAGGTGTGTCCCTATCGCCACCAGCCCTCCTGGGAACAGCTGGTACTCAGGGTGACCAGCGGGACTGCCCTGAGGGGGCTGTAGGTCAGCACCAGTGGCTGCACCGGGCTGGCGACTGGGAACCTGTGGTGCTTGGTGACTGGGACCCTGCGGGGCTTGGCGACTGGGACCCTGCGGGGGAAGCCCGCGCAGCCCTGGCTGTCAGCCTGGCTTGGCACCCCTGGGGGAGCGGGGCAAAGCGGCCATCCCGGACGGCTCATTTTCCATGCAAAAGAGGGTTTGTCCGTCGCTCCTGCGAGGCCGTTTCCTGGCCGAAGGCAGCCTGGCAGCGGCAGCCCCTGCGCCGGGGGGCCGGGAGGAGAAGCGGGGCGGGCGGCTCGCCGGGCTGGGTCGAGGCTCCTGGTCCCCGGAGAGGGCGGTGGCGGCGACGAGGCTGCTGCCTCCGTCCCCACCTCGTCCGGCCGTGAACAATGGGAGGCGGAGAGGAGGAGGAAGAGGAGGAGGTGGAGGCTCCGCGGCCGCCGCCAAGCCTCTTCCCGAGCGCGGGGCGGCGGCAGGGCCGACCCCCGGCTCCCCAGGCTGGCGGCAGGGGGCGCTGCCGGAGCCCCCGTTGCCCCCGGTGCGCGCCCGCACTTCCTGCCGCCGGGGCGGGACCCCGGCGGCCGCCCCGCCCCCCCGCCCGCCCCGTCCCCTCCCTGCCCTCCCCGGCGCGGGGCGGCCGCGCGGCGAGCCCCGAGCGTAGCCATGGAGTCCCCGCCGCCCGCCGGCTCGCCCTCCGCCTCCTCCTCCTCCTCCTCCTCCGCCGGCTCCTCCGAGGCGGCGGGCAGCGCCGAGCCCGAGCGGGGCCCGCCGCCGCTGGGCCGCCGGCACAGCAACAAGCGCTTCACTGGCCTCAGGCTCTTTGGGCGCAGGTGAGCGGCGGGCGGGCTACGGGGCAGCGGGCGCCGCGGCATCCCGAGTGCTGAGCCCCCGCCGCGGGCAGCGCCCCCACCGACCCGCTAGCGAGTCAGGAACCGCCCCGGGGTGCGGGACGGGGTGTGGGGACCCAAGGGGATGCGCTTGGGTGTTCCGAGAGGACCCAGAGGGATGCGCTTGGGTATATTGAGGGGATCTAGGGCGATGCTCTTGGGTTTTCCTTGGGAGATGCGCTTGGTTTTTCCTCGGGGACCGAAGGGGATGCGCTTGGGTGTTCCTCGGGGACGCAGTGGGCTGTGCTTGGGTTTTCCTCGGGGACCGAGGGGGATGCTCTTGGGTGTTCCTCGGGGACACAGCAGGCTGCACTTGGGTTTTCCTCGGGGACTGAGGGGGATGCTCTTGACAAAAGCAGTGGAAAGTTGGGAAGCATCGCTCTAACTGCACCCGCTGTCCTCCTTGGAGAAGTCAGCCTACTCTCTAGAGGATTCGTTTCCACCCACTCAGAACTGCAAGTGTTCATCCCTGCACACCCATCCCGCACTTCAGTTGGTCCTGTGCCGCCTGCTGGTGTTCCAGAAGCTGGAAGCTGGGGTCCCCACTTTGCTTGCCTCCTCTCCATAGTCAGCTGGGCTTCTTGTGCCTCCCACAGCCTTGCTCTTGGCCTCATGGGATCTGGGGGACTGTAGCATGTGTAAGCAAAAGGGTGTCCCTGCCATCTAGAGCCATGTAAAAACACTGAATAACTGGGGCTTGAAGAGACCTCTGGAGGTCACCTGATCTGACCTGCTACATCAAAGCAGGGCTGAATTTGATCAGGCTACTGATATTGAGTTTTGAGTGTCACTGGCGTGGAGACTACACAGCCTCTCTGGGCACCTGCTTCCCTGCTTTAAGCTCCTGGGAAATTTTTTTCCCTCATATCTATTCAGAGTTTCCCTTGTTGCAGTCTATACCCTTTGTCTTTTGGGTTGTTGCTGTCCTCCTCTAAGAGCAGTGTCTGCCTTAGTTTTATCTGAACCCCATCAGGTAGCTGAAGAACGTAACAATATTCACCCTTAACCTACTCTTCTACAGGCCAAACCATACTCTTCATCCGAGACTCCTTGTATCTGATAGCTCCTCTCCCTAACTGCCTTGGTGATCCTCTGCTGAACTTGCTGCCGCTCATCAGCATTTTTCGTGTACAGGGAGCCCAAAGCAGGATGCAGTGCTCCTGCATGGTGTCACAGGTGCTGGATGGAAGGGAAAGGCCTCAATTTCAGCCTCCACACCCAAGCTGGAGCTGGAAACTGAGGGCTTCCAAGGTCACCCCACCGCAGATGCTGCTCTGGTTTCTCCTCTGCTCTGATTTCATAGCTGGTGGCAACGGCTGCCTGAAGCTGCTAGCAGTTGCTGACCTGTCCATAGTAGTGTCTGGCATCTTTCTCTGGCTCCCAGGGGTTCAGGCTGCTGTTCCTGCAAAATATATCAGACCCTACAGCAAGGGGAAGTTCTTCCTATGTGAACAGCTTTCTGCAGCATGGACATGTGGGAGAGAAGCAAAGTGGGACAGGCAGGAGGTGCTGAGCTGGAGGGGGCCAGTATGCCTGCCGGGACAGCTGGAAATGGTTGTTGGGTCCTTTGGTACATGGCTGCTTCTCTTGCTTTTCTTCTGCTGGTTTCCTCCAGCTTTTGGTGACAAATGCAGCACCCAGAGCTGCAGAGGAGTCATGAGAGATTCCCACAGGCCTCCAAGAAGGAAGGGGCTCCTACATGTGCCCGTGGGAGGTGGGTTCTGTGGGAAGCTGTGCAGGATGAGTGGCTGCATGCTGCTATATTCATGCCTACCTGAGTGGGAGAGTTCTCCTGAGGTGGGCACAGGTCCATAAAATGACAAGAGAGCCTGCCCTGTCCCCACAGCAGGTGAACCCCAGAGGGATTTGAAGCAAAAGAGGGGTAAGCCCCAAAGCTCTGGCCTGCAACAGTACATTATTCTCCTGTGTTTTGCAAGCGGGCTTATTTTTGTACCTTGTAATTGCCTTACAGGAGGGTGGAGTAATTGGCTTCAGAGCTGATGGAGACAAGCACACAATACGTGCATCCAGGGCACGGATGGGTAATTCTTTTAATTGGGCTGATAAAGAGATTGGGGCTGATCAGATAATAGGTGGTTAGGATTAAATTTCCTTCCTAGGTGCCCCGTTTCTTGTGCTGTGAGTGAACAGCATGATTTACATTTCTCAGGGGGAGCTTGAGGAGGGATTGGGAGTGCTGGGGACAAAGCTCCTTTCTTGCTCTCTCCCATCAGTATGGAGGATGTTGATGGGATGCTGAAATGGGTCTTCCCTGTGGACTTCAGGGTCTTTAACACATTCTGCTTCGGGGGTGGTATGTGTGATGGCTGGATCTGCTGCAGCAGCATAAGCAGGACGCGTAGCTGCCACCAAGGGCCAGTGGGTGGTTGCCCTGCAGAGCACATGGGACCAGCTTTTCAGCTGTGGTGCTTTGGCAGACCTAGTGCTGGAGCCTGCACACGAGCCCAGGGGTGCCTGCCATTGCCCCAGGAAAGGTCTGTGGGTGGCAAGGCATATGGGTAAACGGCACTCAAGAAACTGAGCCGAGCACCCGCCTACGTCTTTCTGAGATGTCACTTGTCACTGACTTTCTTGCAAGCATGTTGCTTGTGCCCATGTGAAAGCTGGGGGATATGTGCCAGTGGGACAGTCACCCAGCCTTCCTCATCCCCACTGTGTGGGGTGATACTGCCGTGTGCCCTTGAACTTGCCAGCCCTTGCTTGGTGAGTGGGTCCAGCCAAGGCACAGGGCTTTGGGTTTGCTTTCCCCTAGCAGGGATGTGGTAGAAGGGCTGTGTGATAGGGTAAGCCCCAGGACCCCTGGCAGACAGTGGTGACAAGCCTGAAGTTTGCAATCTTCTTGTTGGCAGGCTGAGAGCAGCACTTAGCTCGGGACAGGCTTTTTCACAATGCACCTAGCTGCCAGCTAGCTGTTGAGCAATTCTCCTCTTCCACCTCCTCCATGCATGCAGCATTTGCATACCTCTAGCTCCGAAACCATCCACCCTCTGCTCCCTATCCAGCTCCCAGGTGATGGGTGGCATTAGCTGGGCCCGGGACTGTGACACCCCTGGGAGTCCCCAGCTGCCCCCTGGAGTGACACCTGGGCTTGTTTGTGGGGCAGCCGGGATGTGCTGGGAGAGCTGTTCGTGATGCCGTGTTTGCTCTGCGCTCAGCTCTGGGCCTGATCTCCTGTGGGGCAGCTCAGGGACTTTTGATCTTGCCAGGGCTAAAAAAAAAAAAAAAAAAGAGGCACTGGTACTAGGTCTGCTGAGCAGCCATGCTTGTTGGCAGCCAGCGCAGCTTCCCGGTGGAACTGTTGGGATGAGGCAGGGAAGGATAAGAGTGCAGAGGGCCCAGGTGCTCCTGGAGGCTGGGACCCTCCCTAGCATGGTCCCTGCCTGCCACCTGCCTCATCTCTCCAGCCTCAGCACCTGCCAGCAGCTCTGCTGTCCTCCCAAGATCAGAGCAGAGGCTGCCACAGCACCATGCACCCACACTGGAGAAGGTGGCAGGGCCTCTAATCTGCTTAGGAGTTGGAGCATCCCTTCCAAGAAACCCTGTAATCTCCTCAAGGGGCTGAGGGGAGGACAAAGGATCTCTTCCCTCCTTTGAACAGAAATGATAGTAGGAAAGAAGGGCAGCAGAAAGGTAGGGGGGTGCTGGAAGTGGTTACTGGTCTTTGCAAGAAGACTGTTGAGAAGGGAGAGGCAGAGCCACAGATGTTGCAAGGTTGGAAAGTTTGGGGTCTATCTGAGTACATGTGTCCTCTTGGGGACTAAGAGCAGATGCTCCTAGGCCAGCTTCTCTGGGATGAAGGGATGCTCTCTTGGAAGACAACTTGGGCTCTGGTAGGCAGGGGGGGATGCAGTGTAGGATTTTCTTCTCTCGTTGTGGTGTTATGCTTGGGGAGCAGACAGCCTCTCCAGAGCCTTGGCAAAGCCTCTAGAGGTAACTCCCAGCTCTGCTTTTGTCGGAGCTCTGGTTTGCTTTTTCTAGGTGATTCTGTGAGCTGAAGCTTCTGAGTTAGCTTTCAGCCATGTGTTTGCTTGCTTCCTGTCTCCCATAAGTGGATGCTGACTTTGAGATGCTGAGCTCAGGAGCAGAGGTAGGGCTGCAGAATGAGGCTCAGGCTCCTTGACCCCTGGGCCCATAAGCCATCCTTGTCAGAAAAGAAGGGACGGGCAGGAGGTGAATTACCTCTGCTGGATACTTTTAGAGGCAGGGACTCTGGTGTAGGACCTACTCAGGGGCATGGACAAGGTGCAGAAATAGGGGAAACCTGTCTTGCTGGTTCTTGACCTGGCACCAGGCTCCAAGGAAATAAGTGCCTCTGTCTTTGTGATCCAGAGTCCAGGAGCTTTCCTGAGACAGCTCTCTAGTATTACAAAAGCAATACCCTGTGTTTCTGTTGCAACTTGCAGGTCTAGCAGCAGCTACAGCCTCTCTTTGGTTTTGGGAGGCTTTCTTCTCCTCCCCATCAGGATGTCAGGCAGAGGATGAAGGCCTGCCGAGGCAAGTGATGAGACTGCGCTGGCCAGGCTAGTGCCCAGGAGGAATGGGAGCAGGTTGTGCTGTCTGGGTTAGGCTGTCAGTTCCAGTTTCTACTTGAAACCATTGGTCCTGTGCCTGGGAACAACCTGCCCAAGCTTTGCCCATCTCATGGCTATCAGCCTTTTCCTAGTGGTTGAGGGTCTGGAGAAATGATCTGAGTATTCCCTGTCTTGGAGAAGCCCTTCCCAGCTGGCAGGGACCGATGGGAGCTGGGGACCTGTTGCTGATTGATTGGGGGATGCTGCCCAAGTTGCTGGTGCAGGGCAGTAGGTACCTGTTGCTGTTGTGGGAAGCCCCTCTCTAAGGGCAGACAGAAGTCTGGCCACAGGTAGTCGTATCTTTGCTGCCATGCTGTCTTCCACTTGCCCCAAGTCAGTGGTAGAAGCTTTCATTGTGCCTTGTGGGCTGATGCAGCTCTACTGGCAGTACTGCAGGATGCCAGCTTGTGGTAGTCTCTGCCGGCACAGCAGCCTGGTCCCAGCCTCACAAGGGGGCTCCCAGACAGAGGTGTGTGAAAATCCCACCTGGGACCAGCAGGGAAAAGCTAGGTGTTTGCCCCTTCCCTGTCTCTGCTCTCCCCATCTCTGACCACTTGCTCGCTGGCTGCAGCTCTGCTCTCTGTGAGGTGGGAGCTGCCTCATCTCCAAAACACAAAACACGCTGTGGCTTTGCAGAAAGTCACATGGCCCCACTGGCAGGCTGTCCCAGGAAGTCAGGGGAGCTAACGAAGAGGCTTGTTGCAGAGGGTTTTCCCCTTGTTTTGGCACAGCTCAGCTCCCACAGGAAATGTGGGTGCCGGAACAGCCCATCCCTCGCTTACTGTTTGCAGTGCAGGTGTGGATCTGGAGCCAGAAAGTTTGGGGACTCCTCCTTGCCTGCTCCTTGCTGGCTGGGGGTCCCACATCCTCTCGAGCAGGGCTCACTGGCTGGATGAAGATGGAGAATATGTGCTTAGATGTACCTAAGGCAGCTTAGAGCTTCTTCCTGAGCTCCCAGCCTCCAGCACAGCCTGTAGGCAGCATGGACAGGGAGCGGGGGGCTGTGCAACCGGCAACGTGCTGGCCCCTCCGTGTGAAAGTTCTTTCTCAATCAGATTATCTGTATCTCATCCTGCCTTGCCACACTGGCCCGTGCTGGGAGCTGCTCAGATCCAGCACTAAGCCTCTTACTGCACAAGCCTGAGGTCACTACGCCAGGGGACATGGCGTGGGGCATGTTGGCAGCAGGCACTTGGCAACTGCTGCTGTTGAAATACGAAGGGGGTGGGGCGGATATTTTCTGCAGGGATTTTGTACCCGTCAGAAGCTGGCAGATGGCGGGATTAAGAGGCAGTGAGGCTCCTGTCCCGTGAGAGCTGCTGAGGTGCATGGTCAGAGGCACCTTATTCCCCAGTTGAGCTTCTGGCTGGGCTACAGGTTGGCCTGGGGTTGGGAGATGCTCCAGCACGGGCTGCTGGCAAGCACCCCCAGCCTGGGCTCAAACAACAGCATTAGCCGCCCACAAGTTTTCTTGCCGTTTGAATGGTGGAGGAAGCAGATGTGGTGGTGGTCGGTGTCAGAGGGATCCCAAGAAAGGTGCTCTTCTTCTGTGCTTGGTCACCAAGAGCTTTGCTCCCCAGCCCCTGGCTGGCAGTGGGCAAGGGCTCCAAGGGCTAGGTGCCCATGTGTAGGGGCTAGAGGGCTGGGAGCAGGTGAACTGCCCTGCCAAAATAATGTTCCTCCATGCAAAGCTTGGCACGTGCTTTCATGATTCATTTGAAATTCAAATCCATGCCTGGACCCAGCAGTCGAGGTGAAGGCTGCCAGGATCCAGGCTGGCACAGGGGAGGAGGGAGAGAAGCAGGGCCAAACTAGCCCCAAGTCCCTGAGCCATGCACCCCCTGGAGGTGCAGACCCTGGGCAACCATAGGCTCTTGCAGCTGGCTTGGTTGGGCTGCAGGTGACTCTGGATTGGATTGGGCTGGGTTAGTATCCCAGAAGGCAGATCATGGTGCTCAGTGTTCACTGACTGGCTCCAAAGTGAAAAGTGGCCTTGCTGACCCTAGCTCTGTGGTTATGTTTCCTAAGTTACCTCCATGGCTGACAGCAGGGGTGGTAGCATGGGTGCTGTTGGGGCCTCTGGGATTTGCAAATGCCAAGACTGTTGGGAGAGCATGTGGGGTGGAGGGATATGGTACCAGGGCAGGAAAGCTGTGAAGGGGGAGGACAGTGCTGTGTGCCGCGTTGCCAGGCGTGCTTATGGGGTGGGCTTGCTGACCACTCTCTTTGTGTCCGTAGACTCCACCTGCCCCACAAAGGTGCCTTCTCTTGTCTCCAGGGCAGCCAGCCCAGCCGATGGGAATCCAGGAGGATAAAGCACTGGCCAGCGGTGTATAAGTATGTGGTATTTTTATTGGCTTGCACAGGCTGTGCAGTCTGAGCATCTGCCACAGTGTTTCTGCTCAAGAGCTCTCCTCCTTTTCATCCACGTCTCACCTTACATCACCCTCTTGTGTCTGCTTTAACCAAGGCCACCAAAAGCCAGGCTGTCTGCCTGTTGCCTGTGTGTGACTAACCTTGTTCTAGAGGGCAGGTCGCTGCCAGACTTTTATCAACTAACATGGCAGCCCCTGTTTTGCTGGTGTTTGGGGTGAAGGTTGGTTGAGGTCTTCCTCCTCCATGTCCTAGGCATTGTGGGCATGAGGGCCATAGCACCTAGACCCTATGCATACTTAGGGCTTTGAAGACCTAAGATGATAATGTTGAGAGGGTGGGTTAGCCAAATGGCCAAAGCATCCTGAAGTTCAATAGAGCTGGGGCTGCCAGACATGGTGGGAAATCAGGGCCTTGAAGGCAGTCACAATTGCTGGGGCGTAGTTGCTGCATGGGAGCCAATACCTAAGCTAGAATGATGCTGGGGGCTCACAGTAGCTCCCAAGGAGATGTGGAGGTAGAGTCAAGTCCCAGGCCCTGTTCCCAGGCTCCCTATGCCATGGTCTTTGTGAGCAGCACATCAGCGTGGTCAGGGTTTGATTCTTCTTGTATGAGTGCCGTACAGAAGTGCCGCAGCGGAAGACCCCCACTGGGGACTGCTGCTTCCTGGCTTCTGCTAAATGGTTTCTCTGGGTATCACTCCGTCTACAAAGCGTTCTGAGCCCTTCCAGGTTTCTTGCTTAGTCTTCAGCTTGCCTGACCTTGTAGACACAAAGAGCTTGTGTCCCAGTGCTTCTTGGGAGTCTCATGGCTGGATTTGTTGAGGCAGATTAGTGCTCTGTAGAGAAGTGGATGGGGTTTGAAGAGGCCCAAAGCGCCATGGGTTGAACACCAGAGGGCATGGTTGCTCTTCGGTGCTTTGTTGTGCAGCTTGGGCCCTTTCCCGGGGGTTTGCTTCAGCTGGGTGTTGTGGCATGTCCCCTCTGCAGGGTCACTGGCCTTGTCTCCTTGTTCCTGGTTTTGTTTCCTTCTCTTCTGCAAGGGAGGGCTTTGCAAAGCATCTACATGGAGCTGAGCTTTTTTGTGCTGCTGTGGGTGAAGTGGCAGGTGTGCTCACTGGCTTAAACTTGTTAGCCACTGCTGCAAGCTGGGTGATGCTCAGAGGCAAACCTCCAGCCAAGGCAGCTGTTTGGCAGCTTAATGCTGCATGGACTTGCATGTCCTGATAGCAGTTCAAGCTGCACAATGGCACCTGCCCAACCTCCGCACCAGGAGCCTGTGTTGCTCGCCTGGCTCTGGTGGTCTCTAGAGCGCTCAGTCTCACTCTGTGGGAATGGGAGCGGAGAAACTTGGGGAGCAAAGTGAGGCAGCCCTGTGCTGCCAAGTCTGCAGTGAAGTGTTAGCCTCCACTGGGAAGGGGAAGAGTGGGCTACTCCCTGAACTGGCAGCACCTCTTCCCCTGGGATCTCTTCTGTGAAGGATGGCAGGAGAAAACAGTCCATCGGTGAAGCTGCAGAAGCTAGCTGATTTGAGGTTGTTAGGATGAAAGAAGAAAGGGAAGCAGCTAAGAGCCGTTAGGTTGAGGGCATTTAGAACAAAAAGGGTGAGGGAGAAAAAAATCAACTTCTCCTGCCCTCCCATTTGTAGCAGAGGAACAGGCTGACCTTTAGCAAAACCAAGAGGTGATACATTTAGCTCTGCTAAAATGAGTTACTTTAATTTTCAGGTGAGGTGGGGGAGAATAAGACATGGTAGCTCCCTGCCACGAGGTGGAAAAGTGAAACCAAAGATTATACTTGATATCACTAACAGGGTTACAGTTAAACCAACAAATGCCTTTTGGGTGGCAAATAGTCATCTGCTTTGCTTAGTCACAGGGACGTGATGAAGCCTTGGAGCGCAGAAATAGGAGGCGTCTTTCCTGTCATAGCCTCAGGCTTTGCAGGGAGGCATAGATCAGCTTTCTCAGGGATGCCAAGCAGTCCCACACTTGCAGACACCTGCAGGGGCTGCCACTTGTAATGTGGTTTCAGGTGCTTTCCTCGCTTGGAAATTCTTGCTCAGGGCTGCGTGGGGCTGGGGAGCCTTTTGACTTGAGCAGTGGTTTCTGCTTGAACACAGCAGACCAAAACCTGTGACAGCAGCAAGGGGAGGCAAAGGTCTCCCTTGCCACCCATTCTCCTCTGTGCATATTTGCAGGGTCAGGGCTTAGTTAAGTCACAGGGTGACATACTAAAAGAAGGAGAACAGCAGCAGGAAAGTTTGCCTGGCTGGCTTGAGGAGAGGGCTCTTGGGCTTCCCACTCCTGCTGCCTCTAGGGAAAGGGACTTGAAGAACCAGTGACCCTGTCTCTTGCTGGTCTGCTTGACTTGGAAGGGATTTGGGGACCAGCTAGATACACCCTGGGCACCTCTCCAGGCTGTTTCTGTTTGCAAGTCTGAGTCCTGCCGGCCCAGGAGGGAGGTGGCACTGTGGCAGAAGTGAGGAACAGCAGGCATTGTCAGCTGGAGTCTCTGATGTGCATAGACTGCAAGGGACAGGGAGAGCAGCATGGCATGGGGCAATGGGAGAAAAACTCCCTTTGCAGGAGATTGGGTTGGGCATGAACCGCATGTATCTCTTGCTAGGCTTCTTTGCTCTGAATGGGTGTCTAGTTATACCACAACTTTAATTTCCTCTTTGAAAAACCATCCTGCCAGTCCCAATAAGTGGGTCTTAACATTGATGGACTGGAGACTGTTCCTAGGGTCCCTCCTGCAGCCTCTCCTCCTCCTGTGGTCACAGCGGGCACCACGGCTGCCTTGTGGCTGTGTGGACACCAGGACTGCTCTACTGCTAGTGACATCTGGCCCTTTCCTAGCATTGGGGAAGGAAGTCCAAAGGACAGGTATTATGTGTAGGGAAAAGGGCAGAGCCATCCATCCTTCTACAGCTCTCGGGTTTGAGGGGAGGGGAGGGCTGAGCAGGGGTGAACGTATCTTCCTGCCTACCCTAGGCAGCTCCAGCTCCCCTATCCCACTGCTGATGCTGTGAGAAAAGGGCCAAACAATCACCACTGCAGCTTTGGTGATGGAGAGGTTTACTCGCGTGTCCTCACCCTCCCCAGCTCCCACTGCTTTGCAAAGGCCACTCACTCCTTCTGCCGTGACAGAGGCAGCGGCGCAGCAGTGGTGGTGATAGCTCAGCCTTTGGGCCTGGCTCCCCTCTGCTTAATGGTTTCCTGTGAACTGCTTTCCAGATACCCATCGAAGAAGGCAGCTGGCTGCCTTTGCGGTGCTGGCAGCAACCTCCCCTGACATTTTATTTTGATTGTTTTACCATAGCCTCTCTCCAGGCCCCGAGGAACACTGGGCACGGTCCAAACACATGCATGTTCCTACACACAAAGGAGAAGAGCTCCCAGTCTAATTTTAGCTGTGACATGTAGGCAAGGGGAAGGGGCAGGCAGGAGGAGGCAGAGTGTGAAAGAACGAGGTCCCAGCTGCAGCTGCCCACACTTGACTCAGTTAGGGCCGCCTGCGTGGCTATCAGGTGGCCATCGGCTCATGGGTAAATGACAGAAATAACAGAGGCTGTGACTCACACCTTGCAGGCATCAG
Organism: Phaenicophaeus curvirostris; assembly: GCF_032191515.1. Lineage (NCBI taxonomy): Eukaryota > Metazoa > Chordata > Aves > Cuculiformes > Cuculidae > Phaenicophaeus > Phaenicophaeus curvirostris. The sequence continues at coordinate 29,064,702 of NC_091396.1, read as the reverse complement.
AGAGCTGGCCTTTGGTGTGACCCCCATCTCCTCTACACAAAGGCCAAAGCAGAGATGGGTTTCGTGGCCACAAAAGGGAGCTGGGTTGCGTTTGGCTGAGAGCAGGTCCCTGGGGGCAGCTGGGGAACCCGGATAGCAGCGAAGCATGATGGGGAAGTCCCTAGCCTGGCTGCAAGGCTGGGGGGGGCGGGAGGGGGGCGCTGTAGAAACAAAGGGAGATAAAAAGCTCCCGAGACGACTGTGGAGCCTGCCCAGACCAGACACTGTCTGTAACTCGAGAGCAAGTTACCTCCTATACAGAATCATAGGATGGTTTGGGTTGAAAGGGACCTTAAAGGTCATCCCATTCCACCCCCCCTGCCATGGGCAGGGACACCTCCCACTAGATCAGGCCCAAGGCCCCGTCCAACCTGGCCTTGAACATCTCCAGGGATGGAGCAGCCACAGCTTCCCTGGGCAGCCTGTACCAGTGCCTCACCACCCACATGGTGAAGAAGTTCTTGTTTATGTCTAGTTTAAATCTGCCCCTCTCCAGTTTATACCCATTGCCCCTAGTACTATCACTACAAGCCTTTGTGAACAGTCCATCTCCAGCTTTCTTGTAGCCCCTTTCAGGTACTGGAAGGTCACTATAAGATCTCCTGAGAGCCTTCTCCAGGCTGAACAAGCCCAACTCTCTCAGCCTGTCCTCGTATGGGAGGTGCTCCAGTCTTTTGATCATCCTTGTAGCCCTCCTCTGGATCTGTTCCAACAGCTCCATATCCTTCTCATGTTGAGGATTCCAGAACTGGACACAGTACTCCAGATGGGGTCTCACAAGAGACGGGCAGAATCCCCTCTCTCACCCTGCTGGCCGTGCTGCTTTTGATGCAGAACACAGGCTCCAGGGCGGCAGGGAGAGGTACCGAAGAGGCAGGAGAAAATCCTTGTCGGGTTTCTTCCCTCCTGCCCCTGTGTCCGCTCTGGCAGGCGGTGGCCTCCCCTGGATGCGGCGGGGTGCTGGGGGGACCCCTGGATTTTCTGCGCCCCTCCCGCGCCTCAGCGGGGCCGCTGGGGGAGGAAATGCGCTCGGGTATTTTAACGAGCGCTGTCAGGGTTCGCAGCGCGGGGAGGAGGCGGAGGGAGGAGAAGCCGAGCGCTCCAATCTAGGACTTGGCTGGGGAGGGCTGACCCGCGGCTGCTGTGCGGCCACCGACACCCGCCCGGCACCTACGGGACCCCGCACCGCTCCGGATCAGGTCACAGGGGCTTTTCCCCACGCTCTCTCTTCGCTTCTCCTCCTCTTCCTCCTCGCCCACCGCGTTTTGCTGCTTTTATTTGTGCTGGGTGGGGGCTGGGAGGGGCTGGGGAGCCGGTCCTCGGTTCGCGGGCACGGTCCGAACAGGTACCGGGTCCCGTCCTGCTGGGGAAGGGCAGGGGGAAGCAGACCCCGAAGTCATCGCTAGACCCTCAACTTTCCTGCTGTGTTTGCTCCCGGAAACTGGAGTGAGCCCCTAGGGCTACAAGCAGCCTGCAGGGCTGAGGCAGGGGCTCTGCGAAACAGCCGCCCGTGGCACTCGGTGGCACCTGGCCGTTGTTTCTCCTTTGGAAGGAGGGCTTAGGTTTTCACTGCCAGAGGTGCATTTCCAGCTGCCCAAACTTGTGCCAGTTGTGGCGCTGGCGATATCCCGCTAGACTGCGGGCGTGGGGATGGCAGCCGGACCTCTGCCGATGGCAGAGGACAGTGAAGTGAGGAGCCACCCTGAGCCATGACAGGACCTCTTGCCCCTGGCCACTTTGCTGTGGGATAGTTTAGGGAAGCAAGACATACTTGTGGGCTTCTGGCCCCCAAAGTACATCTTGGGTTCGCACCAAGAAGGTGATGAAGGGTAGATGGCACCAGGGTGTTGTGCAGAGTTTGAAGAGAGGCAGGATGGGCATGCCACCAAAAAGATGTGGGGTTATGCTAGGAACTGTAATGAAGTCTTAGGCACGCTTGTGTTCTCCCAGCAAGCCAAACTTTAGAGCATTTTGTTGTCAAGGGCCAGGCGGGAGGGTGGGATGGCTAATTCCTTTTGCTTGCCTTGGTTCAGGCAGTGCCAGTCAGTGGGGACTGTGCTCACATTGCTGGTGTGACTTTGGGCAGTTCCTTCCACCTGGTTTTGCCCTTGAAGAAGCTTCCAATGACAAGCAGCAAAGCCGTGATGGTTTATTTCTTTGCCTTGCCTACAATTCCCTGCAAGGACCTGCTGGTGCTTCTCTCTGCATCTGTCCCCCTGCCTTGCTCATTGAAGAAAGGTGGCTTAGAGGCTGCGTATGCTCTGTGTGGCATCCCCAGCTCCCACCAGAGCGTGAATACCCTGGAAGTGATGGTATGAAAAGGCACTTGCAGTCAAAAGTGGTCCTAAACTGGTGATGCTGAGCTGTTGCTGCCAGTCTGGGATGTGCTCTGAAATTCCTGTCCCCAGGGCAAGTTTTGCTTCTGGACATCTTGTTCAGGGATCCCATTACCCTTTCATGTCTGAGGTGTATTAGGGTATTTGCATTGGGCCCGTATGCTGGCGGTGCTGCAGCACCGTGGAGCAGAAGTGTGTATGTGTGGGGGCAGGAGGCTGCAAGTTGTGCTCTGGCTCAGCCACATGCAAGAAGGATACGAAGAGGCCAAACTGACATTGCTTTGTGAAGCAGTCCAGTCCCAGGACCTCCAGGTTGGTCAACAAAAGTGCCCACTTACAGGGGTGTCTGCGCAAGTCAGCAAAGCTTTTTAGATGTTGCCAGGGGCAGCTTGCTCTCACTGTCCATGCCCAGTAGGTCTGGTAGGGGTCTTCATGCAGCTTCCTGGAAAGAGGGGCACTGGGGTTGCACATGCAGAGACATCAAGGCTGGGAGGAGGTCCTCTGCAGCTGCATGCATGTGACCACCAGCTGGTTTCTAAGCCCTTGCTTTCTCACGAGGAGGGAGGTCTGAAGTCCTCTGTATCAACTCCGGGGCTCCCTGAGAAACATATGGGGACTTCTTCCCCTCTGATAGCTCTGCAAGGGCCAGAAACTGCCTTCTGCAGCCTGGAGTGGCACCAGTGAGGTTGCAGCAGTAATCTCCTCCTCCACAGTGTGAGAGTGACAGTCCAAATTAGGATGGCCTTGGCTGTGGTTTGCCCTGGGAATGCCATGCTTTGAGAACTCAGGAGCTTGGGAGCAAGGTGCTGTGGCCTGTGTAGGCGGTGGCACTTGTTGCAATACATCAAATGAGTTAATCCTAAAATAGAGGGTGAGCACAACCTGTAGCGCACCCCTCATGATGCTTTCAAAGGCTTGTGTTTTGGATGGAGGCCCCCTACCCCAGTGTTGGACGAGCTGTATCTGCTTGCTCCCTAATGTTGGACACAACACAGGGCAGCTTTTGACTCTATTTTACTCACATGTAGGAGAGATTACATCTGGAATGGAAATTTTGGGTAGAAACAAACGGCAGAGTTTGGGAACTTGCTGGTTGCTGCTTACCTCATGGCAGCCAACGCCCTGAGAGCTGCACCACATCTTGACTGGCATGTTCCCTTCCCCATCTGGCACAGGGACACCTTCCTCAGCAGAACTCGTCTGTGCCGGTTGCTCCTTTGTGGCACGTCAGAAAGGGCTGGCCAGAGAGCATGAGAAAGAAGAGAGGTCGGTGACTGATGCTTGGGAGCAGGAGTGGCGACAGGAACTCAGCAGGGTTGGTGTGGGATGGCAGCATACGAGGGAAGATTGAGTATTGGAGCACTGAAAGGACAGAGTGTGGGTGAGCTTGTGATGGAAACAGAGGCAAGTAGTGGTATGTCAGTGGGGCGGGGAAGAGCAGCAGCTCCCTGAATGGGCTCATGGGCTCTTGTCACACAGTCCCGCCAGTGTCCTGGCAGGGAGGAGACAGAGAGGCAGAAGCCCAGGAGATCTTGGTGTCATGCGGGCGTTGCTATTAATAACACACTTTCCCTGTAGTTGAGCTGTGCAAGTCAAGCATCCTTGCCAGGGGAAGGCAGCTTGTAAACTGAAATAGGCTCCTGCTTGCATGCTGCCGTGCTCCAGTCCTGCAGCAGCTTCCCAGTGCCCACAGCAAGCTGGGGCAGAGCCAACCACCATTAGGATAAGCTCTTGTCACAAAGCACGGGGAAACCTTCAGACTTTTTTCCCTTGCTGTAGCTCCATGGTTGGAGCAGATATGTGACACAGCATCCCTTTACATGTCTAAGGGCACAGAAGGCCTGTTCAGCATGGTACATGGGATTTGCTTGAGGACAGAGAAGCAAAGCAGAATACTGAAGCTGAATATCAAGAAGCTCTTCCTGATGTGGGCAGAGACTGCCTTGATTAAAAACAGCATGTTTAGCCCTAGAAGTCAGCCTGTCTGATATTGGGGCTACCGCTGCTGCAGGAGGGATAGTTGCTGGCTGTCTGGAGAGCAGGGTCTCAGTATCAGCTGATCTACAAGCTCTGCGTCTGCTGAAATTACAAGATGCAAGTTTTTCCTCCTTGATTCCTGCTTGACTCTTCAAGGCCATTTAGGTCCTGCCACCAAAGTTAGCTGCGTCCGTAGACCCCGAGTGCTCCCTGCAACAGCTTCCTTCTCCCCCAGCTCTTGAGGACAGCACTGCTGCCTGCCCATGCTCCAGGACATGTTCCTCCTTCAGCAGCATCTCTGCCTACCAATGCTAGGCAGGGAGCATAGGAGACTGAGGAGCTCTGAGTGTTCTGATTAGGAAAAGAGAACCTCCCAAGAGCAGATCATGAACAGACTAGAGCTGCTGGCTCCTTTCTCATTCACAGAAGGAGATTGAAATGATAGTGCAAAGCTGCTTGTAAGTAGAGTTGATATCCTGATGCATGCAGCAGTACTTCCTTTCCCTCCCACCCTGCAAATGCCAGGCTGTTTCCATCCAGTCTCCTTACCTAGCTGAGTGAGGGATGCAGTCTGCAGAGCAGCCACAGGCACTGGCTGTTCTGCTTTGTCTTAGTGACAAACAGTGGGGAGGCAAGAGATGTGCTGGTGTTAGGCCAGGGGCTTTAAGGTCTTATCTCTTCTTGGGCTTCTCTGTGCCCAGTGTGTGATTCCCTCGCTGCTCTGCATGCAGCTCTGCTGATGCACCTCAACCCTGGGCACCCCTGGAAGTCAGTCTGTGATACACCATTCAAGGCTCAGACTGGAAGTAAGTTGCGAGAGCTTGGGAAATCGCTACCATCATATCTGAGCTGCCATGTGGTGCTGTTGTGGGCTGTCAGATGGTTGCCACCGCTGGTGGCTGGAGTGTGAGTCCATGTGCCGCTTGCAGAGAACCTTGAAGATAAAAAGGACTATAATCAGCTAGTACCCAAACATTAATGTCAAGCCAAGCTTGTTTTAGCAGATTTCCTCACGAGACTGTGCTGCAAAAAGGAAGGAAGCTGTGTTAAGACATCTTCCTGCCCACAGCAGCAGCTCAGCAAGCAGTACAGCAGCTTCATGGTAGTGGAATATCTGGGGCAGGAGGGAGCATCCATTCAACACATTTGGGGTGTAGTTGGACAGAATGTCTCCCACAGCAGCTAAACCTGGCCAAGAAGGGTTTGCTGCAGCATGCCACACCCAGGCAGTGTTATCTCTTGTGTTTTTAATGTTTTATTTGTTCAAACACTTTCTAACACCTGTTGATGCAATTTCCTGTGCATCATGTACTGTGCATTATCCTGCAGACAGTGGGGAGAAGGAACAGGAATTGAACACTGTTGGGTCAGGGGCAGGCAGGCTTGAAGCAGGGTGATCAGCAAAACATGCTTTTGTCCTCTGCAAAGGGGCCTCAGTGGTGTGATAGTTAGCCTGCTGGTCATCAGGTAGTGCTGGGTGTACCTGCATTGCTCACTGTGGTGGGACCTGAGGAGTGAGAAAACCCTCTGAGGCAGTGGCACTTTGTATTTGCTTTCAGTTCAGCCAGGCTTTAGCTACCTTAATGCTGCTCTCTGACCTGCAGATACCTCTGGAGGGCATCACTGTCGTTCCTTTCCTCTTTGTGCTGCATTACTGAGTACAGACATGGCAATGAGACTGTAGAAACTAAAGAGCTGGCTTCTTTGCTTACCAGGCTGGAGGAGACCGAACCAAGCCTGAACACTTCTAAAAATACAGACTCAGCTTTGTACTTCTCCAAAAGAAATGGAGGTACAGCCCAATGGGTTGCTTGTGGTACAAGCACTAAGCAAGAGCTCCAGTTTGTGGTTCATAAAATTACGCCTATGTCCCATTGTACATGCATATCTCAAACAAAAGAGAAGCTTCTGACAAGTTAACCTTTTTGCATGGACCTCGAGGTAGAGGAGGTTTGGGCCAGGTTGTTCCTCTGAAGGTCCTCTGGTGTTGCTGGCCTGCAAGTAAGAGTGTGAGTAGGGAGGAAGGTAGAAGTGAGTGCAGCAGGTTACACCCTTAGTGCAGTGGCAAGTGGTGTGCCTGTACCCTCTTGATGAGTAGAGGAGCCACCCTGTAGAGCGTGGAAGTTGAGAGTGACAGTGGTAGCTCGTGCATGCCTGCAGGCTGCTGTTGGGTGCAAGGACTCTGCAGATCCCACAGAGGTGAGCAGGGGATGCAGAGGGCCCCAGTCAGGTGGTGACACATGCCCTGCCATTGCAGGACCCTGGGCTGAGCTGTGAAACTCAAGGAGCAGGGGAGTTGCGGGAAGCAGGAGCCCCAGCAGTGTCCCAGCAAATGGATCCCAGCCCTGCTGTGCCCTTCAGGTGGCATTGCCATGTGCCATGGCATCTGTATCCTGCTGTCTCCCCCTCCATGTGCCCTGATGCCAGCAGCCTGACCTGGGTACTCATGGGGGACCCTACTTAATTCTTGGTCTCTGTGTTAACAGCCACTATCTGGGTGCAATGGAAAACTTTTTTAGGCGTCACTTTGGGAGGAAGGGGCTGCGGCGTGCCAGCGGAGTGGCTGTGCCCACAGGCAAGGCCAGGCGACGCTCCCAAGTGGGGCTGCCCTCTGCCTCGCTGTCCCAGCACTGCCAGGGCTTGGGTACCCCGCTGCCCGCCCTCTCCTGCCTGGGCCTGACACGGCATGCTGGCCCCCGCCGCCGCTCCAGCACCACGCCGCCCTGCCTCAGCCCCCGGTTTGCAGTGCAGACAAAGCGTGGGGGCCAGGCAGGAGCCATCGATGCCCACCTGCTGAGTCACTCCATCCTCCTGGCAAGCCTCATCCCCACTGGAGAGAAGCAGGATGCGATGCCCTGCACCAACAGCTCCGGGTCCGAGTCTCCAGAGGATGGTGTGGTGGTGGGAGCTGAGCAGTGCCAGCGCAAGCGCTGGGCTGAGGAGAGGTGGCTGGCCATGCTGCCCCGGCTGCTGCCACTTCAGGCTAGGCTGCTGTCACGGGGTCCCCGCTGCCTGCGACGTGCCTCCTCCCACCACCTGCCCACTGAGTTCACGCATGGCCGGGCTACCTATGGCTTGCCAGGCCACTATCGCCGCCTCAGCCAGCGCCGACGCTCCAGCAATGTCACCCGGCCTGGGCTGGTCCCCTCCAACCACCTGTGGCTGCTGGCTCAGCACTGCGTGGAGGTGACTGGAGCCAGGCACCCCTCTGCCGCCCTCCCCGAGTGCTTGGGATCGGAGTCTCCCTGCCGCACCTCCCCGGATGGTTGGAGCCCCCGGCTGCTGTATGTATGGTGGTGACGTGCAAACAGGTGATACCTTGGGATGGGAAGGTTCAGTGCAGACCCAGGCTCAGTACCATTGGCCCTGGCTGCCAGTGGTGTCTTGCAGTGCCACTCGTGTCCCTTGAGCATCTCTGTCTGAGACTCAGGGTAGCGCTACCTCTGATGCTCTCGGTGCAGTCCACAGGGCTTGCAGGTATGCCCTCCTGCTAGCCCCGGGGCCAAAGGGAGGTGGGAGGCCTGTTTGTGGGCTGGAGATGCACACTTCCTCCAGCTGGCTGGCTCAGCTAACTCCTTTCCTCCACTGTAGCACACCCGGCAGAAGTTGCTAGCCCCAAAGAAACAGCTATATTTTTCTGGCTGGTTGTTCTGGTCCTTAAAATTGCCCCAGGCTCAGAGATTCCTTGGTATGGGAGAGCTGTGGGGAACATCTGCGGGGCAAGTGTTGGCTCTGCAGAGGCAACCCCAGCACCACAGCTTGGTGGAGTATCCCAGGCTGTTTTGCAATGGACCTGTCATCCCCGACGGCTTTGATTCATCAGGCCCAGGCTGTGCCTTTTGCCAGGTGCAGGCTATATTTAGCTGGGCCATCAGCAACGTGGCCAGCACCAGTTTGTCCCATGGGGCTGCCTTGCAGCAGCAAGGCAGTAGTATCTGAAGCAAGTATCTGCCAGTGATCCTGAAGGTTCACCTAATTTCCACCCACTTGGTCCTGAGGATGTTTTTCTGTTCTGTCCTAGGATGCAGGTTGTTCTTTGCACATATTCGTCCTCCCCTGATCTCATAGCCACCCCTCCTGTGTCTTCCAGGAAAGCTATTGCTAAGTCCAGCCTCCAGCACATGGTAGCCCAGCCAAACCCTGCACTAGCCTTGAGGAGTGACTTGGAGAGGCAGATACGCAGCACTGTGGACTGGAGCGTAAGTTGTAGCATGTTTTGCTGGGCGTTGCATGGAATGGGCTCTCAGCCAAGAAGCAGCAGGCTCTTCCCAGGCTGAGGCTTCCCAGGTGACTTTAGCTTTGACACATTTATGGCTTCCGCTGTGCCACCAGCTGGTGCCAGCATCTGTGCTGCTGGCAGCACCCCTTGATGCTGCAAGGAGAGGTTGTGCAGGCACAGGTGGTTCCTGGGAGGATGGCATAGCTACTCCACTGCCAGCTCTTCTCCTGGCAGCCAAGGTCTGGTGGCTGAGGCCAAGCAGCAGAAGCCAAGACCTTGTTTCTTCAAAGGCAAAGCCTGGCAGGTTTTAAGTTACATCTTGATGTCGTATAGAACAGAAGCTGTTTATACTCTGGGGAGAGTCCCCTGCATTGAATTTGCCTCCATGCCTTCTTCAGGGGGTGATGGTAGCGGCTTCCCTGTGCAGGACACTGACTGAGCTGTAGGTCTTGGAAGTGGTTTCCTGTGGCCCTCTTTGTTTCCAACAGGTGGCCATGGCAGCAGCTTCTGTCTAGATGATGGCCCTTGTTGTTCTGCACATCTTTTCTCCTGGCCTATACCTAAATCCAGCCTCCCACCCTCCAGTGTTATCCAGTATCTTGTCCCTTACACAAAGCACTTTATGGGCTCGAATTCCTGTCTACGGGTTCTCTCAGAAAAATGTCTTATGCCTTTTTAGGAGACTGCAGTCTATGGGGAGCACATCTGGTTTGAGACCAATGTCTCTGGAGACTTCTGCTACGTTGGGGAGCAGAACTGCATGGCAAAGCTGCTGGTGAGTCACCTGGGGTCACCTGCGTCCCTGGTCAGGGCCACAGATGCGGGCTGTGCTGCCACCCGGTGGGGAGAACACGAAAGCCCTGCTGCTGCTGGGGGTCTGCCAAGACGAAGGTTCCTCCTGCCTTTGCGTGCTGCAGGGCTGCAACCCAATTTCTGCAAGTGCAGGTGCTCGATTTGCAATGGGAATGTAACACAGGGTTGCTGCCCACCCGGAGATCATATGAGGATATTCCAGGGAGAGTCTCTTGGGATCCCACACTCTTAGGGAGATAATCGAAATCCAAGACTCTTCAATAGAAAAGAAAAGTGAGCGTTGGAGACAGAGGCCTGCTGCCTCCTGACTGATTTTAAGGAGCTGCTGCGGTCTTCTAGCCCAGTTTCCGGGTTCAGTCTTACTTATGGTGCGGGACATGGAGCATGGATGCTAACCTGTGTCAGCCCATGGGGCTTACCATGGGAGCCCTGCAGGTGCCTCCAAGACCATCTCCATGGTGCTCTTGGGTAGTGTCTGAAGAGGCCAAGGACTGCAGGACAGGACAGGAGGAGAACATCTCTCTGCTCTGTCCTGGACTTGAGATCATCTGCTCTAGGCATATGCTTAGATCCCTTTGCTTGCATGAGGAGTCTGGATTGTGTCCAACTTTCCTATAGGACTTGTTTTGCGTTCTGAAATATATGAAGGAGGCATGATGGGAGGCTGAGCTTGCCGGCATCTGAACACTGCTATTCACATGCATGTTTTTTCTCCCCTTTTCTCATTCTCCAGCAAAAACCTCTCTCCAGGCGTAAGTGTGCAGCCTGCAAGATCATAGTGCATACACCTTGCATCGAACAGCTGGAGAAAGTGAGTAGAATCTGTTAAGCCCTCTCTGTGGCTCATAAAGCTGTAACAGCCTTTTCCTGGGCAGCCCTTCCTCTTGGTTAGAGGAACACAAGCAGATGGAGGAACTGCAATCTGTCATTGCAAAGAGGAGTTTTCTGAGGAGACAATACGAAAAAGTATCTAGTGACATTATTGGGACCGCAGACCCCATTTTATTCAGTAACAGAGACATATGACAGGTTTCACAGCAAGCACCAGACATCTCCAGAGGTTCTGGGCCTGCTGTAGTAAAGTGAGATCTAGTAGGTTTCCTTCAGGTATGATAGTTTTACTTACTCCTCTCGTATGTGTTCAATTTACAGATAAATTTCCGCTGCAAACCTTCCTTCAGGGAGTCAGGATCCCGGAACGTACGGGAGGTGAGAGATGTGCCTCAGATGTCTACCCACATCTGCCCCCTCCTTTCCAGTTTGGTGGCAAATAAATCAGATGCTGTTAGCACGTTGCCCATCAAAGCACCATGCTGTCTTCTGGCTATAAGGGCATTACACGGAAGAAGGGATGTTTCTTTGCGAGGCAGCAGTGCAGTCTGGATGTGAAGAGTGAGGAGCTCACGGGCAGCAAATGCAGAGCATCTGCCGATTTACGTTTCTAAAGCTCCTGCGTCTACATGGGGTAAATCTGCAAACAATGTTTTCTGGGAGAGTTTTTTTTCTCCCTTGTGCTGGTCCTCAAGCACACAGAGGCAGCTGTGGCAAACAGCAGTTCCACAAGTCTCCCACAGTTTGGAAGGGAGCATTATAGGCTCGCTTCTGGCTTTACCACTCAGCCCTGACCTGGGTACTGCAGGTAGCACTCGAAAGTGCCCACAGTGGTCTTGTTGGACCTCTTTAGCCCATGTTTTAACATAGAATCATAGAATCGTAGAATCACCAGGTTGGAAAAGACCTCATGGATCATCGAGTCCAACCATTCCTGTCTGCCACTAAACCATGTCCCTGAGCACATCGTCTACCCATCTTTTAAATACTGCCAGGGATGGTGACTCAATCGCCTCCCTGGGCAGACACCTCCCATGCTGCGCTGGCCTGAGACCTGTCTGCTGAGCTGCGCTGGTGGAAGCACGTGTCAGCCTCCATGCTTCACCCTCCAGCCTGTGCAGCCAATGTAGCCCATGCAGTGCTCTGGAGTGAGTGAGGGTGGCTCAGTCATGAGCTGTTTTGGTAACACAGTTGGTGCCCCTGTGCTGTGTTTGCTGTGCCAGCACAAACACAGCAGGGGAACGGTACTCAAGCACAGGGCTGCCTGCCACTGTGACCTGGTAAGGTGAAGCTTCCAGCATCGCTTTAAACCTTCCTTTTTCCTTTGCTTCTCCTGCTGGGCCTCCTTCACGTATCACTCTTAGCCCAGGTCCCTTATTTGTTCTTTACATACTTTTTGACCTCTACTGACAACTCTCTGCCTCTGCCCATACTTTTGTGTCTGTTTTTCTGCTGTCCAACCTCTATGAGTTTTCCAAAACTCTATGAGTTTTCTGTCCCTCCCCTTTTCTGGTTTTCCTCCTTTTTCTCACAAGCCCTGCTTCTCCATCCTATCTTTCTAATACTCCTCAGTTCCTCCAAGGATCCTCTTCCCTCTTGTATCTCTAGGAAGGTGCTGTTCTAGCCTTTGTGGTGCCAAGGATCGTCTTCAGGTTCAGCCTTTTCCTTAGATGTGCCTGCAGGGACCCAGAGCTGAGCTCAGAACATAGCCCCCTTCTGCTCCCACTGGAATAATTCCTGCTATAGCCAACAGGACTCTTCATCCTCTCCCATGTGCTGCACTTGGAGTAGCCAACAGTGGAGCTGACCCAAATCTCCTGCCAGTTTCTGCACATATCATCACCATGATCCCAAAAGCAAGGTCTTGGGCCCTATCACTCTGGGCTGTGAACTCATACTCCCTCTTCTGTTTTTGCTTCTCCCTTCCCACTCATCCCCCAGCAATGCTGTTCCCAATCGAGGGCTGGAATAGGAAGGTGGGATATGTGAAATGTAGTACTTCATTACAAAACTTTTGACCTCCTGACAATCACTCCTACAAGTCTCAGCCCTCCATCACTGTGATCCTGCGGGAAGTGGTTGTGGAGGGCTTTGGGGCTGTTGCTCTCCTCAAGGAACATGCAGCTAGGTACTTCACTGCTTAGCTGCAAGCGCTTCCTTTTTCTTGCCATGGGCACAAATTGTGTCTCCTTGAGGATTTTCACACCTTCCACAAGCAAATTTTTCACCTGCTGCTGAGGTCATCTGGGCAGGGATGTTCAGGGATGGTGATGTGATTTATGACCAAAGTAGTGCTCTGCAGTACTGCTTGCCCACTCTCCACTGGGCTTGCTTTGTGTCTTCGCACTCTTCAGTGTCCATCCCTTCCTTCTTGTTTTTTTCTGGTTTTAATTCCCTCTTCTCTGAGCAGCTTAATTTGGCTTCTTGCCCCCTGAGTCTTTGACTGTGCCTTCTCCCAGAAGATTGGGGCTGGTGAGTGTGATCAGTGCTGCAAGAACAGGAGTTCTGGCTGGTCTGGGTCCGTTCCTCCTGCCTATTCCTGTGTTCACACACACATCGGGCCTTTCGTTCCTCTTTTATTTTCTTTTTCCTTTAGCCCATTGTTGTCCGGCATCACTGGGTACACCGGCGGCGACAGGAAGGGAAATGTCGGCAGTGTGGCAAGGTGAGAGGGTATCTAATTTTTTTTTTTAATCATCCTGAAGAAAAGCTAAGGTCAGACCAGAGACAAGAACAGGACTAGGGACCAAGTACATTGTACCGTTCTTGTTTGGCAGCAGCAGCCTACAGTAAAACCAAGATGTATGCCCTGTTTTGCACAGTGAAGTGCCATATAAGTGCTTCCCACACAGAGTTGTTCTTCCCTTGAGCCCAATGAATCCTGGAGGGGACTGTCTTCAAGACATGCTTTCCTTGAGCAATAGGGACACCCCTGCAGAATGCAGTGACTTCCCTGGCACTATAGTGGTGGTTAGGGCTATCCTACAGGGGTCTGGAGGGCTCCAGCTGCAGGCATGCTCTCTTTGTTAACTTTTCTCTTCATGGTGGGAAAGTCCTTTTGCCTGGTAGAAAGCTGTGAGGGAATTCTCTAAGCCTTTTATCCTTCCCTTCACAGGGTTTCCAGCAGAAGTTTGCCTTCCACAGTAAAGAGATTGTAGCCATCAGCTGTTCCTGGTGCAAGCAAGCGGTGAGCAAAACTCCCATTGCATGTCTTACCAGTGTGGTCTGCACCTAATGACTGACCTCTGCTTTCTGCGGGGACTCCCCAGACTGCATCTCTGCAGCCTGCCCTTAACAGCTTCTCTTACTGGGCGAAGCTGTACTGTGGAATCTGTCAGCTCCTACAAGAAACTTTTTCCTCATTGCCTTCCCATTACAAAATCCTGCATGCTTTCCTCCAGCACTCCCTGCACTGGCATGGGGAAGCAGGGAGGAGAGGTGGCTGTCCTCAACAAACCGAGCAGCTGAGTTTTCTTTGCAATTTCTGCTTCGCCAGTATCACAGCAAAGTGTCATGTTTCATGCTGCAACACATTGAAGAGCCTTGCTCTCTGGGGGCTCATGCTGCTGTCGTCGTTCCTCCCACCTGGATTCTGCGGGTCCGGCGGCCCCAGGTAAGACACTTTAGCTCTTTCGGATCTTTTGTGACTCCTGCTTGCCCAGCAGCTCCTCATGGAGTTTTCGGATTTGTTTCCTTTCTCTCTAGAATCCACTGAAATCTAGTAAGAAGAAGAAGAGGACATCGTTCAAGCGGAAATCCAGCAAAAAGGGGGCTGAGGTATGAGCCAAGGGAACTGGGAATGACCTTGTTGTGGAAGGACCGTGGAATGAGAATCAGAACTGGGGGACAAGGGGGTTTTGCTGAAGTTAAGGAGGGTGAGGTGGAGGGAGGGTGCCTGCTGGCAGGGCAGATCTCAGCTACAGAGCTTATGGGGTGGCTGGGACTTTCTCTTCCTCCTGCACCTGACCTGCGTGTTACTGGGGCTCAGCTGGAGGTGAGATTTTGCATTTCTCTGGGTTTGTTGAAGGACCTGCAATGTCTCTTGCAGGAAGGGAGGTGGAAACCCTTTGTCATCAAGCCCATGCCAGCTCCTCTCATGAAGCCCTTGCTGGTGTTCGTGAACCCCAAGAGCGGTGGGAATCAGGTATGGCTTTGTCCTACATCTTCCTGAGAAGACACCTCTGTGAGGGCATTGCTATTTGGCTGCTGAGGTCTCATCATAGTTTTAGTGATGTCTCAGCTGCAGACGAGGCAAGGCAACCCCCACAGTGCCAGTTTGAGGCCTGGCAATTCCCACCTAAGCCAGGCTTTGCCCAAGTTCCCCCAGAACTATGTCTTGGCCCGTCCCCAGGACCAGATGCCACCTTCTGCCATCCATTGGGAACTTCCTGTTACCTGAAGTCTTTGTTTTCCCTATAGGGAGCCAAGATCATCCAATCCTTCATGTGGTATCTCAACCCACGGCAAGTTTTTGACCTCAGTCAGGGTGGACCCAGGGAGGCGTGAGTACATTACTCTTTCTTCAGAAGAGCTGGTTGAAGGCAAAGTTATTGTGGCTGCTGTGAACTGCTGTGGTCATGGGGAAGGAGACAGACATGGGGCTTAGTGAATGGCAAGGGCTGTGTGAGGGCAGGGACCCCTGCAGCCACTGCATAACACCTTGTGCTTCTTCCCCTCCCCACCTCCACCTCCCTTTTCCCTGCAGGCTGGAGCTGTACCGCAAGGTCCACAACCTCCGGATCCTGGCGTGCGGGGGAGATGGCACGGTGAGTCCCCCAGCCCCTGCGTGCATGTGGTGCTCTTCACCCCAGGACTTTCCAGTGCTGGCAACAGCCCTCCTTCCTGTAAACCAGAATGGGGCAAAATGTACGCACTGCGTGTGGCCCAGCTGGTGGTACTGGGTACACATGCTGCCTCAGGAGTGCTAGTCTGTGGCATGTATGGATTTATAGCACTTTTGGGGGCCAGTGTCCTCATTGATGTTACTGGTGTCTCCCACAGCACCCACTTGGAGCATTAAATATGTGAATGTCAGTAGCTTTGGTGGTGGCTAAGGGGACTGTGTCTCTGACCCTCTGCCACTGCTAGCACTCCAAGTCACCCCCACCTGCCTGCCAGACCCTGAAATCACTAATTGTTTCTTTGTACTCTCTTGCTGGAGCAGGTGGGCTGGATACTCTCCATTCTGGACCAGTTACGGCTCAATCCACCTCCTCCTGTGGCCATCTTACCTTTGGGGACAGGGAATGATTTGGCCAGGACGCTGAACTGGGGTGGGGTAAGTGATAGGCACAAAAGCCCACTGCTGACAGAGCAAGGCTGAGGGATTTGACTCCAGTTCTAGACATATAGGTGGGGATTTGCATGGACCGAGTATTTTGACTTTCCCTAAATACTGGCCAACAAAAAAGTGCCGTTTGGATGTTACTGTTCCCCTGGTATTTTAATGATTCTGCATTAGATTATAATCTATTAGGATACTAACAAAAGCAATCAGTATTTTAATATTTGGGGGATTTTAGTAGGAAGCTGTATTGTTTTAAATTTAAAGTCGCACTTTTTGGAATCGATCTTTTCTATGTCTTTTGCTCTGGGGGGTCTTTCCAAAGCCCACTGTTTCTGGGCATCTCTACAAGAGGCAAGTAGGACACTCACTGAGTCCTGCTCTTCACCAGGGTTACACAGATGAGCCTCTGTCCAAGATCCTGTCACATGTGGAAGACGGGAACATTGTGCAGCTTGATCGTTGGAACCTCCATGTGGAGCCAAACTCTGATGCAAACCCTGAGGAGAAGGATGAGGCAGCCACTGAGAAGGTGGGACACCTCTCCACATTCATTCCATTTACTGGGAGTTTGTGTTCTTTTTCTCCCACTGACTCAAGCAGTCCCAGCATCTGAGGCTGCAGGGCTGTGTTGATGTTTCTCTCTCCCTGCTCCAATTCCACTCCTCTCCTCATGGCTCTGACCCCCAGCACTCATGGTGGAGGCATGTAGAGATCAGAACTAAATGTTCGCCTGTGGATTTCAACCACAGCTTATAATAAATACAAGCCCAGTCCCCCCGAGACTGTTTCTTTAGCGGAAACATGGGTGATTGCCACTACCTTGGAGAGCAGAGTGCATCCCTTTGGGTCATGTCCCAAAATGGTGACCTGGTGACCTCTGTATTTTCTTCAGGGGAAGGCAAGCCTCTGCTCCCTCAGCCTCATGAGTACGGTGCATGGCTTGGCTAGAGCCTGACCTCATCTTTGCTGTGGCCACAAACTGGCAACCTCATCTTTATTCCTTCTTTCCATATCAGCTCCCCTTGGATGTATTCAATAACTATTTCAGCCTTGGTTTTGATGCACGGGTGACGCTGGAGTTCCATGAATCCCGAGGTACAGGGGGTTGGCAGGACTGGGGCAGGATCTATGGTGATGGAATGTCCCAGAGGTGGGCCTGTAAAGTGCTCCTCAGGAAAATGAACAAGAGGATTGCCCCAGGGACAGCATGGGGGGTGAAACCTGAGGAGTAGAGGCTGCAGAGGGGATAAAGGGGTGTCTGCATGGGAAGACAGCTGGGGGCTGCCTCTTGGCTGAGGCTGGCTGGAGAGCCGTGTCTGGGAAGAGCTGGCAAGTGAAGTATTTCCATCTGCAGGCCAATAAGCTGGGCTTTTTTCTCCTTTCCCTAGAGGCCAACCCAGAGAAGTTCAACAGCCGATTTCGGAATAAAATGTTCTATGCTGGGGTGAGTGTGTGGAAGGTATCTGGGCATGCCTTCACAGCAGCTTTGGTGTCAGCTGGAGCACAGGCTTGATCCTGTCCACACCCTCAATTTACTCGTCTGAGTTACATAGGCCTAAACATGCACCCAAGCTGAGATGCCTCCAAAGCAGGAGAGGTGCTTGAGAAAGACTGCAGCCCTGGGATTCTCAGCTCCTCTTTGGCTGCGAGTGCTGCTGGCAGTGCAGCTTGCTCTCTGGCCCGTGGTACTGTTGTTGTCTTGATCTCCTGCCACTATTGTTCTTGTTCTTCAGTTCATGGATCATCACCCAAGGAGAACCTCCCTGGAGCTGTGGGGAGGCAGGCTGTCCCCCCTGCAGAGGAATGGGAAACCTTTCCATAGAGTCCCTATGCTACTTTGGTCTTTTATTTTATACCTTGGGCTACATACAGCTCCCTGGCTAATGCCACCCTGCTGTATCTCGCCTCTAGAGCTCTGTGGCTCAGCGTCGTCTGTTTGTCTATCCCTCCGTCCTCAATATACCTCCTTACCAAGGTGTGGCTGAGTGACTGGTATTTGAACAATACCAAATGCTGAGTGCAGCTCAGTACCATCTCTTCTGCTGCTGCTGAGTCTTTCACAGGAGACCCACCATCATAGAATCATAGAATGGTTTGAGTTGGAAGGGACCTTAAAGGCCATCTAGTTCCAACCCCCCCTGCCATGGGCAGGGACACCTCCCACTGGACCAGGCTGCTCAAAGCTCCATCCAACCTGGTCTTGAACACTTTCAGGGATGGGGCATCCACAACTTCCCTGGGCAACCTGTTCTAGTGCCTCACCACCCTCATTGTGAAGAATTTCCTTCTAATGTCTAGTCTAAATCTTCCTCTCTCCAGTTTATAGCCATTTCCCCTAGTCCTATCACCACATGCCTTTGTAAAAAGTCCCTCCCCAGCTTTCTTGTATGCTCTCTTCAGGTATTGGAAGGAGGCTTCTTCCCTGAAGCTGGGACTGAGCTGTCAAGGGAATACTGGGAGGTGTTACTAAAGGTACCCCCAGATTTTTGGTAGGCAAAATGGCCAGAGGAAGGCATCAGGTTGTTCTGGGAGGAGAGAAGAGACAGCTTTTGCCAATGGACAAGGAATGGGTTTGCTGTTCTGAGCACATGAGGTCTGAAGGTTTGTGGCAGGGTTCTGGCTACCCATTTCCAGGAACATGTGGGTGCTAATGCTGTCTCTTGCCTTGGCAGACGGCTTTCTCCGACTTCCTCACGGGGAGCTCCAAAGACTTAGCAAAACACGTCAAGTTGGTTGTGAGTGTGCTGGGGTGCTGTGGGCCAGGGAGGGGGTTGAGTTGCCAAGGGGAAAGGAGTGGTTGGTCCTTTGGCACCCTGTGTATCTCAGGACTAGGGGGAGGCTGTGTTCCTGGTGGCATTGGCTTCCTCTGCCTTTGAGGACAGTCACTGTGGGGAGCAGAGCAGGAGGTCATTTCCTCCCAGGTGGGTAGGGTGGACCAAGCCCTCCTTACAGCAGCCTGAATGCCCCTGTGTTGTCTCCAGTGTGATGGGACAGACCTGACCTCCAAGATCCAGGACCTGAAGCCCCAGTGCCTGGTTTTCTTGAACATCCCCAGGTGAGCAGCCCCTGGACCTGCCCTCATGTGCTGGGCTTCTCACCCCCATGCCACAGATCCCTGCCCAGGTTTGGGGATTGCTGTCCATGCATTGCTTGCCATCCCTTCACAGGTACTGTGCAGGCACCATGCCCTGGGGCAACCCTGGGGAGCACCATGACTTCGAGCCACAGCGCCATGACGATGGCTGCATTGAAGTTATTGGCTTCACCATGACATCTCTGGTGAGCACAACTGTAGACTGCAATGAGGGGAGCAACTAGTCCAGTTGGTCAGGCTTCCCAGCTTCTCTTCTGAGCCTGTTTGGCAGTGTCTGCTCTCTGAGATTTAGGCAAGGTGCTGTCATGCCCTAGTCTCTGTGGATCCTTTACAGAACTTAGTTCACTGGCAGCATCTGACTGATGGTCCATCCACCCCTCAGTCCGTGCTCTGTTCTCACTTTGGACCCTTCACAGGCTGCCTTGCAGGTCGGTGGCCATGGGGAGCGGCTATGCCAGTGTCGACAGGTGGTTCTCACCACGTCCAAGGCCATTCCCATGCAGGTAGATGGAGAGCCCTGCAAGCTGGCGCCTTCCTGCATCCACATCTCCATACGCAATCAAGCCAACATGGTGCAGAAGACCAAGCGGCGCAACTCTATGCCTCTGCTCAATGAGTAGGTTCCTCAGACCAACCTGCCACCTCCTCTCCAAAGCAGAAGGGATGGAGGGGGAAAGGGTGGGCCTGAAATATCACTTCTAGAGGTATTTAAATCCTCTCTCAAGAAGGGCCTGGGAAGGTATCAGGTCACAGAAGTATGTCCAGACTGATGCTGGAGAAGCTGCTAGTGCCAAGCTTCCCACCTGAGTTTGTGCTCTTGCCTGCTTTGGAGGAGTGAATGGGGTAAAAAGAAAGTGCACTGTCACTTTCTGTCACTTTTCCTTCCCCCCTGCATGCAGCCAGCAGCCAGTGCCCGAGCGGCTGCGGATCCGAGTGAGCCGAATCAGCATGCATGACTACGAGGCACTGCACTATGACAAGGAAAAGCTGAAGGAAGCCTGTGAGTGACGAGCTGAGTGACCAGGGGGTGGGAGCAGCAGTCCCTGAGACTGGCAGTGCCCTCAGCTAAGCTGTGTGAGGTGTTGGGGTTGGGGCACAGGCTGCTCCCTGAGCTGTGTCTGTTCCCTGTCATGCAGCTGTGCCACTGGGGATCATCGTGGTTCCAGGAGACAGTGACCTGGAGTTATGCCGGACCCAAATTGAGAAGCTGCAGGAGGTGAGGGTTTGCCTGGGAAGCAGTCACAGCTGGATGCCAAGAATGAAGGGGCTTAGGGAAGGGATTTCTAAGCCTCCTTGACCTGTATGTACCAACACACAAGTTCCTGCTTCTAGTAGGAGGTCACGATTTGCCTTCACTCCATGGTGGAGGCAATATCCCAGGTGGGATGGCCTGTTGCTCCTTGTTCTCTGGCATCTTCTTTCTCAGCATTGCTCTTCTGACCTGGTTCTTCAGGTCCAGAGTGTCAGGGGCTCAGAAAAAATGTGGGGCAGTGCCACCACTCATTCTAAGGGGGCCTATTATCCACTGAGTGTTTAGGGAGGGTTTTCCTGTGTTTGTTTGCTGTGCTGTGTTCCTTCAGTCTTCTGCAGGCTCCATGTATCCTGGCACAGTTCTGTCTCCTCAGGTGCCTGGATTAGGGTTGTCCCTCCTCCACCTCTTTTCATTTGCAAGTGGTAACTTCTGTGCTCCTGTCAATGTGCTAGTGCATGTCCATGGCCTGGACACAGCCTGCATAAGCCTTACTCCTGGTGAACAATGCCTTCTGAGCCCTCAGCATGTTTCCTGGTGCCACACTGCTCAGTCTGATTTTCTCTCAGAAGACTGAAGGGACCTTGCTCGGTCCCCGGTGAGCTGTCTCTTGTGCCTGAGGAAATCCCATTCAGCATGTGCATAGTGTCCCACAGGGCTGAGTTGCAGAGCTGCTTACCCAGGCTCGCATGCTGGCATCTGCTCCTTGCTCTGCCCGCTCTGCATGTCTGTCCCTTGCCTGCCTTGTGCCCAGGCGCTGGAGAGGACAAGCAGACAGGCACTTGGCTAGCAGCTCCTGGGCTCAGAGGTTGCGCTTTCCTACAGCAGCAGCCTGGCAAACTGATACCTCTGCACCCTCCTGCACCTCTAAAGCTGTGCATTGAGGCTAGTGTTCCTTGGTCACCTTGTGATTTACCCTTCTCTCCTGCAAACACTGTGCTCTGGTGTCAGATCTGGGCAGGGACCAGGGACCTTGTCCAGGCAGTGTGAAAAGCCAGATATAGAGCAAACCCCCGTGGGATGAAAGCAGTGCTGGGGGGGCACCCACACAAATGCTGCAATGGCACTCCTTGCCTTTTTTGCAGGATTTTCCTCCACAGCCCTCTGCTTTAGAGTGCCTGCTCCTTCAGGTGTGTATGGCCTCGCTCTGTCCCCCAGGCCCACCTGTCATGTGCACTGTGCCAGTCTTGTGGGTTCATCTTGTGACACATCTCCCTCCAGTGAGCTGGTGTCTGTCAGCTCCAGCCTGTGCCGTGCTGTTTCTTGTTGCTGTATGCTGTGCCTGTGTTCAAGTTCCCCTTCCCATCCAAGCACCTGTGGTCCTCCATGTGTTCAAGGACCTCCCAAAGCAGGAGGATCTCTCTGGGGAGAGGTGGAGAGGGCAAAGAGAAGTGACTTTATCCTCTTCTATTTTTATGCAGGAGGGAGATGGAGCCAAACCAAAGACACTGTCAAGCCAGAAGCTATCGCCCAAGTGGTGCTTCCTAGACTGTGAGTATTATCTTCAGCTGGGAGTGCTGACTGTCTGAATTTAGGGGAGTGAGGGGAAAAACGCTTAGTGACAAGCCACTGAGAGCCACTTGCGACTGAGGGATGTTGGTGTCTTTGTGGCTGAGCGCAGCCATGTTTTCCCTCCAGCTGTGTCTCTGGCTGCCGACCATGAGTGGAGCGAGAGGCACCTGTTGGTCTGCTGCCTGCAGAATAGAAGGCATCCTGGCAGCATGCATCCTGTCACAGCGGCACTGCTGGGTTTGCTCTCCTGTGTCATGCAGGCAGGGGCCCCTTTTGCTCCAGCGTTCTGGGAGTGAGGCTCACCTGGAGCATCCCAGTGGTATGGGAGTGGACCTCAGCTGCTGCATCTCCTCTGCCTGAAAGTAGCTTTCTCCTCTCCCTCTGCCTTTGAGGTACAGAGGGAGAGCTCTTGGTCAGCAAAGTCGGCTGAGAAAAATGACTGATGATGGCGCTTCATCTACCTGACTTCCCAGCAGCAGGGCATAGAGCACAGCAGAGCACAGCTTTGTGCTGTTTCTTTCTCCCTTTTGGGTTCCAGCCCTGCTTGTGGAGCTGCTGCTGCTGCTTGGTGTCACTTACCAGGACTGCTGTACCAGGACTGCTTTCTGTCCTGCCAGTCTCCCAGCAGGAGGTTCTGGGCGTGGGAAAATGTGTCAAGAAAAAAGGCTGGAGCCTCATTCAAGACAGCACCACTTCATTAGAGTGGCTGGGTTATAAACCTTCAGCAGCAGCTCCCTGGCTATAAATCCCTAACCAGGCCAGGATAAACAGGGCTCTTTCACTCCTTCTATCTGCTCTGGCCCATTCCCATTCTGTTTGCGGAGACAATTCCTTGAGTCCCTAAGGGTCCCACCACAGCAACTTTGCCTAGGCGGGCACCAGCAGCCTGTCAGGACATGGGGGAAGTGCCACCCTGTTGTCGTGGTGCAACGAAATGCACAATGTTAAATTGGAGTAGTTCCTTTCCTGGTGCTGAGAATGCTGAGACATTGCACAGCCCTGAGTAGTCTGCTCAGGCTAATGCTAGAGCACCTGAAAGCCCCCAGAAAGGCCATGCCATCAGCTAGGTGTGTTCTTGCCTTCCACGTGGCTCCCTGCCAGGAGTCATTGAGGAGGAGATAGCAAGCAAAGGTGTGTTGCACAAGGGTGTGATGGACTGTCAGCGCAGGAAGCTGCTTCTCGGGTAAAGAGAACAGCAAGGGTCCTGAAGGGAATGAGGCTGCTCCTGGTCAAGGGCTGCTGTTTGCTTTGCTGTACCCTCTGTGCAGGCCACAAAGTAGCTGATTAGTTCACTAGCAGTCAGTGACAGAAAGTGTCTGTCTCCCTCATCCTATGCCAAGAATCACTCTCTCTCACTCTGTCCCTGTCTTACAGCAACCACAGCTGATCGGTTCTACAGGATAGACCGTGCACAGGTGAGTGTGGCCTCATCTTCTGCCATCATCCCCCTCACCATATGCTGGGAAGGCATGTCCTGCTTTCACGTGGACCAGCAGGCAGGCTCAGCCTCAGGGACACACAGGTCTTACACCACTTCCCTGCCCTGCCCTGTGGCATCAGCCCAGGGGGTGGCATGAGGGACCCAGCCCAGGTTCCTGTGGAAAAGGGAGGAAGTGTGGGTGGGAGCTCAGAGACTTGGGTTGGAAGCTGCCTGAAAGGGTAAGGAATAGACATGTAGCAAGGCTGGCCGGGGCACCTACTGCCTGGGGTTATCTTACCCAGCATTTAAATACTTCCCCAAATTATCTGAAGATGGGAATGGGGATGTGGAGATGAGATGTGTGGGGCAGCTGTTAGGTTGGGAGGAGATGGGAAGCCTGAAAAGGACAAGGAGACACTGAGGCTTCCCAGAGACAGCTCTAAGGACTCTTTGAGCCATCATCACTCTGCTGAGCAAGTGCGTGGGCTACAAGGCATGGGATGTGAGGGGATGGGAGATGGAGCGGTGCAGAAGTAGGTCTTGCTTTTGAGGAGGCTGATCTATGCCTTTCAGGAGCACCTCAACTATGTGACAGAGATCTCTCAGGATGAGCTCTATGTGTTGGACCCTGAGCTGGTGATCACCCAGACCGTGGGCACCTCTCCTGCTATGCCAGACATTGTTGACTTGTCTGCCACACATACTGGGCACCATTTTGCATTCCCCTCCTCTTCCTCCTCTCCACCCTCCTCTCCTGCCCCAAGGTGAGTCTGGAGTGGGGGTGATGGACCCCAGGAAGGATGGTCAACTGTGGGAGAGCCAGAGTTGTCTTTACAGCATTGATCCCTGGCCCAGATTACAGAGGGGCTTCTTGGGAACAAGCGGGAATTCACTGCTAAGTTAAATCACGGGGTGAGATGCTGTTCCATTCTCCCTGCTCCTCGCCCAGTGCTGTTGAAGGTAGTGGGGCATCACCAGGTGGCTCAGCTGGTGGGATCAAGCTGTAGAAATAGGAGTGGGGAGGGGGAAGAACCCATTCTAGGGAAGAAGCGGATAGTACGGCCAAAGAGCAGCAAAGTCCCTTGACTTTGCTGATGTAGGAGGTCCCCTGCCTGACGTGGGAGTGCCATGAGCAGGATTCTCCACATCCATACCTCCAACTGTGGTGTGCCGGTTTGGGTGATATACCAGGATTGGCAAGGCTAGTTACACCTTTTCTTCTTCACTTCCAGCACTGATCCTGAGTGCTACCTGCCACACAAAGGTAAGTCCTGTCACACCACCCCACAGATCATGCTGGTTTGAGTCCCTGACACATTTTTTTTTTTGGCCTGTCCTTTCCTTGATATGCAGGCAGGTGCCCTGCTGTCTGTGTGCTAGATAGGAGTGCAAAGCCCTGCAGACTAGTGACCCCAGAATTGGGCAGGAGAGACCTGACAGTGATTGGCAGTGTGGCCTGGCTAGGCACCTTCCTGACTGCCGTGCAGGAAATGGCATGGCTGATGGGTTAATCCTCCACCTGCAGAGCCTAGTGCGGTGGGCTGGGCTGGGGGGCTGTCTGTGCCAGGAGGAGCTCAGGAGGTGGGAGCACAAGGTCAGGGGCCTCACTGAGCTGAGCAAACTGAGATTCCTGGAGTGAAGCCCAGTGCCTGGAAGTGTGAGCGAATCATGGGTGAGAGTTGTCTTGGTTGCTGGCTTTCACACAGGATATCTTCTCCCTGCTTCCATCGCAAGTCATTCTGCCCATGGGCAGAGAGACTGCTCTCCCTGTGTGTGTACCTCCCTGAGGGTGAGGTCTCGCTGCACCCCTGGCTATGTAGGGTCTGCCTCCTTCCCTTGGCTTGTCTGAAGGCAGAGGAGCCGTGTGAAACCAGTCTGACCAAAAGGTTAGCACCTGGAATTGCTCCAGCTGACTGTTGAGTCCGCAGTACCTAACCCTTGGCTCCCCAGTTAGATGGCTTTGCAGCTTAGCTTTTCTGACCCAATCTCCCTTCTTTGCAGATGACCCTCTGATAGAAGCTGCCAAGAGTGGCAACTTCATCAAGGTAGGTACTCCTACTGCCTGCTGCGATGTGTGGCCGGGGCTGACTCTGAGTGCTCGCCTGACAGCCTGATCAGCTCTGGCATTTCTCTCGGGCTATTGGCCCTTTCAGCCAAACTCCATGATTGCCTTAGAGCAGCTCCTGTCAGCAGCCTTCCTCTAGAAGTGGTGGCTGCAGACCAGACAGGCTCCTAGCAAGAAACCTTGTTCCTCTCCTGAGGTACATGGAGGGATGGGACTCTGGGGGTGTGGCTGAGCTGGACAAAGCTCCCTGCCAGGCCCTGAATGTCCACACAACCTGCCAGTCACCCCAGGGAAGTGATGCTGGGGCTTGGGACTTGAAGCGGGGAAAGGCAACTCATCCTGAGCCATCTGGCCATCCTGTAGTTCCAAGAGCTGCACCGTGCTGGGAGAGACCTGATGGTGCGAGACTCCTCGGGCCAGACCGTCCTTCACCATGCTGTCAAATCGGGGAGCAAGGACATCGTTAAATACATCATTGACAATGGTGAGCTGGGGCCAGTGCCACCCTTAGCAAAGGAGCCCAGGTGCCAAAGAAGTCCAAACCTCTTTCAGAGAGGCTCAGATCCCTTCCCTCTGATTTTGCTACAATCCTGCTTCTGGTGTGTGAGCTTTCCCTGGCATCTCTCTGCCAATACTGGGGTGCCTCCTTGGCTCTTGCTGCATGCTGGCAGGGACCAGCATGTCTCTGGGAAGCATTTCTCAGTGTCCTGCTTCTGCCTTCAGGACAACTGACTTGTTGGTTTTGGCAGCTCCCACTGATATAGAGACTGCTTTATTTTTATTTGGGTATTTCTCTATACTGTAGAGTCCACAACTCTTCTTCCCTGGGCTCAGCTGCGGTCGGATGCTGTTACTGGCCTGAGTGCTTTGGAGCCAGGACATCTGCAGGCAGCATGGAAATAGCAGCCCCTATGAAAAGATGCAGAGTGGAGCTGGGGAGTAGGTGGGTCTGTCTCTGCCCTGCAGCAGTCTCACTCAATGTGTGCTGTCTTCCACTCCACAGCCCCTTCAGAAATCCTTGATGCCACGGAGGAGGAGAAGTAAGTTGCTGCTGACTTGCGTTACCTGTTTGCCAGACCCTCTGTGAGGTGACTTGTTGTCTAGGCACTTATCAGCTGCCCTCACTCTCATTGCTACCATGATTCCCAATCTGCTCTGGACTGACTGTCCCTGAGCAGCATCCCCTCCTCTGCTAGAGTTGCCAGGACAAGCGTGCCACCCACCATGAGCTTCTGCTGCAGCTGAATGGCTGTCCCTTGCTGCCACCCACGCATGCTGCATGTCCACATTTTGGGGCGACTTCTCACATCTCCCGCTTTCTCCTCCCCAGTGGCGAAACCAGCTTGCACCAGGCTGCCACCTTACGCCAGCGCACTATCTGCCACTACATCGTGGAGGCTGGTGCTTCACTCATGAAGACAGACCTGCAGGTGATGGCAGGAGGGCTGGTGGTGGGACTTTCTGGGAGGACCCAGAGTCTGGCCAGGAGCAGGGCCAAGCAGAAGAGCAGAGCAAAGGTGCTTTGGTTGGGGTCTTTGCTAGCCGGAGAGGAGCTGACATGAAGCACCCATGCTTGCCTAGTGGAGCCCAGCTATAGAAGGGTTAAATGCCTCTCTTCCCTGTGCTTCTCTCCCTGTTGTTTTATTAAATTAGAAGCAAGGGGCTGGAATGTCTCATCTCTATCTCCTCCTTCCCACTGTCCGGGGTCAGGGCAAGGACAGTCTCACTGTGAGCTCCCTCCTAGCTGCAGGGCTGTGGGCAGCCCGTGATGGGAGTGTAGGGAGCTCCTCTCCACAGGGGAGCAGGGGCAGCCCTTTCCCTCACATGCTGAGTTAATTGACATGTACCTTGGTGCTGGGTAGCTGTGCTAGTCACAACAGAGAGGTTGTAGGAAGAGGACTTGAGGCTGTGTTTTGGTGCAGGACGTTCCCAGGGTGGGTGGACAGCACAGAGGACATGCTTATGTCTATCTGGAAGAGGCTCCTAGCAACGGGCTGTAGCAGAGGAGATGTGGGAACAAGTCAACAAGTGCAGTCTATGGGTCTGGGGCACAGGGCAGGAGCCCAGAGAGGTGCAAACTCTCTGGGGGCCAGTTGAGCTTGGGGGCTGCCTCAGGCAATGTGCAACCCCCTTCCTAGTTGCCAGGGAGGTGTTGTACAGACAGTCTATGGCTCCCCATCACTCCTCCTTGGTCCTGGCCAAGGCTTGGGCTTTGCGCAGTGCCCAAAGCGGGGCTAGCCTGGCTGGAGACTCAGCTGGCAGCTACAGGTTAAGACAGCAGTGCCCAGTGAGGCAGTGACTGGGGAGGGGCAGGGAAAGCAGGTAGGTTTGGAAGCACAGCCTCTGTGGCCCTGGCCCCCATTGCTGCATGAGTGGAGCAGCCCCCACCCTGCCAGCAAAAAAGGGAGCCCTGCTCAGGCATGACAAGCTGCCTCGGGGAGTGGGGCTTGCACGTGCCTGTGCAAATACATGCCTCCGTTTGTAGCTGTTTGGGTCAACGCTGCGCTGCTACACTGACCTCGCATGGGCCCCAGCTCACAGCCTGCCTGCGTAGGCACAAACCCACCTTGTTACAAGCCCTGGTGTCAGACTTGTGGTGCAGGTTTGGAGGGGGCAGATCCCACACCCTGCAGCGGTGAGGGAGGCTTAGCCTTATAATTTGGCATGCATCGGCCTGGCTGGGCAGGGGGGCCCTGGCAGCTCCGGTTTCAGGCTACAGGCAGGCAGCAGGGCAGTGGGGCTTCTGCAGGGGGATGGGAAAGAAACTCAATTCCTCCTCTGGTCTTTCCCCCACCTTGTTAAATGAGCTTGCATTCATGGGCTGCGAAGAGGTGGCCCCATGAGGAAGGCTGGCACAGAAGCACGGAACATTATTCCTGCCCCTGGCTGCGGGTGTGTGGGACCTCAGGGTGTGCACAGGTCTTGGGGTGCATGACAAAAGTGTGAGTTTCCTGAGGTATCACGCCTCTTTTTAGCCATACATGGGAGTACTTTTGTCTGCAGCCGCATCTGGGCCTGGCAGAGGCTCCATGTGTCTGACCATTGTTCCTGCTGGAGAAATATACTTCAAGTTGCCCTGGAGGCCCTGGCACCCTGCCACAGCCACCCGTGCCCAGCTGCACACCAGAGGATGAGCTGGGCAGGCCAAGCATCCCTTCTGGGTCCAGTTTTCAGTTGCCACGGCAGAGTGCCAGGCTTCCGCAGCCTTTCTGAGCAGCATGGCAGAGCCCAGGCACTTGGCGAGGAAGAGCAGGGGTAGGGAAAGGGGAGAGGAGACGGAGCTGGGAGCTGTTAACAGATTTGCTTTTTATGGAGTGCGGGAGTTCATTAGTGGACGCAGTCCAGATGGCTGCAATAAGCTGGTGAAATGTGATCCTCCTCTGGGAGCAGGAGCGCTAGCCAGGCTGTGAGATGGAAGGGGGGTTGGTATTCCTGGGCATTCCCCAGACATACCCCTCATTCCTCACCCTCTCCTGCCTGCCCCCTCAGCACCGGGTAAGAGCAGGTCATGGGGACCAACTTGTGTCTCCTTTTTTGGGGCTGGTGATAGTTGGGGCCAGTTTCTGCCGAGGCCCTTCAGAGGACAGCTTCCAGCTCTGTGGCAAAGTTGGGCTTCTTGGGAACAGGCTTTCACTCTGTGATGAGCACGTGGACATTGAGCTACTGCCCGGGGCTTGGATGGGGGTTCTCACCTTTTCAGTGGGGGAATGGGGACACCTTTGGGTGTTGAGGCAGTGTTCTGGCAGTGCTTGGTGCTCTGACATCTTTTGCCCACCCTGTGCAGGGAGACACCCCCAAGCACCGAGCTGAGAAAGCCAATGATCCTGAATTAGCTGCCTACCTCGAGAACCGACAGCACTACCAGATGATCCAGCGGGAGGACCAGGAGACAGCTGTGTAGTGCTCAGTGTGCCTTAGCCCAAGCCAGCTCAGGCAGGACGAGAAGAGGATGACAGCAACTGGCAGAGAGCTGTGAGTCTGGCCCAGCCCTCCCTAGATCACAACCTGATCTCCGGATATGGAGACAGAAGAGCACTGCCCCAGGCTGGGCTGGGACTCTGTTTATGAGGGCAGCAGGTATTTGGGACTTGACCTGGCTCTTTGTGTGTACCCTTCTTTGCCCTCATCCTACCACGTTCCCTGCCCTGGATAGGCTCCATCCTGCAGCCCTGTTAGGGCTTCAGCTTGGACTGCTCCAGGTCACCCTTATGCATAAGGGTGATGCCAGTGCACCCCCACCTCCAGTCTCCTGCCTGTGATCCTTGTGAGATATTGTTGGTCACACCTTCTCCCTGCCAGCAGTGCCCCTCTTTTAGATGCTTGGCTAGGTTCATGTCCTGTTCCTCCTCTCCTGTCTGGCACAGACACAGGAGGAGCAGACTATGCGGGCAGACAGTTGAGGCAGACTTTGCCCCAAGGGAAGCACGATGACTTGCTACTCCTGCCTTCTTTTCCGTCCTGTCAGCTGCCCCGGGTCTCTCTGTCCCTACCAGGGCCTTCTGTGGCAGGAGGGAAGATGCTGGTGCACCCAGCCTTTCCTCGGAGCATCTGGGGCTGGTGTGCAACTGGAAGCAGCACAGCTACTGCCCTCCCATTTGCCTTTAGTGCTCAACCAGTCGGCAG
Organism: Phaenicophaeus curvirostris; assembly: GCF_032191515.1. NCBI lineage: Eukaryota > Metazoa > Chordata > Aves > Cuculiformes > Cuculidae > Phaenicophaeus > Phaenicophaeus curvirostris. Next base: position 29,035,237 of record NC_091396.1, on the reverse strand, counting down.
TCTGGCCTGAGGCAGAGAAGGGAGACTACCAAGCCCTCCCACCATCCTTCCCTCCACAGGTCTGGATAGGGCAGCCGGCATCCCTGGTGTCTGCTGGGCATCTCTGTGTGAGCGTGCCGCAGCACATAGCTGTGGTGGAGAGCTGTGCTTAGCCTGGGCGCAGGCTGCAATGGAGCCCGTTGTATTTCCCAAATGCTGACTTGGATCTGGCTGCCCTCCTTGCTTCAGCTCCTTCCCCAGTGCTAGCCATTACACTGGGCTGGAGGGGCATTGCTGGGATCTGCTGTTCTCAGGGATTGCCCCATGCTCCCCAGCCTGTCAACATGCATCTTATGAGTCTGACTCCTGCCATCCCCCAGAGTGGATGCAGGGCTTTGCAGTGAAAAATTGGGAGCTTGACCAGCCCAGGCACAAGCTCCCTGGGCCGGTCACCAGCTCATCCTTTCCAGTTTTAGCAGAAAGAGGGATTTGGATGCATAGGAAGCATCAGGGCTTCTAGCCCTGAGCCATGCCTGTGATGGGATGTCATTTCACTTACCACCTGCCATGGGGCCTGAGGCACCATGACCATTCTTACCTGTGGGTGGGGAGCATCCACAGAGATATCAAGCCAGCCCTTCAGTGAGGCATTTGAAGCACTGACAGTCTCTGGGACCAGGAGGTGCCAGCAGGGGTTAGGGGTAGAGTTAAGCTGATGACTCTGGACCTTGCAGACATTACGTGGCCCTTTTGGGTGGGCAGCAGTTGTGAAGCGGATTGCTGCTCATATCTTGGGTCCAAGGAGAGGGTGCTGCTGATGCATGGGTTGTATGTAAGTGCACCTGCACTTACACCCAGCTGTGCCCACAGGGTAGTGCTGGGCAGCACCGTTCAAATCTCTCCTAATATCAAAACCATAAAAAGGGTATGAGGATACTACGGAGAACCAGAATAACCTTCATGTGTTTTGACTGCAGACAGAGTTCCCTTGGAGAATGGCGTATGCTGTGGTGGGGAACAGAGGCACAGTGCAGTGCAGAGTGCCAAGAGGCAGCAGCGGGACTGGACATTAATAACAATAGTGTCTCAACATGTTCAGAGCTGGGATGCTCCAGCAGCACCCAGAATTCCCATCAGCACTGCTCACTGGCCACCAAAGGACAAGGCACTGTCATCTTGTCAAAGGTGCAAACTCCTCCCCCATAGCCCAGTCCACAGGTGTTTACAGCCCCAGCTTCCCCATTTCTCCACAGTTTTGTATCTTCCCTTATAGTTTTTGTACAGGTAGTTAAAAGACACACTGTTCCCCTCCCCACCCGGCCCCTCCATGCGCATGTGAGCTGAGTTGCTGTGCAATTCCTAGCCTGGCTTATATTTCAGCGAAGGTGGAGGGGGTGTTGGTTGCCCTGCCTATGGACAGCAGGGGTTCTGTGCAATACCTGGATCTGTGTTTTCTAGTTGCTGTTGTAGGACTGTATTTTTTGTAATTCTGTAAGGGTGCTGGCTCTGACAGGCTGAGGGCCTGGCATTAGCCTGCATTCCCATCGCTTTTTGACTTGGACCGTTTGGATATTGTTTCTTGCCACTGAAATAAAGAGATGGATGTTTTAGTTCCTGTCTCCAGCTGCATCTGTGAGAACGTAGTGGACGTTGCACCGGCGATGCCCCTCAAGGTTGTACCCCAAGAATCCTGTCCCTGTCCTAACTGGGGAGTTCCCTGCTGGGCCATGTCCTTGCCTGCTTCCCTGCATAGCATCTTTCTGGGACAGTTGCTGAATACAGTAACTTTGTCCTGAGGGACCTTCTCCCCTACTCTGTGAGGTACATAAGTATTTGGTGTAACGTGGAACAGGGAGAAAGTGCACTGCCATCCCAACTGATTCAGAAGGGCTTGGAAGTGAGTCAGGAACTGTCTTTGGGCTGTTCCTGCCCTGCTCTGGTTCCTCCTCAGGGGAGGAGGCGACAGCCCTGATGTCAGGCCTGCCCTGCCCTTCGTAGCCATGCAGCTATCAGTGGGTACTGCAGCAGCATCCAGCCTCCAGATTTCAAAATGTTTGTCAGCCAATTTTGTCATGAGCTGTCCCCAGCTACAGTGCTCTGCAGAGGGCGAGCCTGCTCAGGGGCTTTTCCCGTTCATTCCCAGCTCCAGAGGGGAGCACTGGCATCCTGCTGAGCATCAGAGCTGCAATGTTGAGTTTCTTTCTGAAACGTCGAGGACTGGGATTATTTCCAGTGAGAGGACTACAAAAGTGGTGAATTAGGGACCCTTCTGCTTCCAGCCCTGGACTCGTAAGGACAACTGTGGCCAACAACATCTTTCCTGCAGAGTTTCTTTTGCAAAGGGAGGTAACTGCTCCAGCCGACAGCGTGCTGGTGAGGGAGCTGAGGATGGACATGGTGGCTGAGGGGGGCTGCGCTCATACCTTAAACTCAGATTCCTAAGGGCAGTTTGGCAGCCTGCCTTTTGCTCCTGCTGCCCCCTCCCTGCCTGGAGAACCAGGCTCCTTCCCCAGCTGCTTTCCCTTCCACCCCCCACACCACCTTTTCATCACCTTCAGCCTTTCAGCTCCCGCCTAGAGCTAACGGTGGGGGTCTGTAGTGGGTGTAAGGCACACCAAATTGTCCCAGCTTCCCTGGGCCGTTGCCCGGGGACCAGGCGGACGTGTGACTGGGAGGAGGGGACCTGCTCTGCTTCAGTTCCCAGATCCCTGTGTGTTGGCGCTTGGCCTATGTCTCGGCAGTGAGGACAGTCAGTAACCATGGCAATAAGAGTTTTCTGGCTGCTCCGGTGTCAAATTTATGGTGAGGGAGAGAAGCAGTCCCAAATGCGATCGCTGTGATGAGGGGTGTTAAGAAAGGGGCAGTCTACCTTTGGGGCAAAGCCCTGCCTTTCTCTCCAAAGGGCCCCAGCATCCCCCATTTCTCCCTTACAGTTGGGTATCAGAGGTCTGAAGATCTGTCTGGCCTCCTGTGGGATGGAAATACACCTGAAGGTGTATGCACAGGGGGCATGTGTGCAGGCTGGGAAGGCCATGCAAGCCCAGCCCCAGCTAAACAGAAATGGCGTGACAGCAGTTAGCCATGTCAACGATTACCTGCCTCTGCAAGTCTGAACAGGGAAAGCCACCCACCTCGCCCCATGCGTAGCTGTGTCCCCATGCTGGCTTTGCCACACTGTGCAGGATCCCCAAGGATCAGGCTTCAACTAGAGATGGAAACTGTGGAGCGAACATGCCGAGAATTATCTTGGGATGTTTTTAGAGGTAAAAAGCTCGAGTTAAGCAGTTGCAGGATAATGTACCTGGGCTGGTCATGCTCACTCTCTTCCCTCCTTCCCTTAGTATGAGGCCCCTTTCTACAAACATAGCCTTCTGCTGCTTGTTTGAGCTGGGAAAGAGCCATTTCCCCCACATCCTTCAGGAAAGGCCTGAAAGGACCAAGCATGGTCAATGTTGAGAGTGATGTGCACCAATGCATCTCTGTTCTCCCATGCAGTCAGCACTTGTCTCCTGGTCCCTAGCCTGAGGAGGGGAATGGGAATGGGAATGGCTGGAAATGGAGGAAGGAGTCAAAATTTGCATAGTGCTTCACCATACCTTGGACTGCTCGGCCCTGGGGCCCCCAGCGGTGTCTCTGGCTCCCAGACAGAAATGACTGAAGGAAAGCAGCAGCACTTGCCCTACATCCAGCTTTTTCACCGTTCTACCAGGCCCTGGTTTGCTCATCACAGCCCCACAACTCAGATCTGAAAACCTGATGCCACTGAAATCCAGCCAAAAGCAGCCCGCCTTCCCGTTCTTTTTAGCTATGATATGTCTCCATAGCTTTCTTCAGCTTTGGTTTAAAGGCCCAGCGATGGGGAGCTGTGGGGACACTACTGGCTTTGCTGCCAATCCAGCTGTCAAGGGCTCGTTTCTGCACCCTGTGCTCAAAGGTACAGCCCAGAGTGTCCAGCCCCTTGCCACCCCGAGCAGCACCCTGTGTACACAGCAGGCAGGGGAGAAGACACAGTTACACAGTTGCCAGCCCTTCTCTAAACTTTTGCAGGTGTTCAGGAAACTGATGGCAGGGTGTGAGTTAAATGCAGGAATCTCTCGGGAAGAGTTTTGAAGCAGCTCATAAAATCCAGCTTCCGCTCAAAGCCCACCTGTGGCAGCCCTGCTCTCAGCAGCCTTCTTCCAGAGAAAGGGGTGGAAAAACTGCTCCATTCCCCAAAGCAGCCCCATTCTTCTGGCATGACAATTGCCTTTCTGGCTTGGCCCCTCCTCACCTCCTAATAAAAAGGGATGGACAGGGGAAAGGGAGCAGTCACGTCTGCAAGGTCCTTTCATCCCCAGCCAGCCATCTGATCTTAAACTGCCGCTTGGTCCAAGGAGAAGGGATTCAGCACGGCCAGGCTGGGGACAGGCAGGTCGCAAGGGACAGGACTGGAGAGACGCTTGGTCCGGCGTGGAAGCGATGTGCTGCTTCGGGTGCTGAGCAGGTACCCCCTTCCCCAGGACACTCCCCGCGGGGCAGAGCAACCAGAGAAGGGTGAAAAGAGCAGAGAGAGACCGTGACGGGACATCGACGCCGACGGCCTTGATGGGGAAGGAGGCACCCACGGAGCTGGTGGAGACACGGGGTGGTTCCCCTCCCTCCAGCCGGACCCGAGGGTGCTCCAGGGACCCTCTCCCAGCCCCAGGGGAGCGCTGCCCTGCCCAGCTTTGCAGCTCGCCCCCCTCCAGCCGCGGGCTCAGCCGAACCCCGCAGGCGGGGGGGACGCGGAGGCCCCCGGGGCCGCCCCTCCGCCGCCCGCGCTGCCTTTGTGTCCGGCCGGGGGCGGAGGAACCGGAGGAGGAGCTTGCGAAAAGTTTTGAGCTAAAAAAAAAACCAAAACCCACCTTTTTTTAAATTTTTTTTCCGCTGCCGGCCGAAGCCTGACGTCAGGGGCCGCTGTGCGCTGCGCGGGGCTCCGCACGCGGCCGACACACAAAGGCAGCGGCTCCGCTCCCACCGCAGGTGAGTGGGGTCCGACCCCCGCCCCGCAGGTGAGGCCCCCCAGCCCCGCGGGGGAGCGGGGGTCCCGTCCCCCCCAAACCCCGCCGTTCTCGGGGTCCGACCTCTGCCCGCCCGACGCCACGGGGATGGGCGCCTCCGGCGAGGCGAGCGGCGACCGCCCCGGGAGGGCAGCGGGGATCCGGGCGGAGGGCTCCCCGGCCGGGGAACGGGCTCTACCGGGGTGGGGAACGTGGTCCCGACGGGGGAGGAACGGAGGCAGAAGCGTGGGAGAGCGCCGCCTGCTCCCCTTTCTGCCCCACGATGCGCAGGCAGAACGCAAAGCAAACCCTTTTCTCCTGTAGCACCTTCTCCCCGCCGCCAAGGGAAGGTGAGGCCGTTTGGGGGGAGCCCCACAGCCCCCACGGCTCTGCTCCCCTCCAGCACCTTCAGCGGAGCCTCTTGGTCACGCTAACCTGGCGGGTAAAAGCTCAATCTCCCCTCTCCTAGCAGCAGGGAAGTTTCTTCTGGCAGGGTGAGTGCGCCTCAAGACGCGGGCTCCCTGCGAGCTGAGCTCCTGCCCGGAGAGCTCAGCCCGGGCTCAGCCCTGCGCACGGCTCTGCCGGAGCCAGCTGCGAGCTGAGCCGAGACAAGAGTTCCTGCCGCTGGGAGAGGGGCTGCCAGAGCCTGGCAGGGAAAGCATCGGGGCAGCAGCGAGGGGACAGGAGCTGGGGAGGGGCATGTGCCCCATGCGAAGGAAAACACTTGCCCGTGGCGCTGCCTGGCCCTGAGCGGTGTCCAGAAAGAGGTCCCATTGCAGTGGTGGCTATTTGGACTCTGCGTCAGCATCACCAGGTGATTTTTTTAATTATTGTTTTTTTCTTTTCTTCATAGAGCTGATCCTAGACTATTCAAACCCATGGCAGCTAGAAGATGGGGGCGGGGGGGGGGCGGAGCGGCAGAGGAAATGAGGACTGCCACGGTGTGGCCATGCTCCAGGTTGCTCCATTCGTGCAGCCCATTCCTGAAAGGGACCATTGCAGTGTGGGAGCCAGGCAGGATCTGAGCAGGAGAGGAGCCAGGTCCCTGCAGGGATGCAGAAGGAGCTGGGATGCCTGCAGGCACTGGAGCTAGACCAGGAACAATTCTTATTTGACTGGCAAAGAAGGGATAGGGCTGCCTGGAAAACCAGTTGGAAAACTGCGCTCCCTTTCCCTTATAAATGCTTTAGGATGAGCTATGGCTGAGGGTCCCTGCAGACCTTTGCCTGGGGGTCATGGGGTGCTGGGCAGAGCCTGGGAGCAGATCCAAGACTCCCTGGAGCTGCAGCTGAGCTGCCCCTTGGAGCCTCCCCTCCCACATTCCTGCATACCCATGGTCAGGGTCCCACAGTGCCCATGCTGGGGGGAGCAAAGGGAGCCCATGCCTGCAGGGGAGGCAAGGGTGAGCACCGCAGCTGGGGCTGCCCACCCTGACTGCTCATAAGCCATGTCTGCAGGATCTGAGCTGGAAGGAACTGGGCTGAGAGGCAGGTGCAAGAGCACAGGGAAATGTTCTGCTGCTAAGGAAATAAGTAGTTTACAGAGCACCTGAAATCCACGGGATGCTGTGAATAGTGTGGGTGTCAGAGGTGCTGCCCCATCCAAGCTGCTGCAGAAAGCAGGACAGGAGTGCCTGTAATTCAACTCGGCCCCCATCTTGCCATCTGCAACCGGCCCGTCTGGGCTGAGCCCTTGCCTCCTTTGAAGGTAGCTGGGTAGGAACAGGGTTGAGCTGTGCTGTGCTTGGCAGGATGGCTCCCAGCCAGGCTGGGTGAGGGGGAAGGCAGCTCTTACCCCCTCAGCTGCGCCTTCAGCCAGCCGGGCTGTGTAATTCCCTGTGACAGTTCAATGCAGAGCGAAGCTGGCAGCTTAGCAGCAATGGATGCATGAAAGGTGAGTGCAGAGAGCAAATGCTAACCCCAGGCTCTTCCCTGCACTGATGTCCCCCAGGGCACGTGGTGAGTCCTGACTAGCCTGGTTCCGCCGTGCCCCTCATGGAACCAGGTCGGGTACTACATATTTGTAGTGTCATCCTAAAGGGCTTTGGGGGAGCAGGGAAGGGGCCACCAGACTTGAGACGCTGGTTCTGCACATCTGCACTCCTGCTGGGAGCGGGAGCTGGGATGCTAGTGTTGACAGCTGTGTCCCCATGGTGGCAGCTGGAGGGGAGCTGTCACCTGGCTCAAGGCCACCGTGCTGGGGGGCAGGACCCCAGGAGCTGCACCTTTGTACATATGCACCCTCATCCCTAACCTGCTCCCAGGTGTATGCACATGCATGCACACCCCCTGCTGTGTGCACAGTTGCTGTGCTGGCTGCTGCGGAGCCGGCAGTGGGTGCGGCTCTCCCACTCCATCTCTCCAATGAGCTCCCATGCTGTGAAGACTTTTTATTTTTTGTGGTGTTTAATCCACTGATTTAGCTTTCAGACCCCTCGTCGCAGTGGGTTTGTTTTTGCTGGGCTTTTTTCTTTCCATCCCTGGATTCTTCTGGAGCTGGAGAAAGGTACCATGGCAGCTGCATTCCCCTCATCAGAAGGCACATCGATGTGGAGTGTCAGCCTGCTGGGTGCTGGATAAAGGAGCAACATAGAAATACAGGGTGTAGAGGGTGGGCACTGGCACCAGGGAGCAGGACCCTTACTGCCAGCGTGCGGGCAGGTGATGCTTTGCTTCCTGGGGGCAGCCTGGTCCTGGTTGCACCCAACCAAAGGTCATTCCCCAGTTGCCGAGGCTGCGGGGGCAATGCAGGGGCTGCAAGGGTGAGAACTAGCCCAACAACTCCCTGGCCAAAGGCAATTGGTGAGATTCACAATTAACCTTCCTGTTGCAACTAATACACGCATTTGGGTGACAATGAGCAGGATATGGGGGTGTCCACACATGCACACACACAGGTGCATGTGTGTAATGAAGGCATCTGTCATCTCACCCCCAGGCAGGCTGCCTGCCGCCCATTGTGCCACCTCCTTGCTGCTGCATCACACCCTGATTCCTCACCTGCCTTATTCTCTCCCTCCTTCCCAGGCAGGATGCAGATCCGGGGCCTCCTCCTCCTCCTGGCACTGATGCTGCTGGCTGCCACCACTGAGGCTGGCAAGAACAAGAAAGGTGAGGGGCAGCCCAGGGCTGGGGGCTGACAGCAGCCCAGGGTGTGCTCCCATGCCCCCACAGTGAGCACCCACTCCCCATTCCCTTGCAGAGAAGGTGAAGAAGGATGTCTCCGAGTGTGAGGACTGGCACTGGGGACCCTGCGTCCCCAACAGCAAGGACTGTGGCCTGGGCTACCGTGAGGGGACTTGCAAAGATGAGAGTAAGAAGCTCAAGTGCAAGATCCCCTGCAACTGGAAGAAGAAGTTTGGAGGTGGGTGCATGGTGGCAGGGTGGCTGGGGACCACTCTGGGCTGCTTGGCCAGGGCTGGTACCCATGATGTGTCCTGGCTGGCTTTGATGCCTCTGTCCTGTCTTCCAGCTGACTGCAAGTACAAATTTGAGAGCTGGGGGGGTTGTAGCGCTCAGACGGGTGTGAAGACTCGCTCTGGCATCCTGAAGAAAGCCCTGTACAATGCCCAGTGCGAGGAGATTGTGTATGTGACTAAACCCTGCTCTTCTAAGATCAAGTCAAAGTCCAAAGGTCAGTCCCCAATGCCTGTCAGTTCCCTGAAGGGTCCTGCTGAGACCCCAGGCAGGGGCTCTCCAGGGACAGCTTGGCCCGTTGCGGTTGGGGTGTGTGGGGGGGGATCACATAGGCTGCTCTTCCCTCTGCATCGGAACATATGACAATCCCAAGTCCAGCTGCTGGCTTGGTGGGATGCAGATGCTGCTAGGAAAAAAACTTTGTCCACCTCTGCAAGTCAGCACCAACTTTGAGGGGACAAAGGATTTCCCCCTCTCCTCAGTGGGGCTGGTGCAAAAAGTGGCTTTGCATGGTGAGGGAAGGCTGCCTGCAGGGATGCAGCCCCTGCGCCACGCCAAGCTAGCTGTGCTGGCTATGTTTCTGCCATGGCAGCACCTGGGGGTTGCAGTGCTGCTGGCAGACTCACTAATTCTTGTCTCTTGTACTTCTTGGATGCAGCAAAGAAGAGTAAGGGAAAGGACTAGAGCGGGAGCCCAGCATCCTCGTCAGCCCCTTGACATGGTGCCTGTGGGGCTGTAAGTCCAGATGTAGCTGGCCCACATTCCAGTCTTCCTTCTCCTCTCCTTCCTCCTTCCCACAATCTCCTCTTTCACTGAGATGCCTTGTTTTAATTGCTGGCGTTGTAGAGAGCAAACCCACCCATACTGCAGGAGGGGCTGCCCCTCTCTCTGCTGCCTCACCACCGATGCCGGTGCATCCTACTCACCTCCTCTTAGCTGGTTTTGGAGTTCACTGGGATGGACCTGGAGAGCTAGGATGAGAACACACATTTTTCCACTGCCTGGCACAAATGAGTTGCCTTTACTGTGTCCTTTCGCAAGCCTAGGAGCCTCCTCACTCCTCTGCTGGGCACCAGTGCCAGAGATAAGGGTTGGGTGTTGAATGCCTGAATAACCTCATCACTCAGCCCCTTGCTCACCTGAAGACTGCTCTCAGCCCAAGGGACTTCTTCCAGCATCCCTTCGTCCAGGGCAGGGGTTTCCTACAGCAGCTGGGAAAAACAAAGCCACCACCCCTGGGAACCACCACATCCCCTCTCCTCCATCACTTCTAACCATGTGCATGGGTGCTGGGGCTGCAGCCCCTCTGCCTTCGATGCACTGACACTGGTGCTGTGTGGAAGCTCTCACTGCTTTTGGAAAACAGGGTTTGTTTTCTTTTCCAATAAAAAATATTTTTAAAAAAAATAACTCGACCCATCTATCATCCCCACAAGGTGCTGCTGTGCTGGAAACCCCAGGAAACCCTACCAGGACCAGCAGTGGTCGCCATGCAATTGACAGCAGTGGCATGGGTACCACTACACATGGCCCTGGAGAAGGGGGCGAGGGGGTTGTCAAACCTCACAGCCTCTTCTCAGCAGTGCTTCTGGCTGCCCTCCTCACTCTCAGAAGAAAAGATGGAGCTGCCACCCTTGTGCTGCAGGAAACATCACCAATGGGTGACACTGGGAAGCTGGAGAGGAGCGATGGGGTGACAACTCATTCACTCCATACACCACGGCTATTGGTTTCTGGTCTGAGGTCTTTATTTGTCTTGGGGTGGGGTGGGTTTTGGTTCTAACAGTTAAAAAAAACAAAACCAAAACAAAACAGAACAAAAGCCTGCCAGGCATTTTGGGCACTGCTAAGTGAATTATCCTAAAGGCAGTGGCGTAAGGGAATTACCCACCTGGGCCAAGGCAGCCTTTCTCCAGGTTGCAGAGCATCGCCTTGGCATGGGGGCAGGAAGGATGTACAGATGCGAGGTTTGCCAGTGTGGCCCCATCCCTCTGCTGCACCCAGCTGTACCCACCAAGGCTTGCAGAGACCTGGCTTTGGGATCAGCTGAGGAGCAGCCCTGGGTTGGTCTGGGCTGTGCGCACACAGGTGGGCTGGGAAGGGGGCTGGAGACACTGGTGGAAGCCCACATGCTGAGGGCTCCACCACAACACCAACAACAGGGTTACGTCCATTTACAAAGCTCAGCAGCTAAGTCCTTCAGCTTCCCTGGGGCATCGCCCTGCACCTGGGGCAGGAGTGAGGCTGGGGGCCTCTGCCATCCTCTCCCACCCCTTGAGCCATGCACCGGGCCTCCATAGCTGCCATGAGGAGTGCAGAGACCTTATTCATGGCCCAGATGAGATACAAGGCACCTCAGCCACATTGCAGACCCTCTTCCTGACCCCCTCCAAGACACCCAGCTCCCCCCATCCCTCCCAAGGACAGTTATTTTCACTGTTGCTGCTGCCCACTTCTTTGGGACCAATGTTCCCCCTGGGCTATGGAGAGAAGTCCCACACCACATCACTGCTATCCTTTGCAGGTTTAGTTTCCATCATTGTAGGAGGTGACTGTGTTTCACACTCTTCACCCAGGAGTGAGATCCATGGGTTGTCTGTCTGTCCAGCCAACTACTGGCAGATGGCAGAAAGGTCATGAAGGGGACAGTGAACCGAAGCCCAGCGGAAATTTCTGTCCTCTTGGTCCCTTGGCAAGGATACACGACGACATCTCTCAAGGGAAACAAAGTAATTTGCCACATCTGCTAGTGTCCAATCTTGACTGCCTCAGGATGGGGCCCAGCTGTGCTAGCAGGACTTCCTGGGAGCATGCCTGAGCCAGCCTGGTCCAAAATGGCTAGCAAATGTTTAGCCCTGGTTTCTTTTCATTTCTTGTTTAAGAAACAGTTTAAAAGCCTACTGAAAGCATCCAGCATTAGGCCATCTGCATGCAGATGAGCTCTGCTGCCCTGGAGACGGTCAGCCAGGGAGAGAAGAGGCATCTAGTCTTAGGACAAACACTGATGCCATTTGGCTGACCTCTCAAAAGCAGGGAGCTGGGGAAGGCTCCTGGTGACCACATCTCCTCCTCTTGCCTCTGGCTTGTCTGTTGGCTCCCCAAGCTATTCCCCAGGCCGACTGGAAAGGGCTGCTGCTCAGAGGTGCCTTGGACCTTTGTCAGCACTGAATGAAGGGCATCATTTGCAATCATTGCAGTCTGCACTGTTGTGAGTGGGGAGCAGAGGATCCCTTCTGACAAAGGAGGCAAAGGGAAGGGCTTCCATAATGTTGCTGAAATGGTCCCTGAGTGCCAGTTTACCTGGCTGTGCCAATGTTTCTGTACTGGCACATGAGAAGGTGCTTGAAGGTTTTCTTGAAAGTGGCATTGCAGAGGGCATAGCAGGCTGGGTTAATGGTGCTGTTGACATAGCAGAGCCAGTAGCCGATGGACCACACTGTTTCTGGTACACAGGTCTCACAGAAGGTGTTAATGAGGACCATCACGTTGTACGGAGTCCATGTGAGTATGAAGGCTAGCAGGATAGCAAATATGGTGCGGGTGACTTTCTTCTCCCTGGCTGCCATCTGGCGCTTCTTCCGTACTTGGCTCCTGGCGATGCTAGCAAACTTTCTAGCAACATTGACTGGACGGCTGTTAGCCAGGGAGTTGTGGTCAGAGGCTCCTGCCTTAGCTGGGACAATCTCAATGGCAGTGACGCATTCAGTTCCAGTCTGCTTGGTGACAATCTTAATCTTGGACCACTTGGATGATGGGTTCACCCGGGGGTGGGATGGGCTCTGTCCTTGCCCCGCTGGCAAGATTTCTGCCGTGGGCTTGTCTTTTGTGGTCTGTGTCATGCTGACTGTGCTGGATTCATTGGAGGTCTCCTTCTCCTCCTGATGGCCAGTGGCGTCTGTCTGTGCTGAAGGCTGGTCATCCACTTTCCCATTCCTCACCTCCTCCTTCACTTCCACGGTCCTCTTGGGGGAATTATTGTTGTTCTGTTTGATCAGGGGGCCCTTGAAGAACCTGAGGGACTTGCCTTTCCTCTCTTTCCTGCTTTCAGGCTTGTGCCTTCTCACCCTGCTCCTGCTGGCCAGGGAGATGTGGATGTACAGCACCGTCATGATGACCACAGGCAGGTAGAAAGCAGCGATGGCTGTGCCAAAGGTCACTGCTGGGTTGGAGAGGAACTGGATGTAGCATTCCCTCTCAGGTACAGTCCTCTTGCCCACAATGAACTGCCAGAACAAGATGGCAGGGGCCCAGAGAATGAAGGACAATATCCATGCGGCCGCGATCATTAGCCCTGCCATCTTGGTGGTCCTCCTGGCTGGATATGTCAGGGGCTTGGTGACACAGAAGTACCGGTCAAAACTGATGATGAGTAAGTTCATGACAGAGGCATTGCTTACCACGTAGTCCAGGGCCAGCCAGAGGTCACAGACCACAGCCCCCAGCGGCCAATAGCCTTTGATGATGTAAACTGTGTAGAGGTTCATGGAGAAGACGCCGATGATAAGGTCTGCACAGGCCAGGCTGAAGAGAAAGTAGTTGTTGACAGTCTGGAGCTGGCGGTTCACCTTGATGGACAGCATCACCAGGATGTTCCCCACAACGGTGACAAGGCTGAGCGAGCCAGTGACTGTGGCAATGAAAACCAGCTCCACTGTCTTGTAGGTGGTGGGAGGCTGGATGGCCACCTCAGAGCGGTTGCCAAGGGTGAAGTTGTCATAGGTCAGGTTGGCCATCTTCACCTGCCAGGGCTGAGCAGAGAGGTTATGCATGGAGTCTGCAAGGGAAACGGGGAGAGAAAGGGAGAATATCATATCTGCTGGCCTTTGATAGCAGTGTTTGCTGCCTTCTTGGTTTCCCAGACCAGCACTGCTCTTGGTTAGTGTTTGAAAACCTCCTGGTGTTACTGAGTCTCTCTCTCTTCATTGCAGCCTCCTCCCAGGAACTCCTTGAAGGCTTTTTTTTTTTGTGTACTCATTTAGCAATGGAGGAGACACACGGGCCTGCAGGGAGAAGAGCAGGGACTGGCCTCCCCAAAGTCCTTTGACCAGGATGCAACGGGGCCCCAGATTTATGGTGTGCCCCCAAGCATGTCCCGCTGGCCTCCCCAAAGCACCTCTCCAAGAGGGGGCTCCCCCACAAACCCCATGCTATGGTCTTCTTAGCTCACCTGTGTCTCTGGCAGCAAACAGCTCCTTCTGGAAGATGAAATCTGGGACAGAGGAAACAGCAAGTTACCCTACATCTTCAGCCCAAGGAGTTCATTCAAGTCCCACAATGTCTTACTGGGGGGGCACTGACCTTTCCAACAGATGTGGCCTTGACAATGGAGTGACACTGCTAGGAGGCAGATGCTGTAAACACAAACAAGGCTAAAAAAGGGTACTTCGGCTTGGCCTAGTTCACAGCCCAGCCCCGACAGGTGCAGGAGATGGAAAGGGATGCACAAGTGCCATCAGCCAGCAATGCTGGGAAATGCTGGCCCCTTCTCCCAGTCCCACGTCACACTGCAGCTGCAGCCACACCACAGCTGCAGCCACACCAGCCATGGAGATGAACAGGGTGAACACAGCCATCTCGGTTCACTACATGCCATTATTTTTGAAGGACAGCAATAATTATGGACAGAAAGATCGCCTTAAAACAAACCAAGATGCCTGGGGTTAATCCCCACAAGGTAAGAGGAAGATGAACCTTAAAAAAAAAAAATCAGTGGACCAAAATTGGTGTGCTGGGATGAAGGTGAGTTTCCTGGAACAGGAAGGCGAGGCAGAGGTGCTGGGGAAGGTGGGCTAGAGAGAGGAGCTTCTCATCCAACCTGCCTCTTGTGCACAACCCATGCTCCTAAAATCTGCTGGGCCACCACCCTGGATGCTGGGGTCATGCCTACCCCGCTGGACCAGAAACAGCAACCACTCCAATAGCTCTACCTGGCACCAGGACTAGGGATCTCCTGGGCTTCTCACCCACCCCCATGGGCACTGCTGCCAGTAGCCCAGTGAGGCCAGCAGAGCAGGCAGGAGTCCTTGCCAGCACACGCAGTAAGAGCGCTTGGCACAGCGCCTTTCTGCAACTGCCTTGGGCAACGGTGCTGGATCCAAAGGCCTGAGACTCCTGAAGCTGATTTTGCTTTATGTATAAACATGCCATTAACACGCTACTCTCCAAAACAGGGTTAGCACACTTCGGTATTGGTTCATATTTTTAAAGTCTTTTAAAAGAAATGCCTTTGGCTTTCATTTGTGGTGAGGGCAGGACATTTCTACCATCAGTGAACAGCCAAGCTTTTAATACAACCACTTTTTAAAAGAGATGCAGGTGTAAGCAAATGGAAGCATGGCTGTTGAGGTGCTAAAATAGAGGTACTGACACAGCCTTTAACTCAGCTTCTGCGTTAGCAAGGCTACAGCCGCACAGTGGTGGCTGGGTCTGTCTTAAGTGTGCAGGGGAAAGAAGTGGGTGAGGGCCAGAGAAATACCTTATTATGCTCTGAGCCTGTTACACATGGCCCATGAAGACAAAGTGCTTTGAAAAGAAAGCAACACTCTTCAGTAGATAATAAATACTAAATACTGAGAGGATGAGGAAGCCTGGTGGCACTGCCCAGGTCTGCACCAAGTGCAAGAGGTGCATCAAAGGAGAAGAAGGGTGGTTTCTGCTGCCATCCTTCCTGGGCACCCAGCCAGGGATGCAAGAAGAGGGCGATAAGTGTATAAAATGACTTAGAGCTATATAATCATGGCAGGCTGGGGGGTGGTTTCAGTACAATTGAAATGAGTTTTAAATTCTTCGCTTTGATGAGATGGGGAGATTTAGCTGTCATTCTTGTAACAGCTAATCAAACTGATCAGCCAAGCTAGCAATCAACCAGACACCTACCCCAGCTCTTCCAGGAAGAATTTAAAAATCTTGAAAAGAAATCTTTCCTTCGTCTCCACTAAATGAGGGTTTCAGTTTTTCACTTTGGTTTGTGAGCTGGCATCCTCTTCTAAGTGCATTTAATTAATTCTAAGCTTTGACAGAGACTTGTATTCTCAACTGCCCTAAGAAAGAAAAGACCGGCTCGTCTCACTCCATAAAACCATTTGCACAGGTCACAAGCAATGAAGGTGGAAGCCTGGTGCAGTCCCATTCCCGTGTCTTTGAATGCCACCCAGAGGTCATGCTGGAAACTGGTGTGCTGGGACAGAGGCAGCGGCAGCCCCGGTGTCAGGGACTTGCACGGAGGTTTGGAAAATGAGCCATCACTGAATGGCAAAAATAAAGAGATCTCCTATTCGAGGGCAGGAGGGAGACTGACAATGGCCAAGGGCGTGAAGATACAAAAAGCCAGAAGATGTGTACACCACTCACCCTCGCCTCAAACACTCTGGCTGTATTTTCTGACAGGTTTCAGTCTACCAGCCATCCCTTCTTTCCCCATCTTTTGCTCTCTCCATCATGCCGTCTCTCTTTTCTGCACCAGACACCCTCTCTGAGCTTGCCAGAACAACCTAGCACTGCCTTTGCCTTCCTGAGAAGGACAGGCAGCTCGGTCCGGAGCCAGGAGCAGGCCAAGGATGCTATGAATTTGCCAGGTCTCAGAGTATTCGACCACACCGAGTATCATGCCTGCACAGGCACTGGGAATAGATCCTGCCACCTGCATTTCGGCTGCTTTGCCACCTCTCCTTGGGGTACACCTGCCTTGCTGTATCCTGGGAGACTCCCCTTTAGAAGCACCAGCTTCAGCCTGTTGAGGCTGGTCTCCCACAGGGATGGAGAGCATCCAGGCAGTGTGAGGGGGGCCTGGGTGGGGGCACAGCCCTCAGGCAGCCCCAGCTCTGCCTGCATCCCAGAATGGGCCTGAGGGTGGAGGAAGCATGCAGAAGAGCTGAGGTACCATAATGGACTCATTGGCATGACTCCAGCCCCACTCTCACGCCACCACGTCACTGACCCTGATGTTGTGAAGTGCCCCAGACACCAAGGAACCTCTCCGGACCTTGGGGGTCTCCCAACAAAATGCCTCTCCATGCCCTCTAGTGCCCATCTCTCTCTTCCTGCATCTCCAGACGCACATTCTCCTTTCCCTTCCCTCACATCCCACCATCCCACATTGCTCTCCCTGTCTCCATCCCCCTTTGCCCCTACCAGCACTGCAGCCAGGGAGCAGATGCTGCCTTGGCAAACCACAGATGCCGCTTCAGAAGGGTTCCTGGGGCTGAGGCCACTACCTGTGACACCAGTTGCCTTTTCTCCCTGTACATGCCATTCCTTGTCTGTCAGCAACTGCTCTCCCAGATCTGCACTCATCAGCCAGCTACAGCAAGCTCCATCACTGGCCCCCTCCCTTCCTAGGACTTCTGGCAGTGATTTATGGCTGGATTTCTCCTCTCCATTGAAGCCATTAGGAGCCTCCAACTCCTGACTAATACTATCTTTTAGCTCCCGGTATTTCCTTGCTGCATACCTTGTGCACTGCTCAGGCTTTCCCAGCCTGTCAGCCCCTGCAAAGCATCTTGCAACCTGTTCCAGGTAAAGAAGTGAAGGGAAAGGAGAAAGGCCTGTCCTGGACTGCTGATGTTCATCCCATAGCCAAAAAGCCTGCCTTGGCTAAAGGCAAGGTGCTCCATCAGATGCAGTCAGTGATGGAGAACTAAACCCATATGAGAGAGAGTCTCACCTGCTCCTGCCCATCCCACCACACCCCACACAGCAGGAGCAGGCCACCCACCCCACCAGCGTGGCAAAGGCAGATGGAAGGGGTGGTAAGTACGCATGCCTGTGTGATGGTGGTACCTCAAGCTCTGGAATGGGCTCCTGGAGCAAGCAGCCCTACTACCCCATTGTCCCCTGTCTCTGCTCCCTATTGTGACCAGACTGACCTTGACCGTCCACAGCCCCTGTCCCTCAAGCCACTGCCAGCTGCCATCCTCTCTGCTCCATTACTACCTCCATCCCATCCTTGGGGTTGCAGGAGCAGGGGCTGAGTATGACTGGTCCACATGTAGCTTGAAGCGAGGTCTCTGGGAATGAGCAGGGCTGTGCATGCACTCAGCACGCTTGGCAATGCTTGAAGCCCCATGCTCACACGCCTGTGAGAAGAAGACATTTGTAGGTGATGGAGTGGAATTAGAGAAACCATTATTTTTTGCAGAACCTTCCAAGGCTCCCAAAGGAGATGGTCTTTTGCTCTGCATGGGTGCCATAAACTCATTGGAGGAACAGCAAAGATGAAGAGACCTCAAGCCTACGGGATCCTACTCTGGCAGGGATGGGGAGGCCACAGCTGCCAGTTCCCAGCTGGATGGACCACAAAGACTCTGGGCACTACCTGATGCCAGGAGAGAAGGAAGCTGTTCTCCTCCACTGCAGGGACATCCTGGGGGAAGGAACACATCTTCCACTGCTCCAGCTGGGCACAGAGGGTTTGGGCCATGGCACATCACCTCTGGCATCACCATGGGAAGGAGCTCTGCCAGCCCACTCAGCCAGCCCTCTTAGCCCTGCTGCCCTCATTCTGCTTGTCTTGGCCTTCCTAAAAGTGCCAAGAGGGTGAAAATCTTAATGGGGTTAGTTCCATCATGTCAGACTGCTGATGGCAGGCAGGGCTGGCTGGGCAGTTAGTGCAGCCACAACCAGAATCTAAGGAGACAAGGAAGAAAAAAGAGGGGAGGGATAGAAGATGCTGAAAGGACACCTGTGTTTATGGTGCATGCAACACAAAGGGAAGGGGTGACACTCTGCAAGGGGTGACAATTTGTAGTGCTAATTGTGTTATCTAAGAGCCATTAATTAGTTTCTGAGTCATAGCACCAGTTTACAATCTAGTGAGGGATTGTTCTGGTTGACAGATTCACGCGTGTCAAAGAGTGTGAAAATAGAGCTCCTTGATACCAGAAACAGGCACCTCAGAAATATAATATATGGGAAGAGGATAAAGAGGGGTCTTGTGCCTTGTGAGAGGATTAGCCTGGGTTTGCACCATGAGGGAGCACTCTCCTAGGCTGCTGTCAGTGCTTCCACGCCTCCACATCAGGAATGATGACGGCAATAAACCAACCAGGAAAAGAGAAAGAAGATGAGAGGCCAGTGGGATTTGCTGTGTTAAGACAGCAGGGCTCCCTCTGCCCTCCTGGCTCCAGCTGGCAGCTGTACTGGGCACCCATCTTGCATGGTGAGGGCTGGTGGGCCCTTGAAGTCCTTGTCCTGCTCCAGAGAAGATGTGAACCATAGTGCCAGAGGAATTGTTCCTTGCCAGTAATGTATGGGGTTGATCTAGGCATTTTATTTTTCTTTTGAATAATTTATCCCTCTTTTTCCTTGGCTATTCAACTGGTTCTGATGAGGCAAAGCAAATTCCTCTTTCTCCCCAAGCTCGGAATCTCTGACAGCTTTTCCCAGAGCCACCAGAAAAGCGGCAATCTCACAGCAGCTGGAACTTTCAGGGGGAGGTGAGGAGGCTGGAGGATCCCCCCTGTGCTCGGCATGTATTCATGCATCAGGTTTTGAAAATTTCCCATGTCCGGGGCCAGAAGGGAGCATTGCAGTCACTTAACCTGACCATGCACCTCAAGCAAGCCAGGACCCTCCCTTGCCTTCATTGTTGCTTGTAACTAGGTGGTTGTCACTGATTTCAAAGCAAAACTGAGGCATCCCATCCAAGGTGGCATGCACCAGCCATGAGAGGTACTTGGAAGTCAGTCATCCCTTACAAGCTGCCCATGTAAGTAATGCCCAGCCCAGCACACTCAGCAGCATCCCACAGCTGGCTCAGCTGGCCCCCTGCCCAAGCTACCCCCCAGATGCTTGCCTGTATCCCTAACATGCTGTGTAACATCTGCTTCTTGTAAGGGGCCACACATCACCTACCTCCAGCGTTACTAGGCAGGAAGCAAATTGGCAAGAAAGCGAGTTTAAATGGTTAAAAGTCACTCCTATTAATAACCTCCCAGAATGCTGGTCACTCTGATAATTAATTAACCACCTGTCACACAATTATTAGGCCCAGTAAATAACATACCAGTGGAAAGCTAATAGGAAGCGTGCCTGGCAAATGCCATGCAACCCATCCCCAGCTTTACCCTGCTGTGCCCAGCCCGCAGCTCCCGGGCACCAGTGGCTCCCCAGCAGCTCTCGTGCCTGCAGCCGCTCCGGTGGGTAACATCACAGGGGAGAAGTCTCACCACAGCAGCATCCAGCAGTATGGCCACTGCTCCCTCCCTCCTGTGCCCTTTGCCTCGGACCCTCGGGGGAGAGGTCTAGTGGCAGAACACAGCCCATGCTGGTGAGCAGGGCAGGTGCTCGGCTTTCAGCTGAGCTCGGGCTAGAGTTGGACTTCTCCCTTCCTGCCTACTGCATTAATGATTTCTGCCTCAGAGAGATGCTCACGTTCTTTTATATCTCTAGGCTGAATAGCTTTAATAGGACCCAGCTGTTCCAAGCCAGCGTAACAGAAATAATCCATCTACTGGTCTCACCGTTGTCGGGAAGGAATTAGAGCTCATCTAGCAGAGAGGAGGAGAGGAAGGACAACAATAGCATATTACAGCAACAAGTGGTGTCTGGATTAGCTGAGCTCTCCCTGGGGAGAGGTTAGCAGCAAGCTTCAGACACCTGCAGGAGAGACGGCACCTGAGGAGGAACTGGAGGGGAAGAGAGCAGGGAGTTCCAAGCTCAAAATCCAGTTCCATACAAGAGCAACTCTTCCTGCCCCAGGGACAAGGACAAGCAGGAGAGGGCAAGGTGGATCCCACTGCAGGGAAGCCCCCTCCCCCTGCCACTACCCAGCGTGCCAGCCCACCTCCAGGAACCAGGGCTGGTGCTGGGCAAGGGTGCAGCTTACACCCACACAGACCTACAACACCCCGTGCCTGCCCTCCTTTCTCCCCAGGGTGCCCATGAGCCGTGGGGCGAGGGCACAGCTCAGGCAAAGCACCAAGTGCAAACTAGGAGGGGTGGCTGCTTCCATGAGATTGCATCTCATCGGGGAAGAAAGGGGCTCACCAGGAGGGAGGTGCAAACAGCCTGCTGCGTGCTGGGCTTTTAAGGAGGCCTCAATCCAGGAGATGTCCTTCAGTCAGACCAGCCGGGAAAGACCATCTTCCCTTCCCCACCTTCTACCTGGGAGAACTTTTAAGCCCTGGGCAATCCTTCCCTTCCCAATGGTACTGAAGGATTTTGATCTGATGCCTTTCTCTTGAACTCTGCACAGAAGGAAAGGGCTTCAGGAGCACTGCACGGCTACGTGTGATGGTGGAGGAACCCAGGATGGGCAGGGAGATGGACAGACACTCAGCTCTGTACATCAACGATGTGGTGTTTGTCCCAAGCAGAGCAGAGCCGTTAGAAGCTCAGGGCATAGGAAACGCAGGAGTTGGAGGTGAAACCAAGTAGGAAATTCTTGTCCATGACAACAACAGAGGAGGGGTAGGATAGAGAAGAAGGAGATGAGAATAGCTTCAGGCTGCCAGGGTAGGGTTACACATCTACATCCAGTACTTGAAAGGGCCTACAAGAAAGCTGGAGAGGGACTTTGTAAAAAGTCTTGTGGTGATAGGACTAGGGGCAATGGGTATAAACTGGAGAGGGGCAGATTTAGACTAGACATAAGGAAGAATTTCTTCACAGTGAGGGTGGTGAGGCACTGGCACAAGCTACCCAGGGAAGCTGTGGCTGCCCTGTCCCTGGAGGTGTTCAAGGCCAGGTTGGATGGGACCTTAGGCAGCCTGATCTAGTGGGAGGTGTCCCTGCCTATGGTAGGACGGTAGGAACTAGATGGTCTTTAAGGTCCCTTCCAACTCAAACTATACTATGATTCTGTCTCACCCACAGAAGACACCTAAGAAACTCTTCTGAGAGGGAGAGACCTCATGCTCAGGCACTGCCTGTAAAGCTGTCCCTGTTGTTGTCCCTAGAGGATCCCACTGGCAGAGCAGGATCTGTGCTGGGGCTGGAAACCTTCATGCTCCTGCTCTTCAACTCTGACAAGCCAGCTCCACCTAGGAGTCACCTCTCACTGATGGATGGTGGTCCCATGACCCTACACTAATGCTGCAGGCAGCACACTGTGACACTGAGCAGGGGTTTTAACCACCTCACTGCCTGTGGCTCCACATAGTGGCAGAAAGTTTCATGAGCTGGGCATCACTTCTGGGCTATGGTGAGTGACCTGAGCTCTGCAAACAGCCTAGAGATGACTATGCCAGATGCTGTTACTGAGTGCTGCGGAAAGTCAGATCTAAGATCAGGCAACTCACACTTATTGTCAGGCAAAGACTGATGCCAGTAGGGTTTCATTGCTCTCCACTCCTCTCTGCATACGCACACACTTTTTTTGGCTTTAACTGGGACTGCACATAATGTAACTTGTGGTGAAGCTGAGATCCAAACTGCCCTAAAAGCACCAAAGACAGCAAGATGCAGCATATGCTCCTTCCCATCTCAGTCATGCAAAGATCTCACAAGGATGCCTGTCCTTTTGCAGCAGAGCCAGACCTCTGAGCTGCCTGGGCTGGGGAAAGCCGGGGAGGGAGGGTACAATTAACATCAACATTGGAAAGGTTTGTGAGTGAGGGATCACGGAAGCAAGGCGCCATGCATGCCTCTAGAGAGCTGCCCTGTGACCTGGAGTGGACGCCAGGGCCTGGGACGCCATGTTTGCAGAGTGTTGTTTTCAGACCTCTGTGTTGCACAACTGGAGCTTTGAGTTTCCCACAGATTAATCAATTTAGTTCTGCTTAAAGAGCCTAAAGACATTAACCCGTTAACCAGCCAACACAAACCAACTCTGCCGCAAACCTTAAACCTGTGGATGACACTTCATCCCTGTCCTCCAGCTGAGGCACTCGGTGCCAGCTTCCACTGACTCCTGTCCAGTTTCAGCAGTGGCAAGACATGCTGCTGCTACCAGCTGCAAGGTGCCAAAAAATACGTTAGTTTTACCAGAAGCTGTGGTAGCAGAGGGGCTGCTTCTCCTCCTGACTTTCGTGACTAGAGGAGCGCAGCTAGCCTCAACAGCTCAATACCATGCCAATAGCTCTGGCGGAGCCTGCTGCATCCAAGGAGCTCCAGGGTTTACACTGAGTCCTGCCTTTAAAGGATAAACTTCCCAGCTGCTGCTCTTCCTGAGCCAGTTGACCCAGGACGCAACCCCTCTATGAGGATCTTGAAGACAAGTAAACAGCCCTGTCATTCCCCACGTCTCTCTCTAGCCCTCTCTGAGTCACGGAAACAGTGCCTGGGGTAGATGCAGGTCCTCTGCACCAGCACATCTCAGTCTGTCTAACGCTGGGCCAGAGGCGGATGGGAAGGGAATGAGGCACTTAGGCATCTCTGCCACCACGTCATGCACTGAGTTGGTGATGGGACACCAGGGTCAATGGGGACAGCTTCATGGCAAGACAAGAGGGTTGGTGTCACTCCCAAGGCTGTGCCAACAGCTGCTGCATTTGGAGGCTTGGTCAGGCTGGTGAAGTTAATTTTCCATCAAACTTACATCTTGCAAGATAGAAACTGAGTCTTTGTTTGAATTCCTCCTCCATGCAGTGCAGCCTCCAGGCTGAAAGTATCTTTGGAGGGTCCCAGGAGCGGTCCCAGGGCAAAGGCTTCAGCATCTATGCCTGTCACGCAAGGGGTCAGGATGGAGAGCATCTGCAGCAGAGCCTTGCTTGCCAATGCTCGCTGTGCCAGGGGACTCAAGGTCTGAAGACAGGTCAAATGACCGCATCCTGGCCCAGACTCAAGGCCCAGCAGGACTGGCACATCCATCTGCAGGGAAGGTGGAATAGATGCCAATATGCACACAGGAGGCTGGGGCACCCAGGCACCTGTGGGGCGGGACACAGGCTGGTTGTGTCTCTGCTGCTAAACATCCAGAAGAGGGACCTACAGGCAAGACACCCTGCCCCTATGCTCCTGCACCAGCAAGATACTGGTGTAGTGGGCAAGCCTGCCTGGGGAGCACTTGCCACAGTCATTGCCAAACACCCCTTCCAAGTTTCAGTAAACGAATGCTAATCTCAGGATGGCCACCCTGCCTGCTGGGTCCCTGGACAGAAGAGCACATGAGACTTCCTAGAAACTGGTGCATGTGTTCTAACTGGTTGCCTAACTCCCTCAGAAGAGGGATAGCTTTGGCATGGCTCCAAATGCCAGCTTGGAGAGGCTTCAACATGGCCTGGGTGTGAGACGCCCTCTCATCCCTCCACCAGCTCCTGGCACACTCATGGTGGGCACTGGTGTTAAGGAGCAGTCAGTGGGGGATGCTGGGAGAGTGATGCAGAGAGGAGGGGTCGTAGATGGGGATGACTTGATACAAATTCCACTTCTTGGCTATGACAGGTCACACACACTTGTATCTCCCCAGAACACATCTCCCTTAAATAAGCAGTTTTAGAGCCATCCCAGACTGAGCACTAAAATGCAAAGCAAACCTCCTCCCTTGGCTTACTAGAGAGCAACAAGGGCATAGCCCCCTGTCAGACTGAGCAGAGATTGGCTCAAGGACAACGCCTGCTTCTCCAGAAGATGCCCATGAAAGCCCCAACTTAACATGCCAAGGAGAAGGGGTCAGCTTGTGCACATGAAACACTTGCTGTGTATACATGAACGTGGAACAAGGAGCTGCATTTGCGCAGAAAGCAGCAGCCCCTTGCAAACAGCCTCCACCTCCCTCTCCTCTTGCTATTGCTCTCCCTGCCATCTTTGCAGAGATGTGTCTGCCACCTCAGCTGGGCACTCACCAGCCCTCTTCACCTCGGTTGGTGCTGCTGGCCGGGGCTCAGCAGGGCAGGCAGAGAAGAGCTCCACAGCAAAGGCGTGCTAGGGACTGCTCTGCATCAGCCACTCATCCTGGTCTCACTGTTTTTATTCCATAGTTTTGTCTTTTCTCTTTTTTTCACCTGGGGAGATGTTTGTCATTTTAATTTAAAAACAAACAAACAAACAACAACAACAAAACACCAGTCATGATAAAACCTTATATCACTACGATCCTTGTGGGGACAGTTTAAAGAGAAAAACCACACTTCTGCAAACTCAGAGTAATTGGATCACAGCATTAATTAATCATTTCAGTTCATTTCTCCTCTATGAAAGAAAGCAGACTGATCTGTTGAGATGGGTATGCCCCTCGTGTGAATAAACAAACCACTTTTATGACCAGCCTCCCACTGCCAATATCCCAGCTCCCTCTCAGGGCTGCTGCTTCTCCCTCCGTCAAACCCGGGAACATGCCGCTGGCTCTGAGCAAGGGTGTGATGGCTCGGCTCCCACAGGAACAGGGGGGCTGGCTGGCATAGGGACATCTCCCCTCCCCCCGCCCCACATACCTGCTACCTTCCCCACCCAAGCACTCTGCCCACTGGCCAGCAGCCTGGCTGAGGGGTGAACTGGGCTCACTATTTCTTACGATCCCTATATGGGTGAAGTCACTCCTTTAGATGCCCTGCTCTTTGTTGGGATGCCTCACAGAAGCTTAGTCCAGGCTGGAGAGCAGCAGCAGGTGCTCAGATCGCAGAAGTCAAGGCATTAGGAAGCAGAAGGTGATACCCAGTGGCAGGGACACCAAAAAAAGCATCTTGCTGTCACCTGTGATTTCAACACGAATATTGTCACTGATGATGTTTCACAAACAGCTCTAGGACCTTGATGGACAGAGCCAGCATCCACAAACCACCACAGTGGGTGGGTACCAGCCCTCCTAGACCCTCTACTTATCCTGCAAATAACGGCAGGAGAAGTCAAGCCACCCTCAGAGTACACTCAAGGCACCTGTGAAAAAGCAGGAAGCTTCTAAACAACTGGGCAGAGCCCATCAGCTTTGCCAGCTGCAAGCAAGGCACAGAGCTGGCTGTTTCTCAGGTTGAGAAGTATCTCTGTAGCCTTGGGCTTTGCGAAGACCAGCTGGAAAGTGTGGTCATAGCACAGGCAGAGGGGTTGAAAGCAGGTCTGAAGAGAAGCCAACGTTGCTTTAATTTAAAAAAAAATGACAAGAACTGTTCCACAATTTGAAACCAATGTAATTATTCTGGGTGAAAAGGAGGGTGGGGCTGCCTGACTCTGCCCCAAGATGGGCCAACGGAGAGCACTGGGCAGATCTGCTGTTACCAGTGGGAAAGGCGAGGCAGGGCCAGAAAGGGCTGAAGGATAGATGGGATCCTCACCTAGGGAGAGAGAGAGGTGGGACCCATGGCCCCTTGCAATGCCCAACCCAGCAAAGGGCTCTGCGAAGAGATGGGGGGTACTTCTGCCTAGTCACGTCATGGGAGGTGGCCAAAAGGGTTTTGTCCAGCATGGGGAGAAAGCATCCAAAATACACGGGATCTTGTCCCCGCTGCTCTTGTTGTATTTTAGAGGGAAGCAAAGAAAGCATACAGGTAGTTTCCTCCCCAGAAAAAAATATCCTTCCTAGAGGAGGCACCAGGGCAGCAAAGAACGTCTGCCCTGGAGTCTCTGCTTTGGGGGTGCCTGCACTACTTCCATGCCCACGCTAAAGCGCTGACCAGTTTGCCAGTTCCTAGGCAATCAGTGAGACCCGAGGTGCCTTGGATCATGGATCCTGGGGAGCAGCATCGGTGTGGATGGGAGCAGAAAAGGGTGGGGAGGGACCTCATCAGGGGCCGCAGCCCTGCACACTGCCAGGGCGGAAAACCAACGCAGGGGTCCCGACCCGCGAGGCGCCTCTGGGGTTCCCAGAGGGACGCCGGAGTAGGGGAAAGTTGGCAACGAGACGGCCCCCGGTTCCTGTGGGACCGAGTGCCCCATCCCCCGGGACCGCGCCCCCCCTTGCCATGCTGCCCACCCCCATCCCCCCTCCAGGGGGGCCCGCGGGGATGCCCTCCCTTCCCCGGTCCGCGACTCACCGGGCAGCGCCCCGCCCGCCGCCGAGCGGTTCTCAGCGGCCATGGTGCCGCGCGGCGCCGTCGGGGGCTCCGGCACGCGTGGCCCCGGCCGGCTCCCGGCGGCGCCGTGCGCGGCGGAGGGGCGGGGACGGGCGGAGGGAGGGAGGTCCCGGCGCAGCCGGCCCGGCCCGGTCCTCCCCCTCCTCTTCCCGCCCCCTCCTTCCCCCGCTCCCAGATGTGCCGCCCCCAGAAGTGCGCCCCCCCTCCACCGCAAGGACGCACAGGGGCGGAGGGCGGGGGGGGGGGCGGTCGGGGAGCCGCGGGTGATCCCCAGGCCGTTGTTCTCCCCACTCCCCACCCCAGATGCGAGTGTTCCCCCTTCCCCCGCGCCGGCCAGACGTTGGGCAGCGGTGCCGGGCGGATGCGCAAAGGCCGCCCTCCCCGTCGGGGCACCGGGAGCGCTCCCTGCAGCACCACGGACAGCGCTCCTCCCCGCTCCCCTCCCCCGGCCCGGCCCGGCCCCGAGAGCAACGACACCTCAAGCACGGGAGAGACCGAGGCACCTGAGCCAACCGAGTCCTCGACGCGCTGCCAGGCTCCCAAAATACAGGTAAAATCCGGTCCCGGCTCTACAAGCTTGAAATGTACGATGGACTCTGCTGGGCTCACGCTCAGTACTGGGGTTTCACCCCAGAAGCAAACCCATCAACAGGTAATCCCATAACCAGTGAGCTGCCCCACAGGTTCTGCTTTCTCCTTTCATCACAGTTATGAAAAAGCATCAAAAAAGAAAAAAGAAACGAGAAAAAAATATTTAAAAACTCTTCCCTTCCCGCTACACCTTTCTCCTTCTCTCTACTTACACCTAGACCAACTGTCCCACCCACCATCTGCCTCTCACTCCTGCTGTCTCACAGATATGCATGGGTATCATTTCCCCATCTGCTCAGCTCTCACACATACATATATCAAAAAACATAAACAAATAAATGCCCCACTTTCTCCCTCCTTTAAGCAATTATAGTCTCAGACATTTTCCCATCATCGGCTCCTTCACCTCCTCACCCTCTTCTTTAATATCTTGCCCTGGGAAGTAACACTTAACTAAAGGCCGGTGTTTGATATCAAAGTCTCATCTAAAATGTCAGTCAGATGTGCCTAGTTCACAGATATGACCTGTCTCTTCCCCAGATCACACAATCTGGTATCTTCTCCCTGGAGACAAAGACACATTTCTGAACCCCAGCAGAGAGACCATTGTAAGATAATTCAGTCATTTTTCACTGATGACACATCTCCAGCTCCAAGTGCTTCACTCCACACACTGAAAAGGTTAAAGCCTCTCGGTATTTGCATCTGCAGCTCAATTGCTGCCTTTGCTCGTGAAGAGGCCCCTGCCACAGTGGCAAGGCAGATGTACTGTCTTTGTTTTGGTCACCTTAGGCCAAATCCTGGCGTTTCTTTAATGCTTGTTCAGTCAACTGGTACACATTTTCTTTCCTGCCTTCTTTGAGGAGTGAGAAGACAAAGCTTTTGCAGCATCAGCTGCTGCAGAGCCACACAGTTGCACTGGCTGCAGTGAGGCTTCACTGACTTTTGCCAGCTTAACATCCGCCCACACCATTTCTGCAGTCACTGACCAAAACCTGTCAAAGGTTCCAGTCAGTTAGTTGGATTCTCTTGCATCACCCCAAAGCCCTGACCTCAAACAAATACCACCCACTCCTCCTCCTTCTCTCCTCCTAAAAGATTAATGTGTAAAACCTTTGCCACACTCTGGGTGAACTCATCAGACTGAGGAAATGTCTGCTTCAAAGACAATTTGACTGCATTGGAGTTGGGTTATCTGATTGGACTCTTGTTTCAAACTACAGCTCCCCATGGATAGACAAAAGACTGTAATGAACAGCAGGAAGCCTTCTTCCAAAGCTGATCAGCCATGGAGATAAAAATACGTAACCAAACTGAATACAAAACTTTTTCAACTTCTAACTGTTAAGCCTAGCCTTATGCACTCTCATTAGTCAGAAGAAGTAGAATTTCTCAAAGCAAGATTCCCTATACATATTCCAATTAAAGATAATACTTGTTTCTCTTGCCTTGGCATATTCACACATTCCCTGCTCATGGCCTGCCATTGGGTTTCACCAGCCCCTTTTGCTGTCACCAAAGCAACATCATCTTCCTTCTTACACCATGTAGGCATTGGGGAAGAAAAATGTTAACTCAGCTCCAGACTGACCCCAGTTCCAACCCACCCCCTGGCCAGACACATACCATGTTCTGGGGTGGCACAGGAGGGACTTGCAGTTGCCAGCGTCAGAAGCCAGAAGCTAACCTGCCTTCATGTTCAGCAGATCAAGCAAAGGAAGGCCCTTCCTTACTCTCTTTCTGGATTAGCACCTGTGACAGTCTGAGTGTCCTGCCATCCTGCTTGTCTGGCATCACTTCGTCTGGCAGGTACCTGGGGAGTAGAAGCCAGCACACATCAACTTGTAGGGATCTAGGATACTCCTGGAGCTGGACACATTTTGTCTAACTGCACATCTCCCTTCTTTTCATCACTGAATTTCCATTATTTGATGGCATCTTTCTGGGGTTTTTTTTGTTGTTGGGGTTTTTTTAACCCTTTTTATCCATGCCCATGAGCTCTGCTGTGCCTGCTGTCTAATCAGTTTCAACTCTTCCATTATCAGCTGGCAATGCTCCATCAAGCTCCTCAGTCTCAAAAATTGCCCTCACACCAAAACAACACAGACATCTAGAAACAGGCAAAGCCACTTCTCTCCCCTCTGCCTCTGAGGTGGGAGATAAAGGGGCCAGCAGCAAGTGGCCACCTTGATGCTCCACCTTAGTTTGTTACAGCTGCCATCCCATCCATAATCACGCTGGGGCAGAGGAGCGCTTATGCCACTGAGCGGACACTCAGGAGACGAGTGTGTTTGAAGAGCAGAGAAAGCAGTTCCGAGTCATTTACACTGACCTCCAGCAGAGGCCTGGGAACATCCACCTATTATCCCCCGGAGAGATTCCCAGTAAGGCACATGCAGAGCATGCAGCAGCCTCGGAAGCAGCAAGCCCCAGCTCCTGGTATGAAACTCAATGCCAGTCTCTGGCTGCTGGAGGATCTGGGGGATTTGCCCCAAGTCCTGCAGCTTCATGCTCTTGGCCAAGGCTCTGGAGGCAGGTGAAGAAGCAAGTATCAGCCACCCCTGCTGCACAGGGGGCATGTGCCTGTTCAGACACACACCCCAGACACCTCGCGGTGCCTGGGACAAACCCCACTTGCCACCAGCTCTATCGAGGCTTCCCTCCTCTCTGCACACCCTCCTCTAGCTCAAAAGTCCCCACTGACTCCAGTGAAAATGCCCCTGCCCCAGGTTGTCCTCCTTTCCTGCTCATAGAGAGACGTCCTTGTGCTTGCATGCTCCTGCTTGCATCCTCCCTCTCTTTTCTCTCTGTCCCTCTCCAAGGCACTCAAGTTTTCTTTCTGCCTCACATATCCCTTTCACCCTTCACTTGCTTCCCTCTAGCACCAGATCCCTTTACCTTCCAGCTGATCCAGATTGCCTCTCCCAGCACAGCACAGGCAGCCAGCCCCCACCTCCCCCTCCAACAGACATACTCCCACAGACCCGCTGATCCCATCCATGTGGCTTTAATATTCATAAAAGTCAACCCTAGTCTAAAGAAAATGTGGTTGATGATGAAAGTATTTACATTGCAAATCACTTTTAATAACCTTCTTGTAGTCAGCCTGGTGAGAAATGCTAATCTGTCTATCAGTCCAACAACAAAATAAACCCAACTTAGAAGAGGAAAGGGAGAGAGAGAAAAAAACCCCACCCTGGTGACAGTGAGAGAGACTCAGCCCTCCCGAGCACTACCCCACCAAGGGAGACGGGTGTGAAGGCTTCATACAGCAATGGGTGAGAGCCCCAAAGTGTCTACACAGGGAGCAGGAACAGCCTCTCTGCCTGCTCTTGGCCAAGCATGGACACAACCCAAGGAACCCTGGAAGGATCACTGGGGCAGAGGGCAAACTTCCAGGCACGCAGCCTCTTCACTCGCTGGCATGGAGCTGGTGCTGCCTGGCAGCAAACGACTGTTTAAATGCCAGGGCAGTAGCTCAATCTCTTTGCCTATTCAGGGCTGCAGGCAAAAGGGGGATGTCCCCTGCAGGTGGGCTCTTACCCTGTGGGCCCTAGTGGGTGAGACACAGACCAAGGGGGATGTGGGTTGTGTCCCCAGGCCAGAGTCATCCCTGTGGTATTCTTGGACCCTCCCATAGCTGCTCTCCCAGTTGAGGAGGGGCAGGATGCTATGAGCACAAGTCCTCCTCTTCCCTAGCCGAGCACCATACCCAGGGAAACAGCCTTTGTCCCCTCATCCCAGTGGTCCCCGGGGCAGCGGCAGTATCGTACTGCCCCACAAGTGCCCCAGTCGTGTGTTCTTGGGGAGGACAATCACTCACAGATGCGGGGCAAGACAAGACCTAGAATATGCTGGGACAGAACCACACTGCAGGGAGCAAGTGATGCTGCAGGGGAGCAGGGCATGAGGATTCAAGTGGCCCAGGGAGGAGCAGAGCTGCTGCAGCCTTCGCAAGACAGGAAGAAACCAAAGGCACCCAGACAGCCATGCTCTGCTACCTCAGCCAGGCCCCCCAGGAATCATCCATAGCCACATCTTATTCTTTGTGGCATGCTTGGACTAGAGACAGAGTAACAAAAACACCAACGCTGAAGCTGCATCAGGAACATCACTTAGTGCTCTGCTGTTTCCCAGCCTCCTGGGCTACTTGGAGAGACAGGGTAATGAAAGATTCTTTGATTATTTGGGGAAAAAAAAGTCATTTTTATCACCAGTGAAGAGTGCTGGAGCCACAGGCCCAGGGAACGTGTGACTATGTTTAGATGTGGTCCCAGCAGCTGGGGTAATGGTAGCACCACCAGCACCAACTCATCCTTGGGTCCCTGGCAGGGCACAGCCAGGAAAGTGGGGTACGGTCACTCTGGACCACGCAGGGAAGCTAGGTGAGCATGAAGATTCTTGTGACTAATGTAGAAAGTCATTCTCCTGCACCTGGCTGGTACACCCCAGTGCAACTCACACCAGTCTGTGAGCATCCTTGAAATGCCAGAGGACCACCAGATTCCCATGCTCACAACTTGACCACAAATATTGGTACAGTAACTCATGTGAAGGGGCACAGCAGGCGAGATGTTAGATCTCATCTCACCTGAAGTTAGGCCTTGGAAATTTGGCTGTCAGGCAGCCTTTGTGGAGGCACAAGGAGCACACACCTATGGAGAGACTTAAATGCAACAGCTTGCTGCCCAGCCTGCTGCACTGCAATCTTTTCAGTCAATAATCACCTGCTTTTTGTGTTTTAAAAGATTGCTACTGCAGCTATTTTAAGGTTATGCTCAATTTTGTCGCATTTACCATATAAACATGACTTTGAATATTTCAATAAAATTGTTTTGTTGCAGTCCACATTCTTGCCAGTCTTATTTGCTTTCTGGGTAATGGAAGGGGAAAAGTATTCTGAATCACTTCTTTCACACCTATTACCCCCCAAAAAATGTGGGAGAAAAGAAAGGGGAAATGTAGGCTTGTGAGGTCCCCATGCTCCCTGGACCCTCTCTCCCAGGCACCGTCCCACACAACTTGCTGCCTGACTTTCAGGGAAAAAGCAAACAGGGGCTCAAGCCCCCCTAGCAGATTAGTCAAATTTGTTAATTTTCTTATTTGATACTTCACTAATTCTTGAATTCACTAATACACAAATACACTAACCCACATGCTTACATGCACAGCAATTCCCTCGAGGGTGCTGAGAGTGCTCAGCTTTTCTGTTTGTCACAGTGTGGGGTCCCCAGCAGCCCCCAGGGCAGCATGAGAGCCTGCCTGCTGCTGCCTCCTCTCCAAAGGCTCTCAGGGTACCTGTGGTGTTGATGCCTTCCAGCTTGGGAGGTCAGCCCAGATTATTTCTGGCTGGCAGATTCTGGAGAAGGTGCCGGTGACTGTTGTAGAGCTGCAGAAGAAGACAGCTGCAGGAGACACAGGTCCACTAGATCCCCAGGCTATGTGGAGATGGAGACCCTAAACCCAACAAACCTCACAGAGCCAACCCCACCCTTGAGACAGACGGTCACTCACTGCAGGAGAAACTCATCCCAAGTGAGGACACAAGCCCCAGCCCCACGCAGGCGCTGAACCACCAGCACTGCTGCCTTGTGACTGTCCAAATCCCTCTGGAGGCTTTCCTGCAGCCTCCTGGCCATCTCCTCCCCCAAGGCAGGGAGCCAGCAGCAGTCCTGCCTGCAGCTCAGCTGCTGTGCCATCAGATTTAATTCACCAAGCAGTTTGGTGGAGCCTGCCTTCTAATACACATGCAGCCTAATAAATATTTGCTTTAATGCACCCACACTTTTAAACATCTCTATTGAAAAGGTGCATTTTCCTCTGTTTGAGCTAATTGCCAGCACTGCTAGGGGACAAAGAGCTTAATGGGTACGTGCATCTTGCATCAGGCACCTCAGCTCCCTATTTGTATAGGATTTCTCTCCCACACATGTATTTTCCTCACACAGCACTCCTATTAATGTTAATACTACCCACAGTCCCCTTCACAGAGAAGAAAATCAAGACAAGAGGAACACAGCAAGTGTGCAAAAAAACCACAGCAGGTAAAGAAAACAGCCAGCAATTGCTGCACCAATAAGGAATTTAACAAAGGCAGAAGGAAGCAGATCCTTTCTTTCCCAAGAAACATGCTGCCCCTGCCCTGTCCCTCCCTGCACCTGGCAGGGTTCCAGTCACTTGCCTTCATCCAGCTGGCGAGGAGCGTGGTGATGGACAGTCCCCCAGCATTCCCACCTCCCGCATGCCTCACTGCGCCTCTCCTCACTCCTACTCCCCAGCCTTCTCCCCCTGAAGTTTAGCCTGGGATGAAGACCCCACATCAGGGTTGGGTGCAGGCTGGTGCTGGTACCAAGCTGCCACACGCTGCAGGGGTGAAGGCAGCTCCCTGCCATCAGGGTGTTCCATTTACCCCTAGGACTGTAACCCCTGTCCAGCCTCAGCATTCAGGATGGAGGCTCCACTGCCACAAGTAAAGAAAAAAGACTGGCTAAAGTCTTTCCTTATGGAAAGAGGCCATTTCTCAAGGCAGAGTCAGGGATGGAGGAGACTCAAGGCTGCAGGATATGAGCTCCGTTCTCTGCCAGCCAGGCTAATAACACTGTATTAAATTACAGGCCTGAGATCAGTTGCGGTTGTTGGGGTTTTTTTTATAAGATGTCTGGTTAGATTTATCAGCATAATTCCTGATACTGCCTTATCAGGCATGATTACGATAATCTGCCTACTGTGTCTGCTGGGGAATTGGGAGGGGAGCAGGGGGGCTGGGGCAGAGCGGGAGGGCAGCTGGGCTGGAGCCATCCATGAGGCACAGACCTGCAGCTTAGGGACCTATCATCCTGGAGAAGGGGACCTTGGGGAAGAGGGAGGCACGCTGGCACGAGCCCCCACAAGGGGACTCAGAATTCAAAAAGTCACTGAAAGAGCCAGCGCAGTCAGAGAGGACACCAAGGGAATTGAAAATCAGACTTCAGCCAGGCTGGTCTCCATCTCTCCGAAGATTTCACTGGGAGGAGGAGAAACTTAAGGAAGGAGCAGAGTGTGCTCAGAAAAACCTGGAGGATCCAAGAAAGTTGCAAAGGCGCAGCCTCTGTTTTGGCATTGATCTCTCACCTCCCCTTAATTCCCAGTAATTGCATCATTTATTTGAATAAGGCTTCTCAGAGCAGAGAGTACCAGAGGAGGAGGACAGCAGGAGGCTGCCAGGCAGCTCTGTCTGTCCATCCGTACCGGCTGCAGCCCCTCTCCCCTCCACAGAGCTCCCTTGCATATGCACATATGCATACTCGTAGCCCTCCTCCTCCTCTTCACTGCCACAGCAGCCAGGCCAGTTCCCACTCTGCCCAGTCCCCGGCCCCACACCAGCACCAGCCGGCAATCCAGCTGGTGAGCCCTGACTGGACAGGTGGCAAAGTGCCTCTGCCAGGGTCCTGGCACCAAGACCTCATACCTGTGGCAGGAGGAAAGCCCCAGCTCAGCGTTGCAGCTTACCTTCCCAGCAGCTGGAGCAGGGTCTGGCTGAGGAGCTGCTTGGGGCAGGGATGATGGAGTTTTGGGATTTTGGCACACGGTATAGAGTAAAAGCAACTTTGGGAACCCGTTAACCCCTGTGAAGCATCCCCCTCCCTGCCAGCCAGGAGCTGGGGAAGCTGGGGGTGAGAGACAGGTAATCGTACTAGCAAATGAATTAAAATCCCAGCCCAGCCTGGTGTTTTTATTAGGGAAAATGAGCCTGTGATGGAACTTGATTTCCATCCCCTGGGTAATTAGGCTGGAGGACTGAGCTGCAGCAAGGGAGAAGGCTGGGCGGCAAGGCCCAGCCAGGTGCAGCAAGGGACTGAGGGCCCCTTCTAAAAGGAGAGCGTGAAGATAGGAGCTGCCAACACCTCCAGAGAGCAAGTGCTTCCAGCTGCCTTGCTGGAGGCTGAGTGTTTACAGCCAGTGTCACTCAGGTAGGATCTGGCTGAGGTCACCACAGGAGGAGAGGGTCTTCAAACCACACAGGAGGTATTCACCTCCCCACACTCTAGTTTTGCCTTTGCCAGCCACTGCTCCTTGCACCTCTGCTTAGCAGTTATTTGGCCGAGCCACCCTTATCCAGGTCTTCCCACCTCCCTTTATGCATCTGTCCCACAGTCACTCACACTGATGCTGCTCATCTCCCCAGGTCCTGCTGCGGAGCGGGATGGCAGGCACACCCATAACAGAGGAAAAAAAACAGGCAGGTTCTCTTCTCACTGCTGTGAAGAGGGGAAAATCTATTGTCATAGAATTTCAGAGCTACCTGAGCAAGAGCAATGCATTTTGAGGGCATATTTTCTGTGACAGGATTGAGCTGAATAATACTAATCCAAACTGAGTTGAGTGCCTCACTCTAAATGGGTTTTATAATTTAAGTTAAAAAATATATTATCTTAGTGATAGTATTTCAGAAGAGGAAAGTAAGCACCTGAGGAATTTGTTTGGAATTTATCTGTTGCACTTGTTCAGGGTGGGACCCTGCCTGGAAACCTGGCAGCATCCTGGACACAGGTGACAGCACCTCTCCCACATCACCTTTGCAATGCACTGAGCCCACTCAGTAAACACAGATCAAACCAAAGCAGTGCTTAACAAAGTCCCCTCAAAGAGCTGAAAGACAGTGGCAGGGAGGAGCAACCCCTTAGGACCACAAAGGGCCAGTGCCAAACTGGCAAGGCTGTTGGCTGAGCATGGGGCAGCTGGCAAGACAGATCCCACGCTCCTGCAGAGGCTCAAAAAGGCTGCTCCAGCTGCTTCCTAAAGGACATGTCCTGTTGCATCTGCACCCATCGCCCAGCAGTGGATGCCACCTCATCAGGGGACCCAACCATCACCAGTCGCAGCCCCCATGCAAAATCCTCCATGGTCACTCCTCGCTCTCAGGTGATGGACCAGCCTCCCCGTGCCAGGCTCCAATGCACAGTCCCTCCATCCATCCTCCCCTCAATGAACTGAGGTGGATGTACAGTTGGCCCAGCCAAAGTGTTACTGCCAGCCTTGAGCTGGGGTTTTTCACATAGCTGTGCGCTGCGATACAAATTGTACTTCAACGAGGTCCATTAGGCCAACTGGATGGCCATAAACAGCCTCGAGGAAGATGGAGCAGGGGCTGCTCGAGGTGGGAGGAATCTTGGCAGTTTCAGGGCCATTCATTGACCCTTAAGAGAATATTTGCGCAGCCAGTGGGGCTGGGGCCAGCAGGGTGGGGCTGTGCAGAGCAGGTCTGTCCAAGGGCAATGCTTCAGATAGCCAACGTGTCCACCTCACCGTGGCACGGGCAGGACAAGGGCACTTGCAGCCTGGCTCTGCTTTCTGCCAGCAAAGCCCACAAATCTGCACCACCCTAGAGTGTCTTCACGGATGGATATGAGCCCAAGCCCTGGCAACTATCAGCTCCAGTTCATCCCACTTCCATCAGTCTCGTCAACTGCATGTGAGGCAGCATTCCTTGGAAGGAAAGCCCGTGCAGACTGATGAGCAGAATCATAGAATCATACAATCACCAGATTGGAAAAGACCTACTGGATCATCGAGTCCAACCATTCCTATCAAACACTAAACCATGCCCCTCAGCGACTCATCCACCCGTCCCTTAAACACCTCCAGGGAAGGTAACTCAACCACCTCCCTGGGCAGCCTGTTCCAGTGCCCAATTCTGTGAAATTTTTTTCCTAAAGTTCAGCCTAAACTTACCCTGGCAGAGCTTGAGGATAATACTCAGGGGAGGTGGTAAATGACAGGAAAAGAGCAGGAGGAAGTTGACAGGGAAAATCAGTTGGAGGCAGAGTAAGGGTTAAGGGGTGAGGAAGGCGGCAGGGAAGAGGAGATACCCCATCCTGCTGAGCCCACAGTGAGGGACAGTGGGGAGCACAAGGTGAGACAGCATAAGGGCAGGGAACAGCATGGGACGTGGATAGGAATTTCACTTGCTAGTGGATCATTGACTGCTGGTCTCCCGGAGCTTTCTCTTTTGTGTCACCTCAGAATCCCAGTGGGGTTTTAGCTGAAGTTTGATTTCCAGTCCAAGGCAACGATCTCAGCCCCTCCTCAGGATGGACCCCTTTTCTCTCAGCCAGTCTGGATGCCTCCTGTGGCCACGCCAACCCTCGCCTGGCTGCCTGCGGCATGCAGCCCCATCTCCCTGCTGTGACCTACATTCTCTGTCCCCAAACATACAGCCTTGCACTTAGCTGCATTAAACCCACAGAGTGCTGTTTAGGGCTAATTTCCGATCAGGCTGTCAGGAATTATTATGTCAAATACCTTACAGGAGCCTAAGCATATTATGCCGACGCAGCTACCTTTGTCAGCCAAACCTGAGGTCTCATCAAAAAAACAATGCTGGGTTTAGCCATCCTCAGCGCCTCCAGAGCAAACCCATCTCTGGGGCTTCTCCTGGGTCACTGCTGCCATTCACTCAGGCAGGGGCTGCAGCTCTGTGGGGAGCAGCTTGAGCAAGAGCTGGTGCCACTGCAGAGGGACTCGCGTGACT
This sequence comes from Phaenicophaeus curvirostris, assembly GCF_032191515.1. Lineage (NCBI taxonomy): Eukaryota > Metazoa > Chordata > Aves > Cuculiformes > Cuculidae > Phaenicophaeus > Phaenicophaeus curvirostris. The sequence goes on along the minus strand of NC_091396.1, from coordinate 28,997,841 downwards.
GAAATAAAGGGTTTCTGGTGAGGGATCATTGCCTCCACCCTGTGAGTGGCCACAGGAGATGGAGCAGGGTAGGAAAGGCTGGGTGCAGGGCAGCACCTTGTGCCAAGTGAAAACAGAGCTGGGAAAGAGGTTACTGTTGTCTTTGCTCGCCCAGCTCTCCTTCTCCTTCCCAGCTGAGCTCTGTGGCCCAGGCACTCCCTGTGCATTACAAAACCAATTTGTTCTTCCCAGCGCTACTTGTCATTGCCAGTCACAGTAGGGTCCACAGACCAAAAGCTGCTGTTTCATGGCTGTGCTCGCCCCCCTTCAGCAATGCAGCAGGACTAGCTTCAATCGTAATTGTTTTAATTAGCATTTGCTTTGATGTAGGTGATTAGCAGAGGGCTGCTGGTAGGGCTTCCTTGGGGACTTTCAAAACGGGCAGACAGGTAAGTGCAGCCCTCGCATACTGCTATAGCTTTAGCAGCAGCTTCTGGTTGCTGCCAGTCAGGGGTCATTAGCCCCTTTGAGCCTTTTCTAATTCTGCCTGTGGCCAAAGGGGGATGGACTTCATAGCACCTGCCCTGCAGGTCAGTGCCCACCTCAGTGGGGATATGTCCCTGCCTAGAAGGAGTGAGAAAACCGGGGGTAATGATTCCCAGGGAAAGGGCAGAGCCATGACTGCAGTGCCTTGAAGAGGTTTGACAAGGACCTGGACCCCTGGGCAGGAGAGAAGCTGGGTTTGGGTACCAGCCAGCAAAGCATGACAGAGCCCAGCAAAAGTTTCTGGCTTTCAGCAGTGCCTGGTCAGCAACCAGCAATCACCACCCTGATAACGGGAACTTGCTCAGTCCCCCCTCCAAAGCCTGCCACGTAAACAAATAATCTGCGAATTAAAGTTTCCCTGCGACAGGATGGCAGTGCCCTGCGCTGCACCAGAGGAGGGACTGGAGTCCATCTGCCATCTGAGCCAACCCCTGAACTTATCAGGATATTACTGTATTATTGAACTGAGGATTGAGGGATGGGCTTTAAGACCTACAATGGTATCAGGGGTCCAGCATTGAATCCCCCTGCTCTGAGGCAGCAGTCACATGCCATAAAATTCTCGAGGATAAAAACATTTTAATCTCTGTGCCTTATTAACCCAAGATCATACATAAAAGCTGTCAGTAGGGAGCACAACCCCATGTTTGCTGAGCGCCAGCCTTCCAAACAGCTCAGGAGAGCACTCTTGCACTTGGGTGCATAGATGCACATTCATGGGAGGGTCTCAGCAGCACATGGCTGCTCCTAGGGGAGCATGGCAAGAGCCTGGCACCCTCCTTTCTGCCTGGAAATCACCCAGCAGCTGCCAGCTCAAAGCAGCGCCTGAGCTCACCACCACTCAGCTGCACGGACATGTGGGAAGGGGTGAGCCCTGGGTGCCAGCTCTGCCCCTCTGTGCAGGGGCATTTCTACCAGCACCGTGCCATCTTGCAGCAGGTCTCCAACTCCAGACACTCCGATCTGGACTCAAATTAAAAGTTAACACACCAGTGTAAGGTAGGGCTTGGTACAGATGCTTAGTACGTGTAGGTAAGGGAAGTTGGAGCACAGCAGAGAGCACTGGACACAGAGAAAGGGTTTGAAGGAAGGTACTGTGGCGGTGCACACATGCCATCCACGTGGGTGGGTACATTGGCCCGCGCATGTAGCTGAGCCCAAGAAACAGAAAGAATCAGGCCTGCCATACTATCACAGCTCATGGTTTTGCATGAGATTGCACAGTGTCTACTGTTTAGCCCAGCCACTGTGAAGCTGAAGGTAGGATCTCAGCGGGCAAAGGTGGAAGGAAGCCTCGAGTGTTTCCTGAGCTTGGAAAGTGCAGAGAATTCAGAGTCCCACTCCACCAGCCAAGCTGGATGCAAGGAAAGAATAAGAAAACTCAGCAGCTACCAGATCCCACGTGCCAGCCCAGAGCTCACCATCCTGCCAGCTATAGCTGAAGTGAAGCTCAGTGGGGCAGCAGAACCCAGATGCAGCTTTCCACACGCGCTGGTCATGTTTCAGCAACAGTTTCTCATGGTGACCTTGGCATCCGGCTGCCTCTTGCTGCAGTGGCATTTGGTCCCTCCTGGGCTCACATCTCCCATCGCTCACACCTCTCCCGTCCCACTGAATAGTTTGAGCCCTGCTTGTGCAGTTCTTGGGCCTCCCAGTCCCACTGCCCAGCACCACCAAGCTGGAGAAGCCCGGTCCAAATCAGCAGGCGAGACCCTGGCATAGAAGGTGGATGCTTGGAGGCCGAGCAACAACATACTGTTTTTTGGATGGGAGACAGAGGGGAAGTCACAGTGCCTTCTCTGGGATGCTGGCTTCTGGCTGGGAGGGAGCACGCCTGGTGCCGGTGCCCTGGGGAGGGCAGCTTGATCTCTGCCAGCTCCTGCCTGTGCTGCGTGCCAGCAACAACCACTTGGAAGGCAAAACAAACAAGAGCCGAGGGAGCTAACCAAGAACAAATGAGAGGCGCTTCTGTTCAAGACTCTGTGGGGAAACAAATCCCCGTGCTCACTGGAGCGCACTGAGTGGGCTATAACGAACCTCCTACCTATTACTGCAGTGGGAGCCACCCAGCAGCAGCAGGGCAGAGGGGAGAGAAGCCTCTGCTCCGGGGGCAAGGAGAAAGGGGTGGCGACATTAATTGGCAAGCAGAGGGTGGCAGTTGGAATTGAAAGGCTGCCATGTCCCCCCTCAGCTCCCTCGTGTGCCCAGGGCCCCCTCCACACAAAGGCGGCAGCAGCGTGACATTTACGTGATGCACACCGAGATCCCAATTAGAGGCAGATGGCTCGCATGCTGCACGCTTCAATTAATTTGCCTTTTCCTGTTGGAGAATAGCTTCTCTGACAGATTGGGACTGAGCAGAGAGGGCAACTGCTTCCCAGCCAGCAGCCCAAGCAGCGGGTGGAGAGGCAAGCTACGGGGCTCAGATTCAGTGCCGGTAACGCCGCGGGAGAGAGAATTGTGTGTACCCAGCTGTGACCTGGTCCCTGCCCTCTCCTTCCCGCCCAGCAGAGCTCCTGACCATCATGCAGAGCTGAGATCCCAGGACTACTGGGCTATAGGGTCATCCCACGCTGGCCATGTGCAGGTATGTTGTGGGGTTCCGGGAACAGTCAAATGGAGCTGCTGGAGACAGAGCAATAGGCCAGCGAAGGAGAGAGGGCAGAAACCACACTCGTAGGCACGAACAGCTCTCACAGCTTTGCTGTACCCCCTACCAGGGCTTTGGCAACCCACCCTGGGGTATCCCAGGTCTCCCCTCAAGGCAGTCATCACCAGCTGGTTTGGGCATGGGCCCAGGGGTGCTGGAGCATTCCCCAGATGCAGCAGTGCCCATGCAGGCTGGCACTATGAAGGATCCATGTAAAAGCCCCATTCCCAGCACAGCAGCTACAACCATTACGTCCTCCTACCGGCCCAGGCTTCTGGCACCTTCTCTGTTCCAAGCTAACCCAAATAATCTCATATCTTCAGCTGTCCCCCTCCTCTTCCAGCTCATTAGGGCTTTTAGAGAACACTGGCTCCACTGAACCCAACCAACCCACCATTAACCTCTTTCCACGCCAAGATCTGGCTGTTACTTTTTACTTCAATTCCCACCTCAGACAGCTTTGCTCTCCAGGACTCCTCTACCCCTCACCCTTGAGGTGACTAAGTTTCTTTGATAGCCTCTTGTGAGGAACTTTATCAAAAGCCTTTTGAAAGCTACATAAAATTTTCTGTACCGCATTTCTCCTTTCCCTGGGATTTTGTTAGCACATTTAAAGGCTCCTGGCAGGCTAAGGCTGAGAAAAGCTTTTAGTTTTTAAGATTATTTCCTGCTCCTAAGCAGCAAAGCTGCTTTGTCTCCTAAATTGGGCCAGTAAGCATGCACAGCTCTGGTTTGGTTTCCTCAGGCAGCTCCTGTTGAATTCCCATGTTGCTCCCGGCAGGGCGTTTGCCTCAGCGCTGCATTATCCCACTGCAGCAAGCAGGTAAGCTGTGAGGTTTGGGAAAGGAGCGCTGTAGAGCTGGCTGGACAGAGGCAGTTCTACCACCTCCTGTTCTGCACAGAGCTCCAGGCCTCAGGGCAACGCATGGCTTCAGGGGTGTTTTGCTCAGGGATACACATCAGCTCAGCCCTGCCCAAACCAACCAAGGAAGATTGCTGGGCCAGAACAGGGGAGTCCAAGGCAGAGAGAATGTTTTGTTTGCCAAGAATCACAGAAAGCCTAAGAAACAAATCGCGTTGTTGGGGTGCAGGGAGAAAGTGAGCCCATGGCGTAAGTGTGCTCTACTTCCCTCCTATTCCCCATCTTCCTTCCCACCCGCCCACCATGCTCCATCAGTTTTCAGGGCAGGGACAGAACCCGAGCATGGCCGATTCTAGGTCTGAAACTCAAAAAGCGGCATTGTGCTCTCTACATATAAGCCCACCACCACTGAGAGCACCTACTTCATTGTGTGGCCACAGCACGTCATCTACAAAGCACACCCAAGCCAGCAGCTGAATATTAAGCCCACCCACCCTTACTCTACCCAGTGTTCGTGTTTAAAGCCTGTAGGAACACACAAGCCAGGCTAGAGCTTTTAACCCACAGCTACAAAGCAGGTTAGGAGAAACATCAAACCTGCCTGCTTTGATAAGGCCTCCACCCTTACCTTTACATCTGGAGGAGTTTCACCTACGAGCCCCAAATGAAAAGCTGCTTTAGAGCTTCACAAATATGCTGAGTTGATGCCAAAGACAGCAACTGCGATTTGCTCCTGCTCCCACTGGAGCTCATGGCCTGCCCTGCCACCCAACTCCAACGGGGGCAGGTCTGGACCACAGGGAAGTCCTCAGCAGACCCGGCTTCAGGCCTCTGTGCTGTAGCCACGCTAGAGTGCCCAGCAGCGGTGCATGCTAGGTCTTTGATAACCTGTCAACACTACAATGAGACATCCCAGAAGATCTTTCTCCAACCATGATGGAAATTTTTCTGTAGGTAGTTTGGCTCTGGCTACAGAAATGGACCTGTAAATGCTCTGCAACGCATCTACCAGGAATAAGCCTCAAGACTCTTCCAGGAATAGTGCAGGGAGAGGGAAGAGGAGATGCCAGGTTGAGCTGAAGAAGAGGCAGGTTTTCTCCAAGCTCTATTTTACTTTGTTTTCAAGCTGGGTAGTAAACAGCTCTGCCTAGACCTGCATCACCCTGTCTGCCCAAGTCTTCAGTTGAGACAGCTCCTCTGACTCCCAAGAGCCAGCACATCCTCAGGCCGCCCCACATTGAGGAAATACTGGGATGCACGAAGCCTTCCTCACCACATAAGGGAATCCCATTTTTCAAGCTGCTCTCCTGTCAGATCAGGGATGTGGTTGGCCCAGGGCAGGTTTTCGAGCCTCATTAACACTCTGCAATGAGGCCTGGCAGCAGCTGATTTGATTTAAGGTTCATTTCCAGGCTGTGATTTAAGAGAAGATTTGCTTAATGTTCTCTAACAGACTCTTCTGACTGGGAGCTTGAGTGCTGCCTAATGACAACCTTATTTATTGTAATGTCTTTGCAGCACAGAGTCTAGAGGAGCCAGGCAGAGGCACAGCAGCTGCCAGCAGGTGCTCAGCAGCAGGGGAAGCGTCCCTTGCTGCAAAGTGGTAACATGGGAGCACTCCTTTATCCAGAACAGCCAGATACTGCACCCCCTTTCTGCTTCAGAGGTCAGCAAGACAGAGCCCTCTCTGCTTGCCTAAGATAGACAGTGCTGCATCTCTACAAACATTTTTAAGTGGGATAAAAGAAACACTCCTCTTTCTCTCTACTGCAGTATGAGGGAAACACAGGAGTGTCTGCTCATCTCCGGACTCCCAAATGCTCTTCCCCATTTCCCACTTTTGCGCTTCTAATTCAAAGGCTGAGCCTGCTTTCCTCCTGGAAGGGAGGGGTCATCTGACATTGTAAGCTACCTTGAGTTTCTGAGCTGGTGGTACCTATTCCAAGGCCGAACACAGAGACAACCATCACACAAATGAAGACAGTAGGTCAAGCAAGGGTTTGTCATATTTTAATGACATTGATCTTTGGTGTTTCCCTCGTTAGCACTCACGCTCTCCCTGTCCTTCCTCCACAAGCCTGCTAGGGATAGAGAGTTACAAACAAAAAGGAAAATCACATTTGAGACTAAAAACAAAATATCAGAACCTTGATTTCTCCACTAGAAACTACATGTACAAGGTCAAGATTTCACATGCAACACCTTACATCACAGACCCATACCTCACACCCTGGCTTGGAGTTGAAAGACAGTTCCTGTCCCCTGCCAAGGAGGTGCAGCTCAGTCCTGGCACCATGAAACCAGTGGGATGGCTCATTTATGTTAATATTGGCACAGCTTAGAACATCCTTGTGTGAACTGCATTCTGACTAGAGACCAGTAGCGCCTGTCCCTCTACCCATCTATACAGCGGCTCTGCTTAAGTCCCTGCCAAGTACTAAACTAACTCTTTGAAAAGGAAAGATACCCACCTGTGAGCAGATCCTGAGCCATGCAGGTTTTTGCAAAGCCCAGATGTTCCCAGAAAAGACCACAGCACAGGCAGGACAGATCCCAGAATACCATGCTCTAAGGGGGAGCAAGTGCTGTGCTGCAATAGTGGAACTGTGGCCTGGAAGATTCCTCCACTCCAGCAAAGGAGCTGGAGCATCACACCCAGGCTTGCCTGGTAGGACTGTCTGTCTCCAGAAGGATGCTGCAGGCCCCCTTCCCTTTCTTCACTCTAATGATCATCCCCTAGGCATAAAAGGGCAGGAAAGAGCTTTACAATGGAAAGAAGCTTTACAAAGGTTGACACTGACCCAATTGCAGGGTTAAGGCTGAGCTCAGGGGATACCATGGGGCTTCAAAATCTGCATGATGTGCAGCCACTATCGCTCATATTCCTGTAACTCTTCAGCAGCAGTAACGTCAGAAGTTAAGTATGCTTTCTTCCCCATGGCTTCCCCTGCAGTTCTTATCCCTCCCCACTCACTCAGGACAGAGAAGGCCTCTGAATCACCAGCATCCTGTCAGAGCCACTCTTCCAGCTCCTGGCCAGCTGTGAGGTACAGGTCTCTGCTGAGCAGTACAAGGGTAGCACCAACACACAACTCATCTCTACCTGTTCCGCGACTCCCCACTGGTGCTGTCATTACTACAGAAGCTGGTACTGTCAGGAAGATGGTTATTATTAGTTAGGTCACTGTATTCAATTGGTCCCTCAGTGTCCATGGAGGACTGGGCCTGCTCTGGCAGGTCCAGATCACCAGTGCTTTGTCCTTCACTCCCACCAGGGGCTGTCCGTGGGCTCAGGCCATGCTCTGACAGCTGCATAGACTCAGAAAGGATCTGTCTCTCCAGCTCAGCAGCCAGGTGCTGTGAGGTGGACTGCTGTGCTGATGTGCCCTCAGCTCCAGTGGACTCTGCACCAGTCTGAGAGCTGCGGTGGATTCGGTGACTCACAATGATGTTGTTGCCAAAGCCGCCCATGGAAGCCATGGTGGTGCTCTGCTCCCGCTGGACCACAGCAGTCATGCCACCTTCTGCCATCAGCCTTTGGATCCTACTCAGTGCATCCTCCCCATTGGCTCCATATTCCGGACCTTCACCTGCAAGAGAAAACAGAAGCAACTTTCAAACTGCAATGCAAAGAGAAAGCATGCTGGGTAGTTGCATCCCAGTGCACATATGCTGGGATAGAAGATAGATTTTGATCCAGAGGGAGCCAAACATTTTATTTCCATAACTTCCAGTGAAGTGCCAAAGACACTGAACTCCTGACAAGAAAAATGTGGCCACTCCCACAGGTATCCCTCACAGACTTGATGTCCAGCCTTTGAAGAAGCAGCTCTTATCTAGTCATACAGGTGTGGAAAACAGAGGAGTCAAAGAGGCAGTATGTTTTCTCACAGCCGCAGAGACAGTCCAACCAGTCCCACAGGGTCAGGGATAAAAACCTCAGTCTGCACTGCAATTAATCTAACACTTCACCAAGGACTCCTGGGGCCTTTCCAAAGTCACTTATTTGAGAATACCCCAGGCAGATGATATGATGGCAATCTCCCCGACATCAGAGAGGACACAGGCAGCTGGCAAAGAGCGAACAGCAGCTACAGAACACAGTCTATGCTTCCACATCATCTATGATTGGGGAAAGATCAAGTGTGTAAGCTCCTGCTCCCCTTGACTGATATCTTTTGAGGAATGTGATAAACATCTCTTAAGATTTAGAGTGTTTGTCTGCTCCGCCTCTGAGCCTTCCCTTCATAGTCAGGCTGTACTTAGCTCTGAGGGAACGAGTCAGATGCCTTGGCTGTTGAAGATTACTTTTGAAGAACAAAATCTCACAGAATTAAATCCCCATGGCAGGAAGATCCAGCCCAGCCCTGTTTCCCAGCATCCTCCTTTTGCTACATACCCTGCTCAGACTGTTTGGCGACAACTATCTGTAATCATAAACTGCTAGAATCATTCCACAGTGGGATCCTGATGATTCTTATTAAAGAGATAAATCTCAACCCCAGCTCCATAAGCTACTGCAGTGCTGATTACAGCAGAAGAGAAAGCCATGAGCTCTCCTGGCACCAGGGAAAGGAACACAACTGTCCACAAGGCTAAATGTAGGCACGAGGTAAAACACAACAGAAAACGAAGTGCCACTCTGACTAGGAAGACAAAACTGCTTGGGGTTATGGGGTGGAGAATATGTGCCCAACATATGAGCTAGGGTATCCAGCATAGTCTACACCATGCCACTGTAGAGGTTGTTTTTTAAAAAAGCAAGATAGCTAAAGTTGTTAGCATGTTATGCAGTCAGTCAGCTATTCCCTTTTCTCATGGGCTGAGTGGTATTTGCATCAAACACCATCAGCTTCTTGCACAAGAGGGTACGGCTAATTTCATCTTCAATCAAGTCTGCTGACATATTGCTCTCCTGTAGAAATACTACAGACATTAAGGACAAATTTAATTGTCACAGGTTGAATAACTCCCTTCATGCTAAGAATGTAGTAAGCCTACTGTATTCACTGTACATATACCAATTACATGTGTCCCTGGTTAGAGTATCAGCGAGACCACAGAGATGCCAGTAACCACATTAGAATCTGGAGTAAAGCCTAGAGGAGTGAGCAAGAATACTCCCTGGGCAGAGTCTGACCCAGAACTCTAGCAGAGAAATCCTGTTTAGGATGTGGCTGAGGCATGAACTCGGATGTAGTTGAGGCATGTACTAGGCACCTGGCTAACCAGCATGAAGACCGAGAACAGAGGCACCTGTTAGACTGGAAACTTCAGCGTGAAAAACATGCATGCCAGAGGATATTGAATTAATCATAAGCAGAAGTAAGTGGAAGGTTTGAAAGCATGGTTTGGGATTCAGTCATTGCTTCCTTCTGAGGGCACAGTCACAAGCACTTCGTTACCAACCATCTGGCCAGGCCAGAAAGGAAGCTTGAGAAAGCCAAGATGTGCAACCTGTCTTAGAGACATGTCAGCCAGCACTTTTCACACAGGGTCTGAAACAGCAGGAACTGGGCTCTTGACAGATCACTTACTATAAACTAGCCCAACACAGGAGCATTGGAACAGTGAATCAGCAAGAATCCCCAGGCAATCCTCCTCAGCATTCAAATATGTGCTTCACCAGAGGAGTCCATGCAGGCAGCACACACAACAGCACTTCTTGCTCTTCCCTGACCCTTAATTACCATGTACTGTGGCTGGATTTCTAGTTGAGGCAGCTGCTCACTCAGAAAATGGGCAAGAGTTGACACCACAGCAGAAATCAGCAAGTCACATGCTTTCAAATCACAAGCACAGAAACACAGCAGTGCTGGAAATTCCAGAAAGCAAGCCCATCAAGGGCAGCCAAAAACCACCTCTTCTTCGGGGCTTTGTTCTCCCATTCTCCCCCTCAGATTTTGACAAAGACTTTGCCTGACTGGTTCAGAGCAGAGTTTCCTATGCAATTTGCCTTGAGTAGAGCTACAGCACAAATCCACATACAGCCCGTTTCTACTGCCTGGTGACTCCCACACACGTTCTTTCACCAGGCTGCCAATGCGGACTACATTAGTAGTCAGCGCAAATGAAATAAGCTATCTTCCATTTGGTGGAGGTTTAGAGTGAGAGCGTGCATACAGGCACTTACCCAAAACAGCAGCAATGCCATAAACTCCACATCTCAGACTGCTAGAAGTTTCAACTTGCTGCAGTGGCCAAACCCCATTCCCTGCACCACCAGCTGAACAAAACCAGGAAAGAGAGAGACCCCAGAGCATGAACCTCAGCTTGTGCAGGAGTAGGCCAATTAACAGCACATCTAATTCTCCGTACAAAGAAGGCAATTCCTCGTCTTTCATTTCATATTCAAAGTTACATTCTGATCTCCCAGGCTCCCTAAAATCCTCTATCTTCAGCTCTCATTCTTCTAAGGCTACCTTGTAGGGTCAGAAAAATGGAAAAACATCACAGTGCACTACAGACAAAAATCTAGAAAATTAAGCTAACGAGCTTCAGCTACAGTATGTGAAGTACATACATGTGTAAGCTAACACCTGACAAAATGTCCTCCACCTATGCTGTCCCTGTATCAGAATCCATCACAGAACAGGAAGCAATCTTAAGACAGTCTCCACCTTCTTTTGCACAAGGACAAGTTCTGTGTCTGACAGGACTGAAAAGCATCACTCGTGGTTCCGTTCCACAAAACAAGTACCAGTGTTTTGTCCACAACACTGTGTGCCTATGAACCTTTTCTACTCTAACTGAAGTGACCTTTCCAGAGGTCCAAAACTCCATCTATTGCAAACACAGACACAAAACATTACTCTTGAGAGCAATTGTTCCAAAGACCAGAGGAGTTCTGTCAACCCAGCTGACTGGCTCCAACATTTAATGAAATAGTCCCTAGCTAATGTAACTGTCTTTAGCAGTCCTCTGCCACGCTACTCCAACAAGACAAGAGTTTGACATGGAAGACTACAAAGACGAAACACCTGGCAAACTTTCAGTGGAGCTGGGCATAAGGCAGAAGCATTTCCACTCTAAAATGCAGTGGTCTCTGAAGCACTTACAGAGAGTACAAGTTGTTTATTTGCTGAGCACGGAGAGCACACACCTGATTAAAGAGCAAAGCCCACAGAAGAAAGGATGAGATCAGGTTTCTATGTGGCTGTGCGATATACTGACATTGGTCTTGATTTTTTTCCTATTTTCAGTTTTCCTTTTTCTAAAGCCAGTAGTAGTTACAAGCCACACTTGCAAACAAAGCTTCAAAATTAGAATGAAGAGTAAGCAATACAGAGATATCTAAGTCTTCGGAGAACATGGAAAAATAGCTCTGAGGTGTGAGCTGACCCACTAACTCAGATGCTCAAAGATAAAAATATCAGCATTTTTAAAATTAATTCACTCCTTGAATAAGAACAGGAAAGGGAGGGTCACAGCACAGCATAACCAGCTATGAATAATCACACCTCTTCACACCAGAAGAAATACTACCAGTTACTCTTCTCCCCAACCAAGCTCAGAAGCATGTACACA